>NW_024609835.1:32840908-33207545 GCF_016920785.2 Ixodes scapularis | reverse complement strand
TCTGCAAACGTGGTCGAGCACAAGACGACAGAAAAGAACTTGAATTTGGGTTGGTACTTACAGTGCCCAAAATTTCGACGCTTCCCAAATTGTACCACCGACGGTTCGATAGATAAATATAGCCTGCCTCTTAACGAGTAGCGCGTTTCTGCTGGGAAGCGTTAACAAAGGCCTATACGTTTCCTCGGGGGCTTAAAACGTGACGCGCTAATTGCGAAATTGGCGATCGACTTCACAATGGGCAATCTCAAAGCCGCGTCTAAAATAAGGCGCTCTTAACTCTTCAGTTATAACTACCACCGCCGTCTGACTATGCGAAACACCTAATCAACTCTGCTTGATAATTGGATTATTTCACCGTGAGACAAGACAACTTTCACTAGTAAACGCTAAATGATACTTTTTTCTCGAACCCAGGTAAACACATTCGGACCATTCACGTTTGTTATTTTTATTTTAAAAAATTTCATGACGCCGTAAGAGCGTTGTTGGTGTGGTTACGTTTTTCGAAGTTAAACAAATAAAATGTCAGCGTTCATCATGAATTTCTTTGCGAAGTTTTAAAACTCGTATTGGTTGGATAAGAAAGCGATAAAAGATGACACTCGTAATACGACAGTATAAATAAAAACGTGTCGTTCAACTGGCATGACAAACACCCAATTCTGTGCGCGACGTGACGAAACAGTTATATATTCTCGGCACTAGTGTTTGTTCACCAACATGCTATTTTGAGACCGAGGGTGACGTTGGAGAATAAAAGGAGATTGTCAACGAGGGTTTATTTGACATGTCTGCTAGATGTGTTTATCATTTCATTGATTAGTGTCATGAGGCGGTGACACGATCCTCACATACCCTTTAAAAATGCAATGCCGAACATGGGACGCGAAACCGTAGATTCGTTGATACTGATATTTCTCGGGTAACATCCGTTATTGTCGAGGTTCCGCTGCGGATTGCGTTGTATCTAAGGTGTGCTACGCTAAATTTAACAAAGTTTACAAGACGTAAAAAAAATTACACATATTTTCGTTTGTGCTTCTTACTTAAAAAAAAACTAAATATCGCCGAACACACATATTCTTCGCAAATCTAGCGCTAGTCAACCGTACCAGGGCCGGAAACTGCTAGAAACAGCGTCTCAGCTGAAACTGAGTGAATGAAAAGCACTGTCAAAGCCAGCGCACGAGCTGAGAGGGACTCGCCCCCACCCCAGCCTTTGCAGTGCTTTCGTTCACCCAGTCCCAGCTAAGACGCTGTTCTAGGAATTGCCGGCCCTGGTGCCAGAGATTCAGAACAAACCTTCATTTTATTCAAAAGACATAAGTGATTTTCTTAAATTTCAAATGGGGAAATCGCGACCGACGGAACTCTGGGATGCGTGGAGCAGAAATACGTCAGTTACCGGAAGCAGGAGAAACCGGGCCCCATTTCTCCATTGAAATTTTGAGGAAATCACTTATATAATACCTTTTCAGTGATATGATGGTTAGTTTTGAAACTTTAGCATACGGTTCGGACCGCTAGAGCTACATTGAGGCACAAAATGAGGATTCGGCGATGCCTAGTTTATATAAAAATGTAAATGTTTTGGGGGATTATTCGGTACTTCCCGCTGAATGTCGCGGGGAATCACTGCAGTGTAGCCTGGTACCTGTAAGTGATTTTCCGTTAAACTCAGCGGGAATTTCCTCGCTGACCCTGCGAGGAAATTTTGACGTCACGCGACGAAGTAATCTTTGCAACCTTGCGTGGTTTTGAATGGTGGCGCAGAATGATTCTGCATAGTATGTGTGTAGCAGCGTATGCAGCTATGCGTATGCAGAAAAGAACCCTTTATTGGGGTTTCAAGAAAAGACCCTTTTAGGGGGGTGTTTAGCAGAACTTTTTAGGGTGCAAAATATGAACCAGCCGAAGAACCCCCCCTGACGACCAGATGTTTTTTAGAGCGTATAAGAGGTGTGACCCCGGCTTAAAGCTGTAATCACACAGCTTATACATCATACAAAAGACAGTCTGCCTACAGATTCGAACGCCAGTCATCGCGAGATCCGTGCTTCGAATGCCGCATGACAATAAGTTCCAGGAGAAACTTGGCACGCGGTATTTTAACCGTGCTTTGACACCTGTTTGCAGAATGTTCTCGGTATGATGTATGAGCAGTGTGACCCCGGCTTAAAAGTTATTTTACAAACACTTTTTTTTTAGACTGTGGTACTGCACTGGCTAAATTTCTCATCTAAAGCTGAGACACCAGACGCCCATTGGGTCTAAGTTCCGATTATTTAAACATGCACACTTCTAGTGCAGAGAGGGCGCAATTGGCCATCTTTACAATTTAAAAAAAAAAAAAAAAATCCATGCACAGCAGGCTTTAGATACGGTGTGAGGAAGCTCAGACAATACCGTTTTGCTATGTCGCGAACTGCGTTCACATTTCTATTCGCGGCGCCGGCGGGAAGTTTGGGTATCGCCGCCTGGTAGAATTTTTTCACAACCCAGAGTGAGGATAATAAGGTGTAAAGTTGGGCGAGTTGGTTGATGGTCATATTGAATGGATTAAAATACTTCAACTTCCTCTGCTGGTGCAAGACCACCTCCAATGGCGAGCTTTTTTGCACAATGAAAACATGACTGCGTGCGTACCACGTGCACTACCCATAGTAAAGAAAACAGAAGCGCACCTAGCGAGTTTCTCACCGCGTGAGAAGCTCGCTAGGGGTGCTTCTGTTTTTCTCACTATAGAGTTCCTGTATGGGCTCCCTACGGGAGCCATAATTGCGCGTCTGTTTTCCACGTGCCGCTGCCCCGCTATTCGCCGAAATCCGATCACGTAAGGAGCTGGATGAAGCGCCGTGCAGGAAAGTAGACGTTGCGCGCGCCCCGCCGTACGTTCCCCTGCTTTTGAGCGCGCCACGCGCCTCCAACGCGCGGCGCCGCTATTCGCCGAATTCAGCCACGTGAGCAGCTGGATCAACATGCCGTGCAGGAAAGACGGCGCTACGGGGATGAAAGCGCAGCTCTGGCTCCCGTAGGGAGCCTATACAGGAACTCTATCTCACTACGGGTTGTGCACGTGCTACCCACGCAGTTACGGTTTTCATTTTCATAGTGCATAGAAGCTTGCCTTTGCAGGTGCTTGCACCTGTAGAGGAAGTTGAAGTATGATCCTCACTCTGGGTTGTAAAGATTTTCACCAGGCGGGCGATACACAAACTTCTCGCTTAAAGCCCCTTGATAAAGGCGTTTTTTACAAGTTCCGCCAACCATTCTTGTGGGAACGCGCAAGACACGTGCCACGTGCGGGTACTCCGCCGCCATTCGGTTCCAAAGGCCGCTCATTTCAGTGCTGCGCCGCCATTTGCTTCCAAGGAAAGCTCGAGACACGGGCCTCGTGCACTGGCGCATTTTACGCTACTTGCAAGACAAACGGAAACACATCGAGGGGCTTTATTCTCACCTTAAAGGTGCGCAAGGTGCGTCGATGCAAGAGGCACGTGCAACGTGCAGCGCTTGGGAAGATCGTGGTGGCACAGCGTAGCACCGAGCTAGATTTTAGACTCCATGTTCTTCCCAGAAGTGGCGCGCGGCACGTGTCTCGGGCATTTCCATAACAAATGAATGGCGCCACTTTTCCCACGTTAGAGAGAGACTTTATTCTCGCCACGAATACACCGTTCTGACGTCACGCATCTGTGGTGGTGCTGCAGTCGGCACAGCTCGAGCGCACAAGCTTCGCCTCGCGCGAATCTGGATTCCGCGCATGCACAGTGCCACATGTGGCCAATCACGGGCTTGTTTGTAAGCAGCGTGAATTGTATACCGAAAAATTGCAAGGACACCTATAAGCACTTCTTGTGGGTTGTGAATGGGAAAGCATCCCTGGCTCGCTGGTGACTGCTGCGCTGCTGGGTGACGTAGCGGCGGGAGTGCAAAGCTCGGTGCGGCGCGTGCTGAAATCACGTGTCCTCTCATCCTCATCATCGCCCTATCTGCGTGTATACCGGTTAAAAGTGTAACATTAAGCCTAAAATCAGTCTAGCGCATACCCGCGTTCACCCCTCACGTCAAACAGCTGCGCGTACCGGTTGACGACGTTAGATCTCAAGCATAACGATAGGCCTAACGTTAGGCTTAACGTCAGGCCAGCGCACAGCTCCCTACCCCCCCCCCCCCCCCCCCCCCACACACACACACACATTTTTCGCGCGTCGCCAGCAGTTCAGCTGGCTCCTTGGCAACGATGACGCCGTTGCTATGGAGCCACAGGAAGCGACGCAGCCGATGGGAATTTAGGTCCCGTTTCGCTCAGGGGAATTTAGTTGCCGTTTTTCGCTGCTACAGACAACGATAACACCGGTCACACTCAGATAATGCCGGTTCGCTCTATGGGGCAGCATTAAAACCAGTTCTTGTGATTTCAGATAAAGCTTCACATAAGATGGCAACAATGACTTCAAGCAACAAAATGGCTGCTGTGCCTTTACTCCAGTGATCTCTATTGTAGTAGGCTGGATCGTGAACCGCGGCCTCGGCAGCTGGGGCCGAGTGTCGCCACCGGCGGCCATTGATTGACACCAGCTAATGCATGGGACTCTATAGGAAGAACGAGAAAAAGTGTCGTTTTCCCCCGTTTCTAAGCTGTTCTCGGCACTGAAACTTTTTGGATGCTTTTCGATAAGCCCGTCAAATAGCTTGCTTACAAACATTAAAACTGACAGCCCTCTCAATTCGTATAAATAAATATTTTGTGGTCGAGAGTGACTCCGCAGTAGGGCAGCTCAATGATGGGAGTTACCTAGAGTTACCGCGGAGTCGGTGGCGGTTTCGTTGAGTTGGGTTTAGCAGACGACAAGCTCGAAGGCTTTGCAACGCGGAATTCGCTCACTCCCGGAAAGCCGCTGTCGAGATGGAACCTCTTTGTCATTCATCAACTTCTGGGCTTCCCTGAGGACGGTCTTATTGTCGGCAAGTTCCTTTGTTTACTTCATTACGAGAGCAAGCTTCCCTGCTCAGCCGTGGGTGCTCCGGTACGTTTGATTTTTTTATTCGGCGACCGGACGTTTGCCATATCCCCATTCAAACTCCAAACACCCGACATAAGGATCGCAGCGCACAATAAAATACTCGCCTCCGAGCACAGCGTACATGCTTCAATATGTTTAGTTCTGTGCGTTTCTCCCATAGACTTGCGTGTATTGCCTGGTGTCAAGCAATGGCCGCCGGTGGCGACACCGACGGGCTCCTGATCCGCGATCCAGCCTACTAAAATAGAGATCAGTGCTTTACTCTAAAGAGTACCTTATCCATTGACTCTGGGAGAAATAGAATAGAAGAACCGGCGATTCGATGAAAGCGATACCGCGCACGCGCTGAAATAACGCTGCGCCGACTCTGTCGCGAGCAAATTGAGCGCACGAACGGATCAGCTTCTAGGTTGCGTCACCACGATTACTCTATAAAATGGGATTTGGTATGGCGACATTAAAGTATTTGATCCAGAAAACGCCATCAAGTATTTAAATTTCGTAATTTCGCTCTGCTTCTTTTTTTTTTTTTGCGAGTATATTTTTTTAAGGAGGTTCTGTTCTATACTCTGTCGCGGCGCACTTTGTGGTCATCCTCTGAAGCAGTGTAACCATCCTTAGAGTCATTTGTTGGCGAATTTGTCTTCTAAACTTCGCAACAAAATAGGATTATCGGCGACTTTAGATCGCGAGAACGGCAGATGCTGCAGCGAGGATTTGTCTTTTGGAGGTACGCACTATATTTTTATCTCTCAATTTTCGTGGCTTCGATGGAGGTATGTACATAAAGAGCAAAATTCGCATCAAGCGCGCGAAAGTAGAAACAAGCAGAACAGAAATTCCAATTACCCAGGATTTCTTTGTCAGATAAAACTTATCAAAAGCCCAGAATAAATGTAATATGATATTAATTGCAGACTTTTGTCAAAGCCTATTTGAGCTTTTCCGTGCCAATTTACGATCTTCGAATCTTCGTGTTGCGAAAACCATCACAAATGGTATGCTAGGGCTTAGACATACGTTTACACTAAAGAAGAGCAGGCATCAGTCTCAGCGTGACCTTTCGATTTTAGATAGCTTATCGTTCACTTCCATACGAGCCGTGGAGAATTCAGGCTTAAAAGAGCTTCAGTCTTCTAAAAAAAAAAATCACCCGCTCTTCTTCTAAAGAGCGAATTTCTCCCGAGTAAACTTTGGAAGCAGAACCTTCCTCGATATAAAGACTACTTCCGGATGGCTGTGAGAAAAATGACCGTCTATGTTTGTTGCAGTTTCCTTCTTTATTTTTATTTTTTATCCAACCGCGCGAAACTAAATTAATCATTTTCGAACCATTTCGGGGCAGAACTCGTTTGATACAATCAAACTCTGTTTTTGATAGGGTAATTGTTACCACCCGTTTCAAATCTACTTCTCTTTCTAGAATTTAGTATGCTTTATGAACTTCTCTAGACAGGCCGATGGAGCCTATATTATGTGTTTTATTTTCGAATAAAAAACAGTTGCGAGTGCGTCTCGTGTTGTCTTACTTTGCCTCAGTGCTCGTTGTATTCGGTGCTTTTATGCTTTTTTTAACTATGAACAAAATAACCCCATTAACCACCTTGCGGCCTTATCTTCCTGACACCATACCTAAAGTTAAGGAAATCGCATTTCGGAAATATTACTATCGTTGGTGGTGTCCGCTCTGCGGTAGCATAAAAAATGGTGGCGTCCACAATAAATAATGGCGCTATAGAGCATTCCAAAGACAGGCTTCTGGCCGGTGCCATTTCCAGCTTTCGTGCGTACAGCGTGCGCTTTGTCAACCTTCTAAAGCGACGAACATGCGCGGGCCGTGCTGTGGAAATTTCAACCTGGGTCGCTAAACTCGTTGAACAAAACATTCTTTGCTTTCTGACGTAACGGGGGAGTGACCAAATAAACGCCGCAAAGTTTCCTTCTCCCTGCAAAGTTTCCTCGTCCTTTTTGTACTGCACTGTCAAGGCTAGGACAACTTCCCTGGTGCTCCAGCTCTGTCTGAGCTAGTTGTTGCGCGAGCGCGTGCGAATGATACGCAAGACGAAGGCATATACTCTGGCAACAGTGCGGGACTACAGCAGCGTGGAAGCTACGCTTGGCTTCACAATAAAAACAAATAGTTGACGCCGAGTATTGCTACGGCCCATACGCACAGTTGCGTCTGAGTGCGTTTGGTCTGCGATGTGTCGAAAAACGGCAGTGAGTCATCGCCGTATCCGTGCTTCGTATCAAACGTGGAAGCTAATAAACCTTTCGCAAAATTGAAGCGATCCTAGCGGCATGGGACCGCGTAGAGAATCTCGGGAACTTTTGGGCACTAAGTTTCGGTTTTGATTTGCCGACCTCACATCCCGGCCTCCCGTCACAACCAACCAATTGCAGTGCTTGAATTTTCGTATATGTGACTTCCCCTAAAATTTATCAAACTGTAGGTGTTGCCGACCAATATGGACAGAATGCTGCGGCAAGTTTTATTTGTGTGGCGACGCGCCAGACTTCCTGCGCTGGTAAACACAGGACTATACGATAGCACATGGAAGAAGAAGTACCAAAGGTGATTTATTTATGCGGTGAATAATCCATCACTGACTAAAAAAGTTACGGCCTAGGAGGCAAACCTTATTAATAACCCTCGTATACTTGGCTCGTCATCACGTTCCATCGTCTCCTCAATCTTCTAGGCTTCGTAAATGATCCGTGAGCGGGGAGGGTCGTGCTGCACTTTGTAGTGGTAGCCAGGCTCGCAGAAAGGTACGGGACGTGGCCGACCGCCCGCCTACTCCTCGCTCTGTCTAGGCACGTCCTTACGACCGCCGGGGGTCCGAGTTTCAACGGAGGCTATCACGAAGATGAACGGGTGCAATGCGAGTGAGCGCTTGCTTTATTTTCATGCAGCGCTGAGCTGCACTACTCCGACAACGGGGCAATCGAAGCCGAAATCAGGCTACTCCTCCCCATGGCCAAATTGGTCCCATAATGAAACGCACGAAGTGTGGGGATTTTCGTAACAGTCTGTTCAAGGAGTAGCTTGGCACGCAATATACGAAGCACGGACGACGACCGGGCTAGAAAGCGGCTTTCCTTACTACCTTTGCTTTCGCTTAGAAGCAATAAGATTTTTTTTGTTGCCGCATGGGGGTGGGCGACCCCTCCCGACCCCTCCCGGTACTGCCTAAACCACCCTCGACATCCGTTCATACCGCAGTGATGAAGACTGTGTGTCAACGTACTCACCTTAACTTATAGTAGTGCGCTGATGGAATTATTTTTTTACTTATAAAAAGTAAACGCAAAACAATATATATATATATATATATATATATATATATATATATATATATATATATATATATATATATATATATATGGGTGATTTCATCTCAAATCGGGCAGGCTAAAAGTGTCTAATTTTTAATTTTCACGAAAAAAATATATGTTTTGGGGGTATTTCTCAAATGAAGGAGGGCGCAAACCGCATGTTCTCCTGATTTTTTGTTCTCGAGTTACGAAGCGTAGAAGCCGCAGTGGCAGAAACTAGTGTTTTCGCCTGCCGTCGCAGGTCGCGTGTTTGACACCCTCTGCTGACGCTATTGTTTTCTCTACACCCTTTTAAATTTTCCCCCTAATTTAATAGGTATTATAAAGATACCTTGACGTATTCAAATATTTTTAGAAATTTGATTCTTTTCTAAAACACATTTCAAACTCGTGACTCCGGTCGCTTTTCGGTCAAATTTGACAGGTCATTACTTTGTCTGTACTTAAGGTAAATTTTCTTTCTTTGGCTCTACAGAAAGCCAAAAGCAAGCCCATTATAGATATAATAATATCATTATGATCTGTCGATTAGCCGCTCCGCTACCTTCAGGTAAACGTTGTAAGAAATAACAAATGTTGAAAGTTTGAGATCGATTTTCTCAAAAACCCCATTTTTGTAAATTTTTATTTTTTAAATTCTTTTAGACGTATTAGTCGACTACAAGAAAAAACAGTCTAGAAATGTAATATTTTGGTTGTATGTCCTCTGTTTGAGCCGCAATCGCGTGAAATGTGTGAACATTTGTTATTTTTCACAACGTTTACGTGAAGGTAGCGGAGCGGCTACTCGGCAGATAACAATGATATTATTATATCTATAATGGGCTTGCTTTGGGCTTTCTGTAGAGCCAAATAAAGAAAATTTACCTTTAGTACAGACAAAGTAATGACCTGTCAAATTTGACCGAAAAGCGACCGGAGTGACGAGTTTGACATGTTTTTTAGAAAACAATCAAATTCCTAAAACTATTTGAATACATCAAGGTATCTTTATAATACCTATTAAATGAGGGGGGAAGTTAAAAGGGTGTAGAGAAAACAATAGCGCCAGCAGAGGGTGTCAAACACGCGACCTGCGACGGCAGGCGAAAACACTAGTTTCTGCCACTGCGGCTTCTACGCTTCGTAACTCGAGAACAAAAAATTTGGGAAAATTGCGGTTTGCGCTGTCATTCATTTGAGAAATGCCCCTAAAACATAAATTTTTTTCGTGAAAATTAAAAGCTGGACCCTTTCAGCCTGCCCGATATGGGAATTTTTCATCTCAAATCGGGCAGAATAAAAAAGTATAAATTTTAATTTTCACAAAAAAAAAATATATGTTTTAGGGGCATTTCTCAAATGAATGACAGCGCAAACCGCAAGTTCCCCAAGTTTTTTCTTCTCGAGTTACAAAGCGTAGAAGCCGCAGTGGCAGGAAATAGTGTTTTTGCCTGCCGTCGCAGGTCGCGTGTTTGACACCCTCTGCTGGCGCTATTGTTTTCTCTACACCCTTTTAACTTTTCCCCCTCATTTAAAAGGTATTATAAAGATACCCTGATGTATTCAAATAGTTTTAGGAATTTGATTGTTTTCTAAAAAACATGTCAAACTCGTCACTCCGGTCGCTTTTCGGTCAAATTTGACAGGTCATTACTTTGTCTGTACTTAAGGTAAATTTTCTTTATTTGGCTCTAAAGAAAGCCCAAAGCAAGCCCATTATATATATAATAATATCATTATTATCTGCCAAGTAGCCGCTCCGCTGCTTTCCCGTAAAGTTGTGAAAAATAACAAATGTTCACACATTTCACGCGATTGCGGCTCAAACAGAGGACCTACAACCAAAATATTACATTTCTAGACTGCTTTTTTCTTGTAGTCGACTAATATGTCTAAAAGAATTTAAAAAATAAAAATTTACAAAAATGGGGTTTTTGAGAAAATCGATCTCAAACTTTCAACATTTGTCATTTCTTACAACGTTTACGTGAAGGTAGCGGAGCGGCTAGTCGACAGATCATAATGATATTATTATATCTATAATGGGCTTGCTTTGGGGTTTCTGTAGAGCCAAAGAAAGAAAATTTACCTTAAGTACAGACAAAGCAATGACCTGTTAAATTTAACAGAAAAGCGACCGGAGTGACGAGTTTGACCTGTGTTTTAGAAAACAATCAAATTCCTAAAAATATTTGAATACATCAAGGTATTTTTATAATACCTATTAAATGATGGGGAAAAGTTAGAATGGTGTAGAGAAAACAATAACGTCAGCAGAGGGTGTCAGACACGCGACCTGCGACGGCAGGCAAAAACACTAGTTTCTGCCACTGCGGCTTCTACGGCTCGTAACTCGAGAACAAAAAATCGGGAGAACATGCGGTTTGCGCCCTCCTTCATTTGAGAAATACCCCAAAAACATATATTTTTTTCGTGAAAATTAAAAATTAGACCTTTTAGCCTGCCCGATTTGAGATGAAATCACCCATATATATATATATATATATATATATATATATATATATATATATTTGTTTTTTTTTGTTTTTTTTTTTAAAGAAGACGAAGGGTAAGAGGGTGTTCCGCGTAAACCGCTGCAGGCGGGAGGACTCGCGACCTGTGGGTCGAACTAGTCTGGAAATTCCTCAATTTGGACCCCGGAGTGAAAAGGCCCACACCGTGAGGTTGAGGAGCCTACTAACGAGCTAAAGTGCTGCAGGATGGGGTCAGGTTGCAGCTACTCCACCGAGCTTCGGTGGAGCAGCCCGACCGTGCACCAATGTCTCGGTTGTGTTTTCGCAATCGCAACACAGGCAAACGCACTCAAACGTTATCAAACGTAACTGTATGTACTGTACAAAGTGTCTAAACATTGTCGATTGTCGGTCGCAATGACGATCGCTCATTTCGCTCCCAAATGTAGCGCTAGCGGACCGAACCAGATGCCAAAGTTTCGAAACTAGACGTTACCTCATTCAAAGGCTATGCCATTTTCTTTTTTTTTTTAATTTAAATTAAAAAAAATGGGGCTTGATTTTTTGCCCGTTTTTGGTAACTCGCGCCAATCAGCTCCGTAGGCAATCATGTTTCATTAAAAATATCAGAAAATCACCTATAACTTTTGAATGAAACAACAGTTAGTTCTGAAACTAACTGTTAGCCCAAAAAATGAGCGTTCGCCGATGCATGGTATATATTTCCCAAAAAAGAACAAAAAACATTGCAACGTTTTTGGGGAGGAAACACCCTGTATCCTGAAGTGCGGATTCAGGGCAAAGGGTCTTCTTTTTCCAAAAGGTAGAGGGCCTTTACTTCGGGGCCATTACACTGAAGCTCAGCTTATTTCAAGGACTCTATTTGAGACGAACTCAGACTCGCTTTTTGTGTTCTGCTCTTCAGTCACGCTAGGACGGACGCGAATGGCCCGGGGGCAGTCATTGCATCAGCCCCCCTATTCATCCGGCCGCGATCGAGGCGAGGAGGAAGATCAATTGGAAAGGTGCGAGCTGACGACATCGACCTGTTCCCGGGCCGCTATTTTTGACGATCAAGTCCGAGAGTGGGAAGGTGCTGCTCCGAGGATCGAACCCCGGGGCAAGAGCGCTCTTGGCTGGTCCGATTGCTTCATTCGTTTCGCCGTGGGCTCTTGGCATATTTGATTTACCTATCTCGAGACGTGCCTAACCTTTATGAATGAATGTCTATGGCGCCTTTCGGTGTATTTTCTTCTTTTTTTTTTTTAACAAAATCTGCCGCTGTTCGTTTTCGGAACGACAGATTAATTAGTTTTCTTTTTCAAATTGGACTTTGAACAAATAGATTTTCCCAATATATCTTTTTTTTTTCATTTCGTGGACTGTGTAGTCGGGGACTGTGATTACATATATCTAAAATTTTAGTGAGCGTGTAATACGCGGCTGACGTTTTAGTTAACATAGTGTCCATCTTATATTTTTGGTAAAGGGAGGATAAGCTGTTTTTAGTTGTACAACATACCAGGTAATATATTTTTTGGACTCTAAAGAAATCATCGACAAGCATCAGAAAATATCGTGGTTTCCGTAAGAGCATCCAGTACAAAAATGTCCTGAACGTGTTCTCCCTTACAGTCGAGTATCAAACAGCAGCATACCACCTTCGATATTCTTAAACCCAGTGCGCTTTGCAGTTTCCTGGAAATGTGCTTACTAAGAGATTACGGCTTACCGTCAGGGCGTAAAGCAGCCAGTCCGACCACGACGCACGTTGTCGTCCCGGTCCTTCAAACAAGCTTTGGTTCCAAGACCCAATTTGTACACTTTTCCGAAGGCGCGACGGCCATCGACATCCGCCATGAGACGGTGCAGCTACGGCCCCTGGATTTTGGTTTCCTTTTCAAAGCAGGATCGAACCAGCGGCCGTGTTCCAGCATTCGAGCGGGTCAGATGTTGCGCGAGGTTACGTTGATCTACGATGTAACGGTGTCCAAGTTGCATGCTTCGTCTGTTCAGGTGTTCCCCAATTCCCGAGGAAAACAAATTAAAGGCGTTTACAACTCCCTGTAATGCTGAACTAGAGCGCAGCTCTTGAGGAGGAGGAGGGGAGGGTACGGAGAGTAGGTATGCCCCTCCTCCCCTACCCGCTACATTTCCCGCTAAATTTTGCGGGGAAATTTTCCCGCTAAATTTAGGGGGGAATTTTTTTTTTGTTAAATTTAGCGGGGAACTTTTCCTTATAAATTATGTCAGGAAATTTTTTTCACTAAATTAAGCGAAAAAAATTTCCCGCCATATTTACCGGACAAATTCCCCGCAAAATTTAGCGGAAAACTTTCCCCGCTATATTTATTGGAAAGAGTTTCCGCTAAATTTAGTGGAAACATTTCCCCGCGAAATTTAGCGGAAACATTTCCCCGCCAAATTTATCGGAAAGAGTTCCCGCTAAATTTAGCGGAAACACTTCTCCGCGAAATTAAGCGGGAAATGTAGCGGGTAGGGGAGGAGGGCTATACCTTCCCCCACGTTCCTTCTCCTCCTCCTCCTCAAGAGCTGCGCTCTAATTCGGCGTTACAGGGGATCGTAAACGTCTTTCATTTTTTCCCCCTTTTAAATTCGCTCATGCGTGTGTTTGGAAAGCACTTAAAAAGAATGGTTCGTTAAATGCTCAGAGCATGAGTAAACGGCCTAAAGATTATTTCTGGCGTCGATACGTTGTACGGTTCTAAACGTTTTGCCACCGTTCGACACACCCTTCGCAAGTCTCCCTTATCACGCGTTATAATTAGTTATCTTCATGCTCTCCGAGGCAGTAAATTGATTAGCCGTCTTTCTACCGCAGAACGTGGCCCTTGCGTCAAGTGCAGGCGAGGCAAGCTTTTCTTTTTGGTCGTTGTGGACAGATATCGGCGTTCAAAGCAGCATTATCGGGCACGGAATAATTACCCTCGTAAATATTTTACTGATAGGCGGGTGGTACCGACTAAAGGGCGATTCACACACTTGCGTTGAGTCCGCCCGAGTGCGGGGGTTGCTGTGGCAACAGATGTGTCGGCTCTTACAAAACCACTTTTTAGCCCGTTTTATTGGAGCCGACCTGTTGCCATAACAACCCTAGCACTCGGTCCGACTCAACACAAGTATGTGAATCGCCCTTTACTCAGGCGGGTCATGTCACGTGACAATCTCGATAGAACAACGCTGGGCGCGAGTAGGTTTTCGAACGTCAAGGTACATAGGCATCACTCGAGATGTGAAGTTGAGTCAAATCCGCCATGTTCTTCCTAACCGGAAACGGAACGCGGGAACGGACCAATGACAGAGCGCGTCGGCACATCAATTGCTGCTCACTACTTAGTAAAGCGTTAATTGAGGGACTTTAGTACCGACAGAAAGACTTGCAAAAACAATAAATATTATCACCTTACCGCATAAAGTAAGATCGATAGCAATACATTTTAGTAGCTAGAACTGTCACGAAGGCTACACGCGCGAATTAGTAGCTCTCTTATACTCCGTTCAACCTTAAAGGGGCCCTGCAATAACTTTTTGTCTGGTTTTTAACTTGTACCGAACCTGAGCGCACTGAAAGTAGTAACTTAGTGAAACGTTTCATTTCTCGAATTCAACTTTATTTTAAACGTTATAGGCAATATAAAAAAACAAAAGCAATCAATGTACAACATCCTTCATGACGTCCTTGATCCTGGCATGGGTGGCCGTCAACTAGAGGAGCAAGAGGAGGGGCAGTAAGCTCAGCTAGCGCTCACGGCTGCCGCACTCTGTGTCGACGGCTCGACAGGGCGCCACTAAAGCATGTGCCGGATAGGCTGGATGAAGCAGGCCGCCAGGACGGCTCGCATTGCATTTGCTGTGCGACTAAACACTGATTCGCCATGACACTTCATTGCCCACAGACGACAGAAAACACGGGCTAAAGATCAATTCAGAACGGGAGCCACTTCGCGCTGCCATACCGACAAATGGCCAAACCGCAAGCCAAACCTGCTCGCCGAAGGCCTTCGGAACGCTCGGAACCGGTCGGATCCTGGAGCCCATATGACCGCAGCGCCGCTGCGTACATCCGGGACCTTTCTATGCTCGCCGCTCGTCGGTGCCTGATCCCACTACCCCTTTTTAGTATGCGCCGCTTTTTCCACTGCTTGGTGGCCGGTATGTCGACGGGTCATTTCTTGTTTCCGTACTTTATAAGCTGCATTTTTTTTCTTTTCTAATCTAAACGGTTCGCGCCACCTATATTTTGTATTTCGACTAATAAGAAGCTTTTAGCGGCTCTAACCAGTACTAAGACCAGGGCCAAAAACGTCACCATGTAGTCACATGTCGCGTGCTTTCGGCACCGCGGGTCGCCACCGTAGGTGGAAACGGTTTCCGCGTCGTCCGCTTAAAATATGACGCACTGATATATAGTTACTCTCTCCGTGCCCGCTGGCCTTCCCGAACCCCAAGGGAGGTGGAAACCGCAAAGAAGGTAGACGCTTAAATACGATTGCAGGGCCCCTTTAAGCTGAGGCTAGAAGATCCGCGTTTAGCGCGAGCTTGCTGGCTTCCGCAGTGCTCTGGTTGCGCGTGCCTGCGCGTTCGCACTTGTGTTAGCAAGGGAAGAAAGCTCGGGATCCTCCAGAAGAATGGCGAGACACCAAGGCTTCGGGTGCCCCGAACACCTTGGGGCATTACTCTGCGCATGCGCAGTGCGGCTCCCCAAGTTGCTTGAGGAACCAAAGCCTTGGGGCGCTCTATTCTAAAACTCTCTAATGTACCGGGTTCGATAGAGAAAATTAAACCCGGTCTTTCCGCCCGCATAGACTATGCATCGCAGAACGCTGAAACTCCGTGATAATGTGACGCTAGCGGGGGAAATAAAATGCAAACCTCTGAGCACATGAACATTACTAAATCAAAAGATATGTGAACGCTTTTCTTCGGGCCCACGGTACACCTAAGCTTAATATTCATCAAACCGCATTTTGTGGTTGTGGGCGCCTGTATCATTTGTTTTAGTGCGAAAACTTTTCAGCAAGAGAGAAAAGAATGTTGGCTTTCTTACTGACGAGTTGTTTTTACTTAAATAAATGCTATAGGCGCCCATGATATCAAGTTTCGGTTTGATGAATAACAGACTTAGGTTGCACATCGGCTAATGAAAAAATTTCGTTTCTTTTTTGTATATTTTGATTCAGCAACGTCATGTCCTCAAACTTTCGCACATTATCCCCATCGCTAGAGTCAGATCATCATCGAGTTTCAGCTTTCTCGGTGCGTAGTTTATTTATGCGTACCGAAAAATCGGGTTTCATTCTCTCGATAAAACCCGGTTACAATATTTCTATGAGCTCCGATTTTGTGTTACGGAAGACAGTCTCACCGTTCAAGGTCTCTGCGGTACTGGTTGTTTTTAGAAAGTGTATAAAGGCTCCCTAGTTGTTTTAGCTTCGCAGCCCCTTCTGTAATCTCCACGGCCCCGCACCCGCGTGTTCGTCGCACAGGAATGCGTGCAAACACTGGCGGTCATTTGTGAGTTATGCGTTGCGTACCATCAAAACTCTCGTTCATGGGAAACAATAAGTTCCTTTAGTTAGAATGAACGTAACTAGATTAGCTCAGTTGTAGAACAACCGCGAATGTGCTTTCCCTTTCAGTTCGCCTCCCGTTCGTTTAAAGCGCCATCTAAATTTTCGTTTCAAAACTGTGTGTTCTAAAGAGTACAGTGAAACGTCCTCTGTTATCTGTTTCATGCTCGGTGTATTTGGATATTATGATCTACATGAGCATCGTACCGGCGTGAGGTCGTGTATCACCACGGCGTGCTGCACGTTAAAGACCTCAGGTTAACGGTTGTACCGCGCACTTGGTAGATTTCTCGTGTCCAGCTGAGACACCAGGGGTGCTATGTTGCGCTTTTTGGACTCCAAGGAGACTAGGAAGAGGGAATTGACGTCAACGACACAGCAAACGCAGATTGGATGTTGACAGAAGAAAACGAAATCAACACCCAATCTGCGCTTGCTGTGTCGTTGACGTCACTTCCCTCTTCCAAGTCTCCTGGGAGTCCAAAAAGCGCAACATAGCACCCCAGATGCCCATTGAGGCTGACTAACTTCCCGCTGCATAAACATGCACACAATATTATTCTTCACGCTTAGTGTACAACGCTGTCAAAGCAACATGGCGTGAGCACGGGGTTTGATCTCGGTTGATCATTTCATACCCTCCTCTATACTCACAAAGCCTGGCAGTTCAACGACGGAGGCATATCGCCCGGTCGCAGGTTCGGAGCGCGAGGATATGGTAGCACAGAGCATTTCTCGGGAAACCTGGACGTCAGCGCACAGCTTTTGCAGCGGCGAGGACTCGAAACATGGTTTTCAAACCCGACGAGGAAAGAAGCGGTAGTGCGAGGAACGCGAGGAGCACGAGGGGACATTCTATCGCTCGGGAGAAGTGTGTTTCGGAGTCTCACTGCAGCGGGGCGCCCGTCACGCGGCTCTCCTCTCATCCGTTGTCTGCCGCTCTACCTTTTCAGTTTCGGCGGCCGCTTCTCGTGGCCATCTTCCAGGCTTTGTCAGTGTAGACCGTTCCATTAGGAAGAGCGGAGAGAGAAAAATGCCCTCCCCCTCTCACCCCGCGTGTCATCTGCTCCGCCGAGTGGGCTGTACTTAACATCCGGCTGGCATGCAAACTCGGTTTAGAATCGCGTCATTTTTAGAAATTTTAGGCGCAAATTCAAGGATTTCGGTGTGCAAGTTATCGTGTAATGCTATGTCCGATAAAAAGACTAACCGTCTCTAATGGCGCTGTTACTTGCCCTGTTATGTACCATGACAAAATGGTGTATGAGGGGGGAGAGGAGGCCCCAGCAAAATGGAAGATTGCGGAGGGGGGAGGGCCATGCCCCCCCCCCCCCCCCCCCCCCCCCCCTGGGCTGAGCTGAGGATTTGTATTCTTTTACGCTCTTTCTTGCGCGTATACGTGCTCGTCGCCCCACTGTTCGCTGCGGGTTTCTCGCCGCGACAAACATGGCGGACGTACACTTCGGCTCGATATTAGGCTTTAACTGTCGGCAAAGGCACGGGCGCGGGTGCCTGGTTTTCAAAAGCGCTTTCTCTGCGTGAGGGCTTGTACGAGCGGAGAGTTCTACAGAACTACGCTTTCGCGATCTGTCCTTTGCAGCGCCGAAGCCAGCTGGTGAGACGGACCATGTCCTTCGCCGCCCCATCAGATGGCGCTGTGCATTTCGCACGGCACAATCTGGACGGTGGGGAAAAGGTAACAACCGCCGTACTAGACAAACGTCTAGTACGTCCGTCGTTTAGGCTTCAGGCGATTTAACAAGTTTTAACTGGGCAATGCACACTACTACACACCCCACTACACTGCCTTAAGACACAACTTTCTTTACCGAGTTACTCTTTATTCGAAGCGTGCAATTTCTGAACAGCGTCAAATGCATTCCGGAGAGAATTGCAAAATGATTGTCTAATAAAGATGGTCCTATAGTACAGTGGCAAATAGCTGAAGAAATTTAGGGTGTGTCTTATTATACGCCTCTTGCATCGTGATTGGTCGGTACGCGTTCTTATTGGTTAATGCCGCAGTCTGGTTGGCTGCCGAGCGCTAATCAGATGCTGAAGACTCACCACCCCTGTGTTTCTTAAGCCTTCGCTAACTATAGAACGAAGTATTTTGAGATAAGTCACTTTGAATAGCGTTCTCGGAATATATGTTTTCAATATATACTCCTCAACGTTGAACAAACCAAAATTTTGTTTACGGTATGTTCCACCGAAAGAAGATTATGCTTTTGAGATCATATCGTGGGCTGTGAACACATTTCCTAACTCTTCAACAACAAACGGGCGATGGGTCCCCTGTGGTGAGCAAGACGGCTCATATATATAACCAAAACCCTCGGGCATGCAAAATCGAGCATTCCCGAGGCCACCGACAAGTGCCAAAACACTTGTCGGTGGCCGAGTGGGCTAGTGTGAACACCAGCTTGGAGCACGCGGAGCGAAAGCTCGCGCAACAGAACCCAGGGATCCTGGGTTCAATCGTCGTGTTTACAGTGTTCTAGAGGTTGTAGTGGCAAGAGCGGCGTCCGCTTACAATGGGCCGCGAAGAATAGACCGATCTCACCAGCCAGTTTGACTACAGTGTAGTTTGACTACGCCACCGCTGCCGCAATGCATCGAGGGAACTTTAGTTTTTGTGCACGTGCGACAACCTCGCTGTGGCTCTGCGCGTGTGGAGCGCGAGACAGTGGCAAGACAGTGCACGAGCCCTCTGCTGCAATACCGTTTGCCTCCTGAACTAAAGTTATGGCGGCTCCACGCGGCTCCAAGCATGTGCCGAACGCTTGGTGAGATCGATCTGTTGGTGGCACATGTGTGGTAAGAGAAGGTGAGGCTGAGGCGGTACCACGGTGTAAGATAAACTCTTTAGGTGAGGACACGGCGGGGCTGAACGCGCGGCGCGAGGAATCAGATAGTGTTCGTTCGACGGGCATCCGAAAGGCTGCATTATTCCGCGGCTACCGTGCCCGCGGCTGACAGTGTCGCCGGCGGCCAAACGGCGAAACTGTGTGAGAGCGAAAAAAATGATCTCGTTGCCATGACACCCCGGTACACCGTGGTCTTTCTCCCCGAGCGACAACCTCGCTAAAGCTCTGCGCGTGTGGAGCATGAGGCGGCACGAGCCGTCTTTGCAGTGCCCACGGGTCGACGAGTCATCTGCCGGCGCCGCTTGAAAGCATAGTGAGAGAGAGAAAGAGAGATTGAAAAGCGAACTTTACCTGCATTGCGCGAGGAGCGCGCTGTCCTCACCTGAAGAGTATTATCTTACACCGTGGGGCGGTACGCTTCTTTCGAACGTAGCGCCGTAGCACTTTTCTTTGTGGTGTAGTCCTGGCCAGTATTCACCGTTCCTTTGACGTCTCGGGTATGAATGCAAGGAAAAAGACTGACACACACTGCTTCGCACCGGGATGCAAGTCAGGCTACCCGCCAACAAGGGCAGCCGGAGCACCAGCGATCGTAAGCCGTCGCTGTTTCGTGCGCCAAAGGCGGAGTCGCGCAGACTACAGTGGGAACAACATCTTAAACGAGAAGATAAACGCCTCGCCAAGACATCAGTGGTGTGCGAGAGACATTTTGAACTGCGCCTTATACTTCGGGACTATGTGCACATCGTCAATAGCGAAGAGGTTAGGATCCTATGCCGCAATATATTTTGAGTATTTTGTAGTCTTTTTGCGTAGTATGTTTCTGAATATCTGTCATGTGCTTGCTGTGTATGTCAATGAAGTGTATTATCACTTTTTAAAAATCATAAACCAGTGTGTTAAGAATTTTTTATATATATTAGGGCTGTTCAAGTCTGTGTTCATATTGCATTTTAATGCTTCATGTACTCCCCATCGAGGTCTTCTTTCCTCATAGACTGCCTTCCACAAAATACAATTTCCTATATGTTCGCCAGTTGCAGTGGCGCCTTGGCCGTTCCCAAACGCGCTCGGCCTTGCTCCTTACACAACGCTGGTCCCCACATCAGGAACACGATGACAAAAAACTATATACCAGTTTATTGTTCCTCTCACCATTGAAAAAATACGAGATTTATTGAGATTGATTAGTTCATTCTTCCTTGTTATATCAGTATCGCGTGGTGTTTTTCGCAGCTATTAAGCGTGCAGCCCAAGTGATAGCGTTGCTGAACGATCTGTCAGTACTGGGAGGGGGGAGTCGATTTTAATAAATAATGTCCCTCAAAGAACACTGGAATATTTAAAGTAGAGGATAGCACACCCTCTAGAGACATTCGTCTAAAAGCAGAACTACAATTTTTTCCATTAGCAATTGTTCTGCGTCGCGAAAAGCTTAAGCATAGCCTCCTCTATACGGAGAAAGCCTGGCGCGTCGCGTGAAAAGACGGCCGCCGTAAATGGGAAAGGAGGGGCGGAGAAACGGGAGCGGAGAGAACCTTCTCCGCTAGCGCCACAAAAGAGCGAGCGGCCAAACGCAGAAACAATCTTTTTTTTTTTTTTTCTCTCTTTTCCTGTCGCTATCGTGGAGAGGAGAAACTCAACGTCTACCCTTTCCCGTTTCTCCCTGCGCCCTTTCGAATCGCCGCGCCCGTTTCTCCCGGAGTACGAGAACGACGGTGACGAAAACACAAAAACAAGCGTGGTTCGGGGAGCGGCCGCTCATGACCCAAGCGCTCGCTGTCTAGGTCTGCCCTTTCTGTTCTGCGCTACCATATTGGTCACCGTTCGGCGCGCTCCTCCTCTCCTTTTTCCTGCGGCCGCGCGCTCTATGGCTCCGTCGTCGATGTGCCAGGCTTTCTCCGTATAGAGGAGGCTATGGCTTAAGTCGAACCTCAGTAGTACGCGCCGAACAGCGCCGACGACGGGGCTGACGGGGGCGCGTTCCTGGGGCTCAGAACAGCACTGCTACGGTGTCGCCTACGCGCGAAATCTTCACGGGGCGGCCGCCACTCTTGCCACTACAACTCTCTAGAACACTGTAGTCGTGGTTCAATCCCCACCCCTGCCCGTTTTGATCTGGATGAGCATCGTACCGGCTTGCGGTCCTGTAGCACTACTCCATGGTGCACGTCAAAGACCCCACGCTAGCGGTTGCACTGCACTAGATAAATTTCCCATCTACAGCTGAAACACCAGACGCCCATCGAGGCTGACTAACTTCCGGTTACATAAACGTAAACACAACACAATTACAGACATTAAAGGGACACTGACACCCCCCAAACTTTTGTTTTTCTCATTTTTTGCCAGGCAATTTATTATGGTTTCGGAATACTGCCCGATTGATATTTTCCTAAAGAGTCACGTGTTTCTTTCATAAAGCCAAAAAACGCAACTGCTCGAAACCGAAACCGAAACCCTTGCAGCGCACGAAAAAGTGGAGAGGAGAGGGTGCGTAGCGGAAGTCACGTGGCTGCACCTGACCGTGCGACTTTTTTTCCTTTTTCCGTGCGCAGCAGACGAAATGCGTGGCGGGATGCATTCGCCGTGCGATTCCTTTGCAGTTATGTTTGTTCCGCTCGCTGTTCTGTACTTCAAGATGAGTTGTTTTGTACATTTAAGTTGTGCAATTAGTGGTGAGTGCCCGTAGTGAATTCCCGTGATCGACTCCGAAAGAATACTCTCAGGATGCTGCGTGACAAGATGCCTCACATGTCCTGCATTTGAAAGGGGCATATTGTGCGGCAGAGTGCACAAGTTTCAGAAAGACCGACGAGTCGGGAACAATGGCTGGCTGCAATTCCTGTAGAACTGTTATGGGAACCTCGGAAAGCGGACGCTAACTGATTCATATGCTCCTTGCATTTTCTGGAAAGTGACTACATTGAGTTCGCAAGTGTCGAAAATGGAATCCCATACCATTTAATTCAGCGACGGATCGTCCACAACAATTAAATTTTCCAGTGATAATTGTAAAAAAAAGTGTAAACATCGCAAAATGGTTGAAAACAAAGTTGTACGCCTTTACTAGTGATCGAACCCGCGCTTTCTGCGTGTAAACCGGACGTCGTCTCACTGAGCTACTGAAGGAACTCTCTCGTTCGTAGTAATCCAGCGTGTCGACTATATGTCGGAAAGTTCGTTGTCGATTTCCCTGCATTGCATGCACTCCCGGCTGAAAGTCGGGGAGCAGCACGCATTGGGGCCACATTCACATCTAGTAAGAAAACTGTACGCGTGCGTATTCAATTCGAAGTAGGCACTTCGTGCTTGACGTTTGAGCGAGCGATGTCTTCAGCCACGAGAAAGGACGACAGCTCGGCGACGCCTTCGCGCAATCGGCTTCCTGGTCGGGCGTGTCGTACGGGATGAATATCAATTCTTTTGGTCGGTCCAAAATTTCTCTTTCGAAGGAAGACAGAATTCGCCGATACCGTGAACGACAGTTCTGAAGTAGAGGTTCCACGCCCGTCGTCCGCTGCCACCAGCGAGTCCCACGAAACGCGAAACGACGACATGTTGAGAATTATGCAGTCAACGCACAGAATGCTTACGGTTGCCTGTGGAACCTTTTTTTTTTTTTCTTTTTCAATCATCGTATTTGCAGTTTTTTTGGAAGCGCCAAAAAATGATTTTTTTCTTCTATTTTTAGTACTGACTGTGTGCCTCCGATGACTTACGACTTTGATTAAATTTGGTAGTCGTGTCGAAACCTTAGAAAACGGCCCGTGGACACGGAGAAGAGAGTGAGCGCGTCTCAAACCGGCCAGTTCTCGATCGACGGATTTCGGGTGGAAAGAAACCGAACTTTGAGCCGAAAATTCTGTTCTGGGTAGTTGGGCCCTCATATGTCATGTTTAACTAAAAACCTCGGCGAGCATAAATACGCTGTCAGTGCACTTTTAAGTTCAAATGTCGAGGCGACTACACAACATTCCAATATTTGCAAGTGCTCAGCACAGTGTGCGCATGTTCATCGCTTCGGAAAGCAAGCGAATCACACGCCATGCGCACGAACACTGAAAATGGAACCGTCCAGGAGCCCTTTCTAGGATGCTTTTATGTCTGACTCTTAAATCTGAAATACGTCGGCGATGCAAATGCTTTTTGTATGGTATGTTGGGTTCACGCTAAAAATTAGCGCTTGCTAATATCAGTTTACTGCAGCAAGCGTCGTGCACCGTAAAGCATTTATTTGTGAGCTTCCTTTTGTTTTTGCTAATTAAATAGCAAAATTCAACTTCTTTTAATTTTCTTACTTTTTAAGTTTGAGTGTTGCGTGGGTTTGCTCCAGCGTTTGTGTCATTATAGCCTATTGCTCGGTAACATTTTGCTTTATATGTACGTGCAGCAGTTTCGCCAACCCATCGCACAGTACCTACAGCTTTTTCCAGCAGTTTCGCCAACCCATCTGAGAAAATTATGTTAGAAAATTTCATGGACCTTTTTTTTTTTTTTTTGGCTCAGGTGTTTGTGACTTTTGTTTCGTTTTTTGTAAAAAGAGTCTATATACTTCCTTTCCTATTTTACGGATAGCATTTTGAATTAAAAAATAAACAAGTATGATTTATATTATGCACACTGATTTCTATGGCATGCGGTGCATGATTATATTTTAGTTTCAATTCAACACCGAAAACGTTGGTTTTTCGCTTCACCAAGCCCTTCTAAATATGACCAAAAATGTGTAATGCTGAGGGTGTGTTAGTAGAAATCGAGCTAATCTTCTAGAAAACAAAAAAAAAGAAGTAGCTTTTTTACCACAATTCATTTTCGGCGTTAATTTGTGCATAGTTGCAGGAAACCAGAAAAAGGGGACCGAAATCGTAGACGCATACGACGAACCCTGAGACGTACAATTTTTGCGCAAAAGGTCTTCCTGCATTCGCATCTTTCACGACCTTTAAGTGATGCCTGGCGCTTATCGAAATGGCTGTTATCTGGATGATCGTCGCAAACCAGCAGTATACGAGGTTCGGTCTGTGACGCGTAAGTAATTCTAGTTTCACTATATACGAGCAGTATCAGAGCTTACTATATTTTTTCACATCAGGAACTTGTAAGCAAGCACCTTTATTCTGAAGCCTATCATCCAGGGGCTATAGGAAGCTCAATTCTTACACCGCAGTACCACCATCGCTGAAAGTTGCGAGTTCAGAAAGCACGCGTCCAAGTGTCTATAGTCCGTTGCAACCTAAGAACAAAGGGCGAGGGTAACACGGGCCGGGGAGGAGGAAGCAGACAGAACGCTAAAGAGAGAAGGAGGTTTCCCCCTCTCTTCTCCAGCGTTCCGCTTGCTTCCTCCTCCCCGGCCCGTTTTACCCTCGCCCTTCGTTCTTAAGTTGCAACGGACTATAGTTCTAAAAAGAGACTCATTAATTGCAGGGAACAAAAAGCATCATCCTGTACACAGCAAAGAAAAGGACGTAAAAGAGGTCCTCTCTACGTACTAACAGAGCTGATGAAAAAGCACGCTGTTCTGTGTTTCGTCGTGTGAATGCTTCTTCCTGCAATTAATTTTGTCCAGGGGTCCGGACGGAAGTGAATCAGCGTGCAAAGGGTGGCAGCCCTTTTTGCGGGGTCTACCGAACCCCGTTCGGCGAGCAAGGCGAAGGAAAAACGAAGAACGTGAAACGACGGCGGAAGAAAAACGACAGGCAGGATGAAAGCGAGCGGTTCCCGGAACGGGCGATATCAATGCTCTCCGCTGCGGGTTTGGTACTGCTCACGCGCTGTACCGCGATCCTCGTAGGCCCGTATCTATAGATAATTTGCCTCCCCATTGTCGTTATTGTTGTTGTCATCGATATCAATTCAGCTCCTTCCCAAGGTTTGGCAAGCGCATGATTGGGATAAACGGCTCAAAAAACGCAGACAAGGAAAAGGTACAACCACGACGGTACAGAAATTCCATAAAGTAGTTTTCTTATCTGCGCTTCTTGATCTGTTCATACTAGGAGTGTGCGAACAGTGAAAATTCAACTCAAATCGAATTCCAATTGAGTAGCGTCGAATCGTTGCCAAAACGCCGAATGTCGAATCGAATATCGAATTGTACCAAGTGTCCTGCTTGAAATGCCTAGAAACTAATCAAAAAGCGCTTGGACTAAAAACAATGTTTATGTACTTATTTTATCACTAGCACGTTGCACGAAGAGTGACGAGAAGGAATGAAAACGGCGATACACCATGTGTATGATGCTATTAAATGCAAAGGTGCAAACAAGCTGGACAAGAATGACGAAAATAAAAAAAAAATATTTTCGTCATTCTCGTCCAGCTCGCTTGCACCTTTGCAGTTAATAGCATCATAATAATTACCTTAAATTGCAAGCTTCACCCTTGTTGGTGTTAGACTGGTGGCGGCTGATAAAACCCCGTTTGCTCTACTGACGTCTAACCCCTGGTTAGCTCAGTTGGTAGAGCACTGCACCTGTAATGGAGAGGTCCCGGGTTCGATACCCGAACCAGGCGGATTTTTTCGGTCGCGCACCAGTCATCGAGCTGTGTTTGGAGATTTGTGTTTGTCCTTTGTCCCTCTTGTTCCCCTTCTCCAGGGATTATTTTCGACACTATGTGGGCTGCATGTTAGGTACATTTAAAGATACGACTGAAGTCTGATTGGGAGTGACGTCCTGCACCACCTAGCCTCAGTGCCTCGTTTGAAACCGCGAGAAACGACGCGTTCAGCTTGATTCGCATGCTGCGATTTCGCTCGTGATTTCGCAACTGCAATGTTGAGAAATAGAGCTTCCACCAAACTTTTTTTACAGCACCAGTAACGTTGCAATTGCAAAATCGCAAGTATAGTTGCACCATGTAAATCTGCCATAAGCAGATGAACCAGCGAGGTGGGTTTAAGTATTGTTCTTCGTCGATTTTTGGTGATTGAGCGTCATATAATGAAGGCGACATCTAGTTTATAGTGCTACAAGCTGATGGTAGGTGACGCAAGGTATTTACATTTAAAACTAGCAAGATGCATGGGCTGCGGGTTTTCGTCCAGTGGGTGCAAGCTGAGGAAACATGGCAAATCAAATCCTAACTTGTTTGGCAATGCAATAGGCCTAACTTGGGCTTACTATGTTTTGTTTCAACGCGCTACTAGGTCAAAGTTATTTTGATGTTTGCCTAGCTTGCCAGAGAAACGCCAAAGTTTCACTTTTCTATGGTTCGCCACAGGGATGTCAAAGTGTCCTACCTGGCCAAGATGCAAGGGGACAATCGAATATCAAGTTCGGTTATACTTTGAATTCTCCGGACTTTCGGAACCGCAAATCCCCCCCCCCCCCCCCCCCCCGCCCACACACACACAAAAAAAAAAAAAAAAACGCTTTGGCTTAAAGAATTGTGCTACCTGGGAGGAGCTCAAGCGCAACTACATCATTTGAGGAATACAACAAACTACTTTTTTTATCGAAACTGTTTGTCAATCTAGACTTCTCAGTGTAGGCTTGATTTATATCTGGCCAAGGGCAGCGAGGGCACTGTCACTATATGGCCAGCATTTTAAAATAAATCCGCGTTTTGTACAGTGGCATTCGATTTGTCGAATAATTCGAAAACTTGAATACTAGTCATTCAAAGGCAGGTGCGAATTTAGGAGGGGGAGGGGTGACCGACCCCACCCCACCCCCCTTTTTTGGCTAAAGCCCCTCAAGGTCAACTTTGTTCTTATGAAAAAGTTTATATACTCCAGCCAAAAGTTTAGTTTTTGATGAAACAGCACATATTTCGTTTACAAAATAAATCTGGGCAACGTTTCAGCCATAACGTCATATCTCAGCAGACTCCCTCTCCCCGACAGCCAAATGCCTATCTCCCCTCCCCCCCCCCCCCCCCCCCCCCCCGCCGCGCCTGGCCCTTATCCGCGCATGTCCAAAGGTCTAATCAAATTATTCGGTCAATCACTATTCGATTCGTATGCAAAACTCGAATATTCCCACGACCCTATAGCTTATACAAATAATGTACAGCGTTCACCAATAACTGGCTCAACTTGCTACCTTAATTTCGGAAGCCTCACTGTTTCCACCTGACATCGCCGTGTTCTGAAGATTGGGAGTCGTATCATCGTTTTTCAGCCCAAGTAAGACACACGCTAAGCGGTGATATACTTGTCAAACAGTCTTGTTTACCATAAAAATAGAGCACAACAATGAACCAGGAAGAAAGCGCTTTCAGTCGCCTCGGAAAAGATTATCGCGCGACCGACTCGCTCTCTCAAAACTTTGCGCACTCTCTCGTGAATTCTGCGTTCATATGACGTATAGCCGCCCTCCCGATATAATAATAATAATAATAATAATAATAATAATAATAATAATAATAATAATAATAATAATAATAGTACCTTTATTTTTCCAACAAAAACAATGTTGAAAAGGTGACTTGGGAAAAAAGCTGTAAAAACAGCTTGACGAGCCCCAAACCACCTACACCAGCAGTCGCGATGCAGGCACTAAAGATTTATACAAAATTGAAACATGACATGTGTACTACATGTTTGAACAGCTTTACAAAGAAAGAACTGACGCTAAACAAGATAAGTAGCATATTGATACAGTTTACACAATAGTGAATACACACACAGAACGTTAAACACCACTGAAATAAACGCGAAAGAAACCATCGATTCAAAAGATTTTAGCGCTTATCACGGACAATTTGGCTCGAAATAAACATTTGAAATAAACATTTCTCGTAAGATGCTCACCGATATATTGCTAAGCTCAATGCCTTGCCTACTAAGCTGGTTATGGGCGCGAGAAGTATAAAAAGATCCCTCCGCTTCACACTAGAGTCACTCAGCACTAAAGAGGCGCAGGGTATGGCTCATTATATGCCTGTCGCTTCTTGCTTCGTGATTGGTTCTTCTGTTTTGTTATCAACAAATGCCGTGACCTGATTGGCTGCGCAGCGATGACTAGATGTTGGAGGTTCTCCACGCCCTAAGGTTCACTCAAGTGCCTCTTCCAGAAGCTTGTTTTTGATGGCATATTGTTTGTAAGGCTTTACTCAATAAAAATATCCAGTCCTAGGCTAGGAGACAAGACGCCCTTGTAAACTCACAGTAACAGAAATATACTTCCACTATTTTCTCTTGGAAAGGTCGGGGTTTTCTCGGGTCCCCACCACTTCCTTAAAATATGTCCCATGAAAATAGTTAATGGCGTGGTGACTCAGACCGTTACTATTATTGCTCTTTGTAGGAGCACTGTGCATTATATTTTGATAAAAACGTCAAATCTTTAGATGTAGTAGATCATAGACGTAATACAGGAATTGTTTGAAAACGTCGTCTAACAACGTCTCCTGGTGTCTATTCCAAGGCGCAGAAAGAAAGGCCTGTCAAGATCTTTGATTATATTTTTAATAGGAAAATCGGCCGCCAATGAGTGTAATTTCAGGATATTTTTTTAGTATGCATAGAGGTCGTAAATTTATTTATCTCCATAGATGAACGATTTCGAAATTCACTTCCTTTAAACTGTAAGTGTCTATAACTGCTACTGCAGTATTACGTGTTACCATAGTTTGCGACGCCCTTTTCCGCGGTTTGAGTTGGGCGTTCGGTCTCTTAGTTTGATCGAGCCGCGTCACTTCCGAGCAATCACCGATCCAGTTACAAGCTTAGCGCAAGTACAGTAACACTCTCGTATCGCGGGTCATCGCAGCTGGGAGCCGGAAGTCCCGACAGTGTGCTTTGCCTGCAATTTCCCAAACTAAGTTACCTGGAAACAGATTACAATTTGTTGAAGCGGGACCTTTTTAATAAGAAAGAAGTGTCGGGACTGTTTCAAAACTATTCTCAAGTATTTTTTTTTTTTTTTTGCGCCGGTCAATTTGCAATTTCACTAATTGCTCCAGGGAACGATCTGTCGAAACTTCGTTCAGCGTAGAAGTTTCACTAAAACTGGCGCGTTTTTGCGCACCGCTATAGATGCGTCGCAGCAAACATCGAAATACAAGTACGACATCCTCATTAGAGCTGGTGCAACCCAGAGTAAGATTAATTACAGTCGTATCAAGACCGGACTGGTCTAATTCAGAAGAAATGGCTTCTTGAGAAAAAAAAACTGGCGGCATTTGTAACCAGCGGTAGGGATTACTGGTGAGCTTAATGTTTCTCAATAAAACATCCCACAGGGAAGCTGTTGCCACTGCCTACGAGGAGCAAATTGGCTCCGAGAAATATCGAGACAAGTGCAGTATATCATTAGTACACATTAAAAACGAAAATAAACATAGTGAGAAGTGAGGGAGCGCAGGAGAGCTGATTGGGAAACGATATACTTGTGAACCTTGAGACGGGGGAGATTAAAGAAACGGACAAAATAACTGGGTTGTTTTGTCCGTTTTTTGTTACCTTTCTCGTCTCAGAATCTACGGGTATCTAATAAACATTACTGCCATTTAACTTCTATTTATTCCTGCAGTATTACCTATTGTTTCTAAAAATAAGCAGGTAAAGAGACAAAAGCTCCTGTTGATTAGATACGGTAAACGACTTATTTTTCGAAGGCTCAATATTTCGCGATTTAGGTTAAAGTTCAAGTTTTGGAATAATTCGCGGGTTCTAATTTTCGAGACGTAATAAGATTTCAGTATAGATTCCAATGTGTTTACATTTTACCGGAATTGCTTGCGAGACCTATTTTTCGCGAATTGTAGATGATTCGCGAAATTAGAGAAAATTAGGTTCTCGCAAACATTAGGTTGTTTACAGTATTCATTTTCATATCGTGAACACATTTTGCTGGAAGGAGCCGTTAAATACTGATACGTTAACCACAGATCAACGGTGACGGAAAGTGAGATCAATCTATAAATTCTACATATTATTTTGATAGTTTTTGTTGTTGTTGTTTTGTTTTTTGCTAGAAGGGTGGACTTTTTTTTTTGTTATATCTCATTTACTTTATTATTTCTACGGCTTACATAACTATTGAACCATAAAGCGTTATGTAGTGGTCAAATTCAAAAACAAAGGTAATCTGTGGTAAAAGTAACGTGTCTCTGTTCCCGTGTTATGCTTGCAATTTAAAGCCAATAAAAAGCTGAATTAGCTTCAACAAAGTGGCAGCGTAAGATGCAAAGAAATTTAAAAGCAACACACATATTTTCGGTCGAGCTTTTTTCAGCGAAAAATCCCCTGAGCTACATTATTAAAAGATGCGATCCACTTAATTCATGTTTTGATTTTACTAATAGAAAGAGTAACTTAGAATCAAGCTGAAGCAACGTCTCACCACGAAAATTGACAAAATTCCACTTTCTTGACAAAAATTCAAATTCTTCAGCTATGCAAAAACGCTAAAGTATATCAAGTAGGACTTGCACAAGAATACGAAGTGTACGTTTAACTGAATTTCCACCTGTTACTATGGGAGATGCAATATCGGCGAATATCCGTAGTAGAAAGACACAAAAATTCGCGGTTTTATTAAATACGCATTGCCCATCGCAAATTACACAAACGGATAATAAAGTGTTTTAACATATAGCGACAACGTTTTACGCACCTTGCGAACAAGTGGGCGTGAAGTCGCGAAGCGACAAGCGAGCATTCCGTGTCAGCGAACCCCTCAAAATCCAAGCGACCCCGACCGGCATCCCGAAAAAAAGACGATCAAGCTGCCCTTGACCCATACCGTAAAAATCCCGCCCTGCCAACCGACGCCAATTACGGCCCCTCTTGCTTCCTCCCCTATCTTAACGATCCCGACCGGCGAGGGTCCTCGGGCATCAAAAGGCGTGTCGTCGCTTCCCACCTCAGTAGTTGGAGCCGGGCAAACCGCTCGTCAAAGAAGAGACGGCCGTCGAAAACAAATCGCTCAGTCGACCCCGAAACACGGACGCCTCGGCACGGCACGGTACCGTACGCGGCATGGCGGTGTCTCGCCCCGCAGGCGCTTACCTGTTACTCCCGGAGAAGCGCAGCAGCTGAAGCAGACGCGGCGGCGGTCAGCGATGGCAACGTCTCCGTCGCCTGTTGCATCTGTTATCCCCCTTCCGAGGCTGGCTTCATGGCACGGCGCCGGGGCCAGACACCGAAGCCCGCGCGCGATTAGCGGGATCCCGTTGCCCTGGCGACGGAGCGCGTCGCCGACGCCACGCGGCGCTCCCGTCACTGATCAATACGCGCGCGGAAAGCTCCCCCTGCTTGTTCCGCCCAGTACCGAGTGGGGGCGTTGGAAGGCAGCGACTCTTTGCGGAGGACGACGAAGGTAAACTGCGGCTGCCCGGACGCCCAGCCCTCCTTCTCTCTCGCTCTTTTTTTTTTTTTTTTTTTTTCATTGCCACCAACTTTCTTTCTTGAGTTCTTCGAGCATGTCGATAGAATGGAAGATAAAAAAATATTAAAAAATTGGGGCGGCGTAGCGGCGGCGAGGTTCGGCGCTTCACAAAGAAACTTGTTCGCTAAGCCTTCAATGGAACGGACTAAAAGAATGGGCAGGCTTCGAAGCACCGGACATTTTTTATGTAATTTATTTTCATTGCGCGGGCAGTGCAATATGTTGGCACTTCGTCGCGTTTTCTTTTTCCGAAAATTTGAGTAGACACAATAGAACCTGCGAAAAATGACGGACAAGATTAGACTTCGTACTTCTCTAAAAAGAACGGTTTTATTTTCATACAAAATCCGGGAAGGCCTAAGTCAAAGTGTTACGTTTTTGTTTTGTTTTTTCCTCTGCAAAATTCATTTTAATCATTGAAAAAAAAAAAAAAAAAAGAGAGATCCAGGAAAGTCGGTTAATATTATCTAAAAAAGATTCTTGCCTTTTTGTTTTTCTTCGTCTATCGTTGCTGTGTTTTTAAAACAATTTGCTGCTTTTCTTTTGTTTTTTTGCTCAATTTTTTTTTTTTTTTTTTGACCGGTCTCGCTCGGCAAATCTTGTCCACTCTCTGAGATTCAATCTCGTCCCGTTTAAGTTAAATAACGAAAAAGAGGGAGGGAAAAAAAACTGCAGTCTCTTTTGAACCGGAGGTATTTCCGTTAGAAGTTGAGCGATCTCCCGCTTCGGCCTGAGAAATGGATGGGATGTCGCAAGGCCACCGCTGCCACCTAATGTGGCGGGCGCCACCTATCGGAGACATCGGACACCGACGAGCCAATCGCAACTTTATCGGCCAACCGCTAGTCTACTACGTTCAGCAAGTAGTTTGTTTCCTATGTATTTCCTAAACAAAAAATTGAAATATAATTTCGGCTCGCCTATCCAACCCCGCCGCTTTGATGGGAAATGAAGGTATTATTATAATTATTACTATTATTACTATGTAAATTTCCTTTTTTTTTTTTGTTTAATACCTCTTTGAAAACAGTAACTTTTTACGAGATATCCACATCGATCATCATAATATTGACAAAGCGACAAATTTGCAAGCATCCTTATGTAAATTACGAAGAAAGGCAAACAATTATTCGAGTACCAAGCAAATTTAAGATGGTCGATGTAAGGCCTCGGCAGTGACACTCTTTATTGCGCCTGTTATCAACAGTACGCGAGCCCGAGCAAAATAAAAAAAGACATAGGGTGAACCAAAATAACTCCGTAGTGCCAGCTAAGGCTAAGAGCACGAGGCGCCGGTAGACAGTGTTTCGCAAGATCAGAGGAAAGAAAAATGAAATGTGGCGTCTCAAAGAAACGATACCGCCCTTAAAATGTTAGTTACGTTGCAGGTGCCGTCTAAAGGGGTCATAAAATGATTTCTTAACTTTCCCTAAATGCTGTTCGAACTCAGTCTTTGACTTTTTTTTTCTTCCTTTTTGTAAATGTGTTCATTTCTTTATACGTACATAGTTTATCTTTCCTCGCAAAGTAGCCCGGACTAGGGTAAACCGATCCATCTATCGCCACGCATTAGCAGTTAGCAAAAATCACAAAAAGAGAAGTGTGGCTCCTCTTAACTCACCTCCATAAAAGCGGCCTAGTGAACTGATCTTGTGACGCACCGGGATCTTAAGTACACACGGCAGGAGCTTTACTTCGAACATTGTAACGTATTTTTTTTTTATTTGCTATGCCAACGTGAGTGGACAGCAGCATCAGTCCAACTTTCCACCAGAGCGTTAATCAGGCGTGGATTTAAAAGGTGAAGGGGAACGGGAGTGGGGGGTGCATTGCTTTCTTTAAAGGGAAGCTGAAGAGGACCGTGAAGTTGAACTAACAGTGAAAGTTGTAATGTAGACACCTTAAGAATTATGCGTCTTAAGTTCTCTTTTGGATCTTGTTAGTAGGAGCGTCGTAAAAGCACTGCTAAAATTTCGACGTAGATCCACCCGTTCCGGCGCGCCGAGGATAGGAAAGCACGAGAGCGGAGAGAAATCTAGCCAAAGAGACGTCATCAGCGGAGCCAGATGACCTCTCGCTGGCCACTAAGCTGGCTCGGAGATGCCATCGATGATGTCACCAAGCTCTGGACAGATAACAGGCGGCAGAGAGGATCACACCACACGCCCGGCGCCCCAATCGCCGCACATGTTTTCCAAAATAAGTGCGGTTTACGTTGACTTCCGCCCGAGAGAGGTGCGATAACTGAATTCACGGGACAAACATCTGTAGATGTCAACTCCTAACTCAAATTTCTTAAAAAGTGCTTCAGCTTCCCGTTAAGGACCTAATGGTAATGGCAACATTTTTTATAAAAAGAAAATGAAATAGGCCACTTTTTTTAGAAAGAAACGTTTAGTTTTTTAGTGAAGTAGCAAATATTAGGTCAATAATATAGATGTTTTCTGTTTCCTGTTGTTCTCAGTTATGTGGGTGTCATATCTGGTATGCGGGACGAAAAAATAATAACCCATTTCTACCTGGAATATGCGAGAAAATATAGGTCAGGCAAAACAATGCGTGATAATTACGCATTTTCCGGAAGCACGTTCCAGCGGCGTGGAGAGATCGAAACAATGTTTTACCGCATACCAGAAGTGACGACATTCAAGATGGCTGCGCTCTTGTGGAAAAAGTGTATAGATCTGTCTGGGCAATGCAGCGTCCGTGACGTCACATCCAACCACGACGTCAGATATCATATTTCTGCACACTCCCCCCCCCCCCCCCCCCCCCCGAAACGAATCACCCCCCCCCCCCGCCTTTTCTCCCCCCTGCTCCCTCCAAACCTGTCCCATAAATCCGACTCTGACGTTGATTGTAACCTATAGCCCAAGCTGAGGGCTCACGCAGTGTTCTTGTTTAATATACGAGAATCATTGGACTATTGCGGCAACGCGGTGATCCCCGCAAGAATACCGCAACGTCGTAATCCCCTTGATTACACCATTAAGCTCTGCGACGCCACGAATTAACAACATATTCTACATCTAGTCATGAAATTACACCGCGACAAAGAATCTTCTTTGTGAGTGATGTTGCGTGCTGCTTCCTTTCCGTCACACATCTGTCGGAATTCGCCTGTCTAAAACGCGTAAAATTCAAACCCAATATCTTCTCACGGCCCCTGGGTAAAACTCACAAAATATAAAGGTGCAAGCGAGCTCATAAATGGAAATAATACTGAGCACGACCTCTGTACCACAGAAATGCATGACAACTCACCAAGATGACCAAGTGCGAAAGGGCACATCTTCAATATGATCACTACAGTGAGAACGATATAAAGGAAACACTCGCTCGCATACTCCAACCAAGATCGGCATTTTATGTATATGTTTCTCACGTAGGATTAAGCCGCTTCTTGACACCAGACCTAACGTCGTCCTTTTTAAACTTCACGCTCCAGTTGGAATGAAGACTCAAAATTCCACAGAAGTCTTTTCGGGTGTTTTGTGCTTGCAGGTGCAAAATTGCCGCAACCGATACAACATCATCTAAACTTACGATTTTATTTTTATCGAGATTAGAGAAAAAGATAAGCCGGCCCTTCATGGCGGCGAACCGATGTATTTTATTAAATAAATTACTGACCTCCCACTTTGTACGACTATCAAGGCAACATTATCATCTAGGACTAAACCCTAGCACACGGGGAAATAAAATTGAGGACAGCACGACACAAAATCTGCGTGTCTCAGGGTTCCTATGATGTTCCCTAACCAATTCGCACATTGCATCTTTAGCTTCTATCGCGGCACGTTTTCTCTCCAATTTTTATTCATTCCATGTTGTCCCATGTCTTCCATGTCTTCTATGTTTTCCATTTGGCGTCGACATAGCTGCCCAACGCGCCCAATATTTGGTCCCATGGTTCGTTTTGAGCTGAGAGAAATCCTCGAGGCCTTATATCCTTTGGTGATCCTTCAATTTCCGGATCGGGTTCGCCAACAAATGTTTTAAAAAGGACTTTGCGGACTGCCAGCCGTTCTATACCTTCAACGAAATACTGATGTCTCTCAAAATGCTACCATCTATAGTTCCACAAACGCGCGAAAGAGCACAGGGAGATGCTCCCACTGCACCACACCATGTCCCAAGGAACACCATGAAGAATGTGCATGTGACAAGAAAACAAGAGCGCATACAAAATCGAATTGTCACCATACCGAATCTATATACAATCGCTGACAGTATGAGAATGGCAGGGCGTACCTTTCCGACGCCCCGCCTCAAGCACGTGCTCTTTGCCTTCCGCCGTTCTTTGGCTGTCCGTTCACGCTCGAAGCCAAGTTCTTTCTGTCATTCTCTCTCTATATATATTAGGTTAACCTGCAGGAAGTAATGAAGAACCCAGTGTTGTCTGTTTGTGTCGAATCACGCGAATCTTCGGTGGAGAAGAAAAAGAGATGCGAAGAAGACAGGAGAGTTTGTGCGTGAAAGCCCTAATAGTGTATTCTTGAACATGTCTGAACATGCGTGAAAGTCCTACATGTGTATTCTTTGAACACGTCTGCCAACTGGCTTTTTTTTTTTGTATGATGATTGTGACTACGATTGTCATATGAGGAAGAAACGCACCTCAATCAGAGACTCCGGACTGTCCTTACGTATGTTGCAGTGTGACCGAGGCTTTAGAGAGGTGACAGACACCGGGACGCGGCTCTTTGTTGTTCACAGAATACGAGGAAGGCCGGAATGACGGCCTCGGTGATGCCTTCACAATGGTGAATACCGACACGGAAAATTCCGGAGTTTGGTGCGTCGACAGAAACGAGTTCAGATTTTTGGCGGAACAATCGATCGATCCTACGCAGTTCTAGCTGTTTAAATAAATGATCTCATCTAGCAAGTTGGTGGCTACCAAGCGTAACCAAGGTTGGTGATAAGATTTTCTTCTTTTTTTTTTTTAAAGAAGTCTACGACCAGTGTTTAGTGCTCTTCGTCTAGTGGACGCATTTGTTATTTCTCACAGAAAAGAAGAAGAGGTTTGATTTAACCGTTAAGGCTCGAATGCCCGATACTATACTGCCAGCTGGAGTTTTACTGTCACTGCGGTGAAAAGTGTTATCTTTGTTACGCGCGGTGTGAAACAGCTGCACGGTGCATCCCTTTTTTATCGATGCAAATAAATTCTCCTACCCCGAAACATCTATTTTTTTTTTTTGACCTTAAGGAGTCGCTTAGCGGTATTTTGTAGTGACATTATGGGATGGTTCAGATTCCGCGTCCTTTCTTTTCTAGTTTATTTCATAATATTTTTTATTAATTTCCATTTGTAACTTGTCGTAGTCAATAGCTACCCAAATAATAAACAAAACGCTGCTAGGCATACTTCAAACTATCCTTAGCCGGTTTTTTTTTTCTTGCTTGCTGGCTTGCTTACATTTGTATATTTATTATGTTTTGAACGAAGATTTTCCGGAAAATCAGTGCCTTATTTAATATAATAAATAGTTTACATAATGCAAACCATGCATGTTTTGGTTGCCGTTATTGGCAATAATTAACGTAACTACTTCAGGCGGTTTCCCTCTAAAGGCAATGTCAACGCACTTCTTTTTTGTGTGTGCTGCCAGAGTTGAAACACTGCCGCGAGTAGTGAAATTTCGGAAGGATTGGCCTGTAGGTGCTAAGAATACGGTGGCACGGCCGTTATGGCGGAGCACGCGATTCAATAACCGGAGACTGGTTTATTTTCCGACACAATTCGGGTCCGTTACGCAAAAAGCATTCAATTACGCCCGTTCATCCGAATGCATTTCGGTTCAGCGCTATTGAAGAGGGCGACTCGGTTACCAAACCCTACCGTTCTTTAATTACGTTTCGACTTGGAGAATGCGGCCACAGGCCGCTTTTGGAAGACGCTCACTTTGACGACAGCTGCCGAGAACAGCAGGGTGCAGCCCACAAAACGTTTTCTCGACCTTTTAACAAAGCTGTGTGTCGGCCTTTCTTTCCTCGTCCCCCTTCACGCAGACAGTTTCGTATCTGCGTCACTGGTACACAATTGAACCAACGAAAATTCGAAACAATCTTTGAAGCGAGCGAAAATTCGGCAAGTGTTCCGCTCGAAGGACAAAAACTGTAAAGACTACTTAAGATATGGCCTACAGTTTATTCTCCGTATGCTAATACTCTAAGCAGAGCCCGTTTCAACGATGCCATCTCTACACTGTGTACTGACATCTCATTAATTCAAGGTCTGGCAGCTTCAAAGGCAAACTACAAACCACGCGTCACCACAAAACCATAATAATAAAACGAAACCACCGACGTTTTTGTTAACCATTGCGACGACAATCCGCCTTCTTTTGTTCCTCGACAAAAGAGACTGCCGAGAGGACGACCAATTGAATTACCCGTCTCATCGCCGACGAGATGGTAAAGTGGGCGCGTTCAGTCAAGCCGCCGCCACCACCGCCGCCTATGATATGGCTTTTCTCCACTACACACGAGCCCTGCGACGAAAAGAAAGGGTTTTCCCTCGATCGTGAACCACGAGCACGCTTCAAGGAGTGCCAGCTCTGCCCAAGACGAGAACGCGCCGCGCGCGAGAGCTCGTTGCACAGCGGTTCTCCATTCGCGAACTGAAATGAAGAAAGGGGTGAGAGGGGTGTATGCGTTTCGCGGCTCCCGCGGTGCATTTGCATGCAGTGTAGCCCGCGCGCTGCTTCAGTCTCTGTGGAAAGGACGCAGAACGGCTAACACTGCGAGCAAGACCTCTTTTTTTCTTTCTTCTTTTTTTAAGGGTCGCTTGATTTGTTTAATTACGGACACCAGGGGAGCTCGTATGTAAATGAGAAAATGACAGATTGCGGAAAGGGTGAGGCTCAAAACGGTGCGCGACTTTCGACCGGGAGTCGGTTGTTTTTTATTCGCTCGCATTTGGCGTTTCTCCGAGGATCGATGCGCGAGTGGCTTCTTTTAGCGTGCTTCGGCCTTTGATTGTTTCTTTTTTTTTTTCAATCAATAGTTTAGATCGTTTGTTTTTGGGCTGAACCAAAGAAACAAAAAACAGAACATTGTTGTTTTTTGTTAGACTTGTGTTGTCTCTTTCGTATTGTTTATCTTTGGAGATGCATTGTGAGGCGTTTAGATTCATACATTCGTTTATTGTGGAAAGTTTTCTAGAATTAAGATTTTGACGTGCTGTTCGGTTATAACGAAAAACGTTTTCTTTTTTTTAGGTGTGCAATCATGTGATCTCGCGCTCGCAGGTGTCTGTCAACGGTACTGTTGCTGCGGCAAACGAAAAAAGCATTACCACGTGCGTAACGGACCTAACGAAGCATGCAGCAGCCACGCGAGAAAAAAAAAACACAGGGCGTCAGCTTTTCTTAACCTGGATTTGTTTTTTTATAATTCTGTAATCTTCTGAAAAGTTCCAACTTATTCTCGACTGTCATCGTACGCTCTGGTTTGGTGCCTGAAGCGCGTCCTTTCCCGCCGATACACCCAAAAAAGTGGTGCCGAAGTAGCAACAAACGACGTCACAGAAGCCCAAGTGTCGTGCTGTCGGATGCCGCGTTCCTGGCGGTCGGTCGTAAAAATACTGCCAACAAGCACGATCGAACGCGAGTGTCGCTACCGTCGCGGCGTCCCAACCCCTGGCTACCGGAGATTTCATAGACTGTCAAGCTGGACAGCGACCTCCAGCGGAACAAACTTCTGCGACATTCGCCACCGCTGCCGCAAGGATCGCGACCGGCGTCAGCATGACGCCTATGTGACGTCATCAGGCGGTATTCAAAAACCCACTTTTCTTTCTTTTTTTTTAGCGCGGAAAACACTTTAGTCGGAGACGTGTTTCAGGCGCTGTAGTTCTGGTTTGGAACATTCCTGGAGTGATTGCGCGCAGACATGCAGCGGCAAGGGCTGCTCTGGGGCAGTCTTCGTTCCGTCGCCGACATAGGACGCGTGGTACTCTTTCGTTTTAAGTTTGTAGGCACGAATTCGCCGCAATAAACGTTTATATTCAGTTTTAAATTTGTCGTCCATTCGTATTCGTGACAATATTACGGCTCATCAATCATATAATGTATTAGGAAAAAATATAAACATTAAAGCTCGCATTAGGACAAACTAGGTACTTGAGCACTAATAGGGAAATGTTCAAACTTTTCAGTCTGAAATTAAGATGCAGCAAAGTTTTGAGCTTCGACGGCGGGGCAAGTGGTGATTCTGGTCGCCCCCGTCCACACACGGGCCCGTAGCACGAAGTGATCGGTCGGTGGTGGTGGCGTCGTCTCGGATAGAAAACCTCCGCGCGTAGGCGGGGGCATTCCAAGTTTCCGTGCACCTGATGACGATCCGTCCAATCGAGTCACACCTTCCATCGTACTCCTTTCTTTTACTTCTACTACTGGCACGCCCCTTTCGGCGCAGAGCCGCTGTCGATTTGGAGAAGCTCAGTTGCATGCAATAGACGACTCCAAACATACCAGCCGAAAACGATTTCCAGGCACCCTAGATCTAGTTGCATAGCTTTACTTAAAATACGTGTTCGCTCAAACAAAATTCAGTTAAAACTGATTAAAATTACCTCATATACGTTCGTGTTTTTATTTTACTTTGACATGCAAAAAAGATCAATCGCGACAGCCCTTTCCTACGCGTCAGGAACAGTTGAAACCATACAATTATAGGAGTAAGTGTTTAACAGGCAGCTTTCATTCGACGAGAAGCTCCTCCGTTCGGTATCCCGATCTATGTAGTTTACTGCCGATGACTTTCAGATCGTCAGTACGCCGTGATGGATTTGTTGCGGTAAACGATTCAATTATTCAGCTTTAGAATCAATTTCTGCTATTGAAATGAGTAAAAGCGCTGAGATTAATAAATAAAACTGTCTTTCAATCAGCTTTATAAAAAAGTACTTATGATATATTCCACTGAACTATACTCCGCCGCCATCACGACGATCTTCTTTGTTGTCGCCTAAAAACAAAGGATACAAGCGTCATCCGAGCATAGACGAACCTCGATTGTAAAGTTGGCTTCTCCTCTAAAACAACGTAGTTGCAGAAAAGCCCCCTTCGGAGCAAAAGACTTGCGCTGCTACAAAGAAAAAAAAAAAAAAGGAGGGGGGGGGGGGGGGGGCGGGGAAGTGGGACAAGCAGTGTCTCTCCGGCTCAAACTTACTGTGAACGTTGTATTCGTTCGCTTTTCTATTGTGCGCTCTAGCTCCGTCATTTTTTTTTTTTTTTTGCTTGTTTTACGTACATACTGTGGGGCTCCTCACTCCCTGACGTCAATGGGCGATGCGAACGTTTTGTATTGTCGGCTTGCAAGGGCGAGTGACAAGGCCGTTCTCTCCGTCTCTCTCTTTTCTTCTTTCCCATCCCGTCTGAGTAGCTCTCTTCGTCCTCACTCGAGAGACCGATCGGCGCCTGGCAGCTTACCCGCCTGCGTGCAAGAGAGCGAGTCGACGGTCGGCTCTGGGAGTTCATAGACGTAGCCAAGCGTACCGCTGTCCTCTGACAATAAAGTGTGGTTCTCTTGCTCTCTGTCGGCAGCGGTTCGGAGTCTGTATAACCATCGCTCGTTCCGCCAATTTCTTTTTTCTTTTTTTTTTTTAAATCATGTGTAGTATAAACGCTTTCTTGTTTGCTATCCTAGCTTTGGTCTGGCGTTACTACATGTATATTAGCGGCAGTAGCTGCAGTCAGGGAACGGGAGCTGCACGGCAGCCGCTTTTCTGTAAATTCATTTACGTAAGGCCTAAGAAGTCCTTTAGGGTGCATACATAACTAAACTGTAGCATCTAAGGCCCACATAATACGTTTAGATGAAGGTAACAAGTTGGGTTGTTCAACTTTTTTGCGGCATGCTAGATTGCATATTCCAAGAGTTGCTAACGCAATCTTAAACGCATATAATGCCGGGTCTTAGTTTTTATATGTCAAAAGTCTTCTGAGGTGTGCTACGCATTTGCATAAATAATAGCCTCGAAATATATCCTGAGCTGTGTGTTCAACCGAAACGGAATTCAACTAATATTATTTTCTTTGTGGAAGATCGGCAGTCATTACGCCCGTGTAGAGTTGATAACTTGATACAATTCGTTATTTTAGAGCTACTAGAATCTAACTTAGTTATTTTTGTGAGTATATGTAACTAAGTAATTTTATTAAATGATAATTTTGTTTTCAACTCGATTGCTTTTTAAAACTAGGGATAACTATATCTCAGTTACATTTAAAGAGCACCCCCTATAGCTCTGCAGCTGTAAAGGACATCGAATAAATTCTAATTCAAAGTCACTCAAAATTTGTCATGCCAATATCTTCCTTTAAACTCAGAATCTCGTTAATCAACTTCTCCGGAATCTAATAAAATAAGTCCGATTAAACGACTCAACAATGACCTCATAAATTGATTCGTTTAGGTGGAACGAACGAGGACTATGTTTAATAAAGAAAATGGTCGAATAAGCAAAAAAACAAAAGAAATACTCCTTCAATTGCGAAAGATAGAGCAAAGCATGCAAGTCACATGACCCCCTCCGTATTTTTGCTTCGGTTTTGTATTCTCACTTCTCATCTCGCAAATTTAATCTTCTAAAATTGTTTAAATTTACATAAGATTTTTGAGCATTCCAATAATCTCTGATTGTATAAAACTGGGGGAACGTATTTTGGAACTTGAATAGTGTACTTGAAATAATAGGCAGTGAGTGGTCAGAATGCGCAGTCACGGTACACTGCCTTCAAATGCGCACTGATAACGCCTCACAAAACGTCGGCGGATTTTTTGTTCCGAACTTTTAGAAAACGAGTCACTACACGTCCCAAATCGCTCTGCTTTTGTTTTTGTTTTTTGTTACGGTTTTTTTAGTAGCGGGGGCTGGAGTTCTCGCGTTAGCTTGCCCCATTAGCCCTTGATCTCTCTTCTCCGGGAAGGGGTAAGGGGAGGGGGGGGCAGGGGGGGGCAGGGGGTGGGGCAGGTTTTAAGGAAGAGCAGAGGGAAACAAGAATAAAACATCAAATAAAAGACCATGCATTACGAGGGTGAAAAGAGACGTTGCCAAAGTGAGAAGGGTACTCGGTTGCTTGGTGTTTGTTCAGGTGGCCTCCGAGATACTCGCTTCACATTTGAGTCCTAAGGCGACTAAATGGGGCGAGAAAACGCGAAAGTATAAAAGGGCGAAAGAGGATCGAGATGTTTCCAGAACCTTGCACCTTGTGTCTTCAGGGAGCAGGCATGCGGGTTGCTGTAAATAGACAATGACGGTAAGGGGGCTAACGGCGCACACTGCAGGAAGCTCCGCTTGCACTCACATTCGCCTTAGTATCACCTCGTGGCTTGGAACCGGGGGAGCCGTTGGTATCGGCACTTGTGGCCCCATCCTTGTTCGACTTTTTATTTTTAGTGGTGTTTATTTCTTTTTATTTATTTATTTAATGTTTTTATGTATTCTAGACAGTCTACGACTTCTCAGCGATAAGCATTCGACATACCATACACTCGCTTTACGCCGTTAAAAAAAAAATAAAAAAAAAGCTTCGGGTGTTTACGCGAAGTAATTGAACTCAAATTTAAAAGGAATCTAACTGACAAAAAAGATGGTAAAGATATATTCAATAAATCCACAAGGGCTCATCAAGTTTTCTTGACACGGCTCCTTTACTTTTTACCTTGACTTCATACATTGATCAACAGTTTGATCATCCAGATCCAATCCGGATTCGCAGACTTTGAATCCGCATCCGCTAAATTCGAAGCCCCCTCTGTCCCGCAATCCGAGCACTCATGTCATATTATGCAATCGAGCGTAAATGAAGAAAATAAGCGTCTGGGTGGTACCTATTAAGCCGTTTGTTTATGTTTGTAGAAAGAACTCTTCAAGTCAGAATACGGTGAAAGACATTTGATCGTATTTTGTATTTAAGTATTTATATTATATGCGATTGCTTTTCCGGAGTCACTTCGCGTTGCTGGAAAGATTATTGCAGTTATGATATCGTCATGGGAGTACGCGACACTCTGCCCTAAAGATGCGCTAAAAAAGAAAAAAAAAAAGAAATATTTTGTTAACACTTATTTTATGCAGACGCGTATTTTATTTCGAACCGTTAAAAATAATGAGACAGAATAATAACATTGTGTCCTTTTATTTAGGGCAAACAGTAAAAAATGGGAGAGGAAAGGAGAGGAAAGACGGTCACTCACTACGCCGAAGTATTCCTTTGTACTCCGTTCACCCTTAAGGGCCGACGCACAACCTCGGTTTTCTGCAAGGAAGATAATTGTCTTAGCGCTCCCCCTCTCCTAAACTGCGAGGGGAGCCAGGTTGGGGCAAGCTAGAAAGTGGAGAGGGAATATACACGAACTCAACTCTGTGACGCCACGGCGCGGTGGTGGCGCGTCAGTCGCACTTCCGGTCTGGGGCTGGGGGCAGAAGCCCCCATGCCAGACGTGTATTCCTGCGTTGTTTCGAAAGGAACCAGACAAAAACCTGCCTTCTCGTCAAAATGTCGCGACTGGGGCCGTACCAAAAGTGTCGAGAAAGGTTTGAAGGTCAGTTTTCACGTTCTCGGTTTGTCCGAGAATCTGGATATGTGCCGTGAAAAGAGAAAAGCAGACGCAGTCGGACAACGATTGCTTGGGCGGGAAGCACTTTGGGTTGAATTCACGGATACTTGTGGTCATCAGATTTATTTGTTTTGTTCCAACATGAACGCCAGAAAACCGTCAAGTTGCGCGGACCACCTGCGGACTACGTTCGGTGCGTCTTCAAGTTCAAACGGCCGCCTGATCGTTCGAACTGTCGTCTGCTCTTTCAAACGTTTCTGCTTGTCGTCTACTCTCTTAGACGACGCCGGCCCGTAGATTAAATTTTGGCCCGGTACTTGCGATAAGAAATAAGTGCAGGCCTCAGAACACTTAAATTTGAAGGTTGGTTTGCAGGCTCGATGTAAACAGTAGATACAAGGAGATGTTGATCGTTGTTACCAGTGACTATCACCGACTTGTTATTCCTAATTCACTTGGTGCGATTCTGCTTGCGATTTTCAGTATCGACGTCGACCATCTCAGCTACGGTTCACGCGTTTGCAGCCCGAGCAGCATCGCGACTGAGGATTGCGAGCGAAATCTTATCATGCGAATCACTCTTTAGCGTATATACTGTGGCGTCCACGCGGAATGAATCGCCACATGTCACATTCTTCACGCGAAGTTTTGTGGTGTAACGAGCCTCGGTAATTTCGCTGACGCCGCTCAAGTAGTCATACATCGCCAGGAAGACGTAGAATCAACAATTCGAAGACGAAAAAGAGCAGGGGAACTCGCACTGACGCCGACAACATCGCATTCCAATGGTCTGTTTATGGGCGACGGCGAGTTTCTTGCCCACACCCCCATCGCGCATGCTTTGCGCCGGTAGCGTTCGCTAGGGGCGCTCCGCTTTGTTTGTAAACATGAGTTGGTGTAGTGGAAAGCGCGAAGGGTAGGTTGGCCTTTAACCAATGCCAAAAGCACAAGAGCTCTTGAGGTAGATGCTTTGAAGCGTTCTTCCGAAGAACGAGCGCACGCGCTAGAAATGCATGTATAAAAGCCAGGAGCGCGGGCCAGCTTTCGCATGTAGCTTTGGCTGCAGTCTCAGCTTAAAAGTGAACACAGTATAGGGAGTATTCACTGGCGGCCATATCTGTGTGCGCTGCTGCTGAGCGCGTGCTAAAGGCGAGCTTCCGCAGTCCTTTTGGAGCGTGCATTTAGCACCATCAAGGTTGCCGGTCTTAGCAGGCTATTGATGTGAGCTCGTTCTGAGCATGCGCTCTAGACAGCACCCACAAATATGGCGCCCAGTGAATACTTCCTATAAGACGTGAGCACAGCACTAGGAAAATAGGGCAATATTTAATAATGGGAACACCTCCTAATCGTTTCAGTTTTAAACACGAACCCGCAACTGCGTGCTCTGAATCACATACTTAGCAGCAACAATTTCCAATTGTTGAAAGAAAGACCTCACGTACACACACGCCAAGTTTCACTTGTCGATGAAACTTATTCTACTTTCTTGTGGCTCGCACATATTGAATTTTTTTTTTTTTTGCCCGAAGAACGTTTTCTGCTTTTTCCTTGCCAAATAAGAAGACACTTTCATAAGAGGATTGATGCCCCTGCACATTTTTTTAGAGCGCAGCTCTTAGGCGCCCGTTTCCGGCTGGTGCGAGTGCCCCCCCCCCCCCCCCCCCCCTTCCAAGGACCTCGGGAGGACCTCGGGTTCCTTCGGGAGAACCTTGGATACCTCCGGTGACCTCCCCTTCCCGAGGTCACGTGACCGCCCCCCCCCCCCCCCCCACCGAGGTCACATGACCCCCCTTCAATACCCTTCCCTCCTCCTCAAGAGCTGCGCTCTAATTCGGCGTTACAGGGAGCTAGTTGTAAACGGCTTTCACTTTTCTTTTTTGAGACCTCACATTTGGCGAGATAAAAAAACTCTAAAGTGATCTTCGTGAGAATCAAGTCTTTTTTGGCGTCAAGAAAAATTTTCTCCCTGATTGGAACCTTTCTTTTTTTCTTATGAGAGTAATTTTCTCCCGCAAAACATTCGATGATGCACTTCCTATTTTACTTGTTTAACTCTGCGGTCGCACAAGTTTATGGGCCGCCTAGATAGAATTGTAGATCCGGACCCGGAGGTATCCGCATCCGATCCGCATCCAATCCGCCAAATCTGATTTATTGTTATCCGCATCCACTAGTTTTCTGCGGATATCCGCGGATACGCAGGGCTCTACCTATAAAATGTCCTACGTGATGCGAATCCGTTTTGTCGGGAATTATATTCAAAAAATAAATGTCTCCTATCACGATAAAACGACCCCTCACCAACAATTTCGTATATCGAAAATTCGAAACGTCCGTGCATAAAAAGGTACATATAACTTTCTCTTTTTTTTTTCTCGTGCGCGTGCGCGTGTGCTTGTGCGTGTTCATGCGCGCGTTCGTATTCGTGTGCATGTGCGTGTTCACTGGTGTGCGTGAGTACGTGCATACGCGTGTGCATGCGTACATGTGAACGGGTGTGCGCGTGCGTGCGTCCGTACAAGCGCGTGCGCGCACACACGTGTACGCACGCACGTGCGTGTGATTTCAATATTTATACGGAGCGTGCGATAGCCGTGTCAGATCATCGATTTGTATACGTAGCTCAAAAATCCGTTTCGCTATATTGCCAGCGTCAGCGTTCGTACGAGTGTTACACACACTTTCTTCGCTTTCAAAAATTGCGAGTGCGACTGCGCTGGTTTGTCATTTTAGCACGTTGTGTTGAGATTGTCGGTAGAGAACTCTATGAAAACCCCTAAACACATTGTCTCTAAAGTGCAAAGGTGTCAAACTAGGCACAGATTTTTCTTTATCGCATCTGAAATTTTTAGCAGATGGCAGCCAAATCGTGAAGCTGCGAAAGGAGGTCGGAAATCACATCGCTACTGAAATTTCTTTTCTCACTGACAGCAGCGCACATACGAACTCGCGTATTGCGCGCAGGTTCCCGCCGTAATTGCGGCCGGCTTTAGCCCCTGCTCCTACGTGGGCGTCGGTCTCGATGAGGTGCGCTGCCGAGCGACGATGACGGCGAAGAGCGTTCCCCGGAGACGCGCGTCCAATTTGAGTCGCCGCCCGCGCGAATGAGCGGATTGAGCGCGCGGCCAGGAGGGAGGGCCTTTGTTCGCGCTGGTGAGGAAAGCGGGCGTCTAAAGCCACCGTCACAACGCTTATACAATCTACAAGAGACAGCCTTTTGAGACAATGTCTGAATTGTATGACGGTCCTAGCTGTCACATTGGTCATACAAGGACTGTCTGCAGACATGTTGGAAGCGTGAAGGCGGCATTAGAGTTGGACATTGTCCAGTGGCTTTGTCGAAGAAGATGGGCTACGTGTTTGGTCATTCTGCCAAACGCGTTTCAATGCCTAAGGTTTATAGGGTGGGTGGTGCCTTGGGCAGGAGAACCCTTAGTCTTCCAGAGCCTGGGGTGGGTGGTGTTCTCAGTTCAAGTGCTGCCTATGGCAGCTGGCGTTTTTGTATGGAAACGTATTAGGTCACACCATTGTATCTCTGTGACGCTGCGCGCGCTTCCCGTTGGCACCAGCCGAATACAAAGCCTTTTGCGCTAAATTATCTGGTTCACCGAGATAAAGGAAGCGCGCTTTTCCGTCCTTTCACTTCTCGTTCTGCGCGCTCTGTTTACAGCACCCGTTTCTCAGCCTCTTTTGTTTTGCCCTTTCCTTTTCTCTCCACTACGCGCGCTTTTTTCGCACCACCTGCTTCTGGTCCTCCCGTTCTAGCATGTTGGGGTCTTAGCCCAGTCAGCAGCGCACTCGGCTTCCACGTCGGTGCCCGGGGTTCAATCCCTGGCGCTGGTTGTCGCTTTCTTTTCCCCAAGACTCTTTAGCGGTTATGGAAACTAACCGACCTACCTATACATTTTGTGCTTACGGGGCTCTGTGGTTTTTTGGCTGTTATGTATCACGGGAAAGAACCTCAGTTGGGAGCCGTCAAAGGTTCACACCATTCCCTGTAGTCATGGCGTCCCGAATCTCATGTCCCGTGCTTTTTGCCATCGCGCGTTGTCCCCGCGCGGGTGTATGTCCAGCCATCTGCTAGCATAAGCAAATACACAACACTGAACCAATAAAGTTACCACCTTAAAGATTACAGACGACCTTTATCTCCAAAGTCGTATAATGCATTGAAAGCAGTATTTAAATAGCGCCGGTTTAAACTTGCTTAGAATCCATGAAACTGTCGTATCGGGGAGTGAACAACATATTAGCTGAATAAGGAGCTCGTGTCGCAGAAAAGCTGGCGGCGATGGGGTGACGGTAAAATCCTGATTGGTCAATAAAGATATGACGTCACAGCCACATGGCCTCGCGCGGGAATTTCGAAGAACCTACAACGCTCACGTGAAATGTGATGTAGCGCGTGGAATGAAAGTGATTAAAACACGACATGGGTAACGCGAGTTAAAGGTCGCCGCATGTCTCAGAGGATTTCACTTTATAAAGTAATTCATTTGCCTTACATAAACATTTGAAGAATTTTATGCGGGATTCAATCCCACGACCCTTCGGTTGCGAGCCAGACACGTTACTGGCTAGGCCACACAATGCACACTTGCACTACGAATGAGAAGGCGATGCAAAAGGGGCACGATAACGCGATCGCGTTCCTCTCTTAGATGCAAAGGGTGGGCACAGCAGCTAGGGCCGTGGCATGTCGGCTTAACTTCTTCCTGTTATTGTGCAGCTACTGCTGATTGCCGACGGACGCGCTTCCTTTCCTGATGCGTCATCTGCACAACATGGATTCGGCGCAGTACACCACTTTCGTCGCATGGACTGCACCCACTTCGGCTTCGTGACATCGACGCCATGGCCATCGTCCACAAAAGAAACTGCCCATCACGACTTCACCAGTGGACACGGCAGCTTGAGCCGTGGCATGTCGGCTGAACTTCTTTCTGTTATCGTGCAGCTTAGTAAAAAATACTATCTCAAAGACGTATTTAAGATAAATTATGTTGTTTTTTAATACTTCGTTTCAGCTTCGGTCCGAGCGTGGCCGATGTTATGAGCCGAAGGGCCAATCAAACAGCGCAAAAAGCGCAGCGTCATGGTGTGCTCGCTGCGCTTGATAGGACTATCCGGCGGAGGAGCGCGCACAGAGAGACGGCGAATACCGGCTGGTCCTATCAACTGCAGAGAGCACCCCATGACGTTGTGCCTCTTTCGCTGTTTGATTGACCCTCCGGCTCATAACATCGGCCGCGCTCGGACCGAAGCTGGAACGAAGTATAGTGCTGCCGTGCCCCGGCACAGTTCTGTGTATACTTGCCGACTGTCTTCATTCCTTTCGCATGGTGCTCTTAGAGTTGGTAGGTGTTGTGGAACTTAATCCCCCCGAGACCCATGTCGGAAATTGAAAGGAAACAATTTAACGAAATGTTGACTTTGCTAGAAGACCTAGCCACGCGTTCGGTTAAAATTGAAAGTGGTCAGTCTAACCTTATCCTAACAGTTAATTAAATCAAGCTGAACCAAGCCTCGAATGAAAATAAAATCGCAGATATCGGTAAAAGACTTGTGGTTGAATGAAAAACACCTGCCCCCGAGTCAACTCAAAAAGAACTGGTTGAAACACGGAAATGGTTTCGTCTTTACAACAAGAGAACACCTCCCTGCGTGACCGTTTCACGACTTTGAGGACAGATCACCGTATGAAAACTTGCTGTTCTATGGCGTGGACGATTCAAGGTCAGAGACATGAGCGGAAGCGAAAAATAAAGTAGTTGGAATAGCTCAACATTCGGTTAACCTTCAAATTGACCCAGGATACTTTGAGCGAGCGCATAGACTCGGCTCTTTCACGGTTGAAAGGTGTAGACCTGTCGTTGTGAAGTTTTCTTCATATAAGCTGATAAAAAACGCTTTTAGACTTCCGTTCAAAACTAAAATGTGCAGGGGCATCGATCAGTGAAGACTTCTGCCCCGCGACGCCCCAGGCTAAAACAATCTTGTCGAATTTGGTATCTCTCTACACTCAACCTTCAGGCTAAGGTAAAACAAACTTTTCCTCAATGGAGAGTGCTACATTTATGATCACTTGACCAACAGTGTTTAATTAGCAACTAAAACTAATTCCATCGCACCTGTCTTCCCTTACCAAGTAAATAGAAATCCTTCGCTCGTAACAAATCTTCAACAACACGCCGAATGGGGTGGGGGGGGGGGGGGGGGGGGGGGGATCTTCAACTTTTGCCTTTGCGATAACGTTTTCGTTCTGTTTACCAATATCAGGAGTGTTGTTCCCAAAAAGAAGGACTTGTGTTCAATTATCGACTCATCTAGTGCTGATATAGTTGTTCTAACCGAAACCTGGTTAACAAGCAAAATCTGTAAATCTGAAATTTTCCATTGTAAAAAAACACTTCAATATATATTGTCAAGGTAGGGGGAGTAGGGCTGGGGGGGGGGGGGGGGGGGGGGGGGGGAGGCGGTGTTATTATTGCGGTTCTTATTTCGTCATTCTGTATTAATGTGGTCACTAGCCTTGAGATAATTTGGGTTTCTGTTTGCATAAATTATAACAAGTAGGTCTTGGGTGTCTGCTATCGCCCTTCCACAATGAGCGCCAATTTTGTTTGCCGGGCTTAACGATGTCGTTAATGCGATTCATGTCCGCTGCCAAAATGTGCCTGTAATACTCTTGGGAGGCTTCAGTCACCCAAACATTTTGTGGAGAAGTAACAGCCCTTTCGTTTACCCATTTTCCACAGAAAGTAACGATTTGTTAAACTTCTGTACAGATTTTAGCTTTTCGCATACAGTTGTGCAGCCTACGCAAGTTACTAATTCTACAGCCACTATTTTTTACTCGGTCTTTGCGATCATTCTTCGTTGCTCTTCTCCTTAAGTATCGAACTGTCAATCATCGAAAAGTGTCAAACGCATATTTTACTATGATCAGGCTGATTTTACAGCCATCAACAACAATATGACATGTCTTTTGGCAGAATATCTGCGCAACCTTTCCGAGCGTTTCGGTGAAGCTAATTGGGGTTCATTTAGAAACAAAGTGAATTATCTTACGAATATGTATATCCCTGGGCAAACTCTTCGTTTTTTCGCTCGATCCCCAATGGTGCAACGGAGTGCTCAGAAGGCATTCAAACAAATAGAAAAGGCCGTTTCGCTCTGCGAAGTTATCAGCTTTCGATGATAATGTAATGAATGCAAAGGGGCAAGCGAGCTGGACAATAATGGCGATAATAATCCCTAGAAGGGGAACAAGGGGACAAAGGGGGGGGGGGGGGGGGGGGTCCCTGGCTCAATACCAGGACCAGGCGGACTTTTGCTGTTGCGCAGCAGTCACCTAGCTGTGTTTGGGGATTTCTGTTTGCCCTTTGTCCCCCTTGTTCCCCTTTTCCAGGGATTATTATCGCTATCCGCTTTATCAATTGTGGATGTACTCTGGGCGGCATGTCGCTCCGTCGCTGCTTTATATTGCTCAGCAACATTGCTGAGCAATGTTGCTCAGCAAATCTCGTCGATTTTGGAATGTTATGAACCACTGCGAGAAACCTGGTGTAAGGCTCACCAACTCTGACGGGGAAGAGATACCAGAGAGTAAGTGTGCATCCGCGCAAAATGTTCGTCGGCTCCTTTTCCAATTCAAACATTTTTTACTGTCCTGACTTGCTCCCATCAAATTTTTGTAGTATGGATTCCATTGCTCTAAAGTATGGTGGTATTGTCAAACTTATGAGGGCCTTAAACTATCCTCATCACCTGGCACTGATAATATAAACTCAAAATTAAAAAAAACACTAAAATGTACTTCTCCTTTACTTTAACTAAGCTTTTGCGGCAATCTCTCAATCTTGGTACTCTTCCTAAGGACCGGAAGGTGGGGAAAGTGATTCCGCTTCATAAAAGTGGCGATAAGTCTAGCCTTAGTAATTATCGTCCGACTTTATTAACGAGCATCCCCTGCAAACTTCTGGAACGCATAATTTACTCTCATCTTGTTGCTTTTCTTAATTCTAGGTCTTCTTTCCCCCCTGCTCCACATGTATTTAGGAAACTATTCTTGCGGGAATCTCGATTGTTAACACTTACAATCATCATGTCGCTCTTGTTTCTCCTTCCGTGGTAGATTGTGTATTTTTAGATTTCTCAAAAGCATATGACAAAATTTCACACAGGCTTTTTCATAAACTCACTGTGTTTACCATAGAACCCCATGTATGGTTTGATGGATTGATGGATTGATTCATATTTAACTAACCGCTTACAATTTGTCCATGTTAACGGCCATTCACCAGTAAGTTGAGGCGTCCCCCAAGGTTCCGTACTAGGTCCTCTTTTATTCCTCATTTATATTAATCATTTACCTACATATGTCTTCTTATCCATCCGTTTATTTGCAGATGACTGTGTCATCTACAGGCAAGTAACCAATGATTCTGATATTCATTCTGTTCAGTCAGAGCTTGACAGCATTTCCGGGTGGTTAGACACATGGCATATAAAACTTAACATTAACAAATGCAAATTCATGAGAGTATCACATAACGTTAACACATGCCACTCTTACAATATTTGCAGCGTTGTCCTGGAATCTGTATTATCATATAAATATCTGAGTGTGCATATAACAAATAACCTCTCCTGGGATACTCACATTCTATACGTAATCAATAATGCAAATCCCATGTTAGCCTATCTTACAGGAAACTTCTCTCTTGCTTCCACCCTTGTAAAACTACTTCTTTATAAGTCTTTGGTCCGAAGTAAACTTGAATATGCCGCAGCTATTTGGGGCCCTGGTATAACACTTGCATCATCAGCTGAAGTCATTCAAAACTGTTCTGCTCGATACATACTACATAACTATCACCGCACATCCGGCGTATCAGCAACGAAATCCAGTCTGTGCTTACCTGATTTCTCCCTTCTCAAAAAAATATCACGCTTTTGGTTATTTCGCAGGATCTATTATCTTAACAAGTCAATGCGCCAGCTTTTGTTAATATAGCCGTCTTATGCCTCATCGCTCGTCGACCATCGATATAAAGCTGGCATTCCTCACTGTTCCACATCACGTTTCTTTCAGTCTTTTTTGCCCAAAACGTCATTGGACTGGGATCGCCTTCCCGCAGCTGTAGTCGATACTGCCGAGAGCTCCGATTTTCGAATTGCTGCTTAAAATTATTTTTTGTATCCTCTATAATTCCCTTGTTAAGTGAATTTCTTTTGTGTGTGTGTATTGTTTCTAATTATATTTTGTATCCTGTTTCACTTACTAGTTAGGTATATTTGTTTTGTTCGTATATTGTCGCTATGCCCACCCCCCTTTTTTAATGCCTTCGGGCCTTGAAGGGTATCAATAATTAAATAAATAAATAAAGCTTACGCTCCCTCGAAGTTTTGGATATTACTCACTCCTCTGAATATAGCGTGACAGTTAACGTCACGTGGCATGACGTCAGATCACGTGACGTCACGGTGTCACCTGATGTTCACTTTCTTGCTAAATTTAGTGAGGAAATTCACGTCAAACGAGCTCTCGTCAGGTAACATCACGTAACATCAATTTCCCCACTAGATTTAGTGGGAAATGCGAGGACGGACGGCCGTACTCGTGGAATAGCGGGTTTCATTAAACATCATTCAGTGCTTTCAAATTTTATGTTTTTTTGACCAAACAAAAAACAATGTTTTTTTTTTTTTTTTTTCCCCTTTTTTTATTTTTCGCTATTAGGTAAGACGATCTGCTCCTTTCACTTTGCTGTGGAATAGATGCATGCTTCAGGGAACCAAAAACCTGCCACACAAACATGTGATCGACCGGCAGGGGTGTTTCTGCAGTAAATAGATTACTGCACTGCACATTAGAGACCCCTCGAACCTGAGCCGCAGGTGATTGCTCAACAGGTTACCCACCCACTGCGGGGAAAGGCTGCAGAAGGGGGCTAAGCGGAGAAGACGGAAGCGGGAGCCGAGCTAAGACGGAGGGGGAGAGCGGCCGCAATTTCGTTCGCCTTCCTTCATACAGTCGTAAAAAACTTTGTCCGCTATGGCTGCTGCGTGTAGGAAAAGAAAGCGGTTCGTTATAGATGGATAAAAGCGCTAAAAACGACGCACAGGTAGACAAATGACGAAAACCAGACGGCGCGTTTTTTTGTGTTCGTGATTCTTCTACTTGTCCGGCGTTTTCAGCGCTTTTATTCGTCTACGACAAATCACCAACTAACCCAAGTAGGCCTACATACTCTTTTATTGAAGGTTGTATTCTTCTTCTAAGGCTTCCGTTTCCACTAAAAGCTTTTGTTCTCCGACCGAGCATTCCGAACCAAATCACGTTATAGTACCCAGACGGCGCGGACACCGCTGAAACAGTGCGGCAAGAACCTCATTGTTTGAGCGGGGTGCTCTTTGAACCTAACAAAACAAAGCATAAATAAGAATGTGAAACACAACAAAATAACTTCTAAGCTGATAGTACGGTAGAAGGCTCGTGCTCCTTGGTTCAGTCGGACGCCGAGGTTTCATCACGTGACCAGTTTCCCACGTATACCCACTCTCAGAGGACGAAGTGAGGCGACGAAAGGCAGGTGGTTTGTTGGTCCGGCAAGCGCGTAGTTCCCGTCGCCCTGTCAGCTTAGGGGCGGGTGTGCCGGGCGCTCGGGCGGCTGCGTTAGCTCAGGTCGGGCGGTGTCGCCGACGTGACTTGTGCCCACGTGACCTCCGATCTCGTGACGCTGGATGGCATCGGTGGTCGCCGATGCTGTGCGGCCAAGGCGGGGGGGCGGAGAGCGAAGGGGCCACAGAGGGCGAGAAGGCCGAAACCAGGTCGAGACTCCGGGATTCCGCAGGTCGGGCTATTTTTGGAAGCACATTCACCGGGGCACAGCGTTCTTCCCTCCTCGGCACGGTGTGCACTCTTTCTGGCGCAGCCTGGATGGAGTTTGCGATTCGGCGCTGTCTTTTTTCGCTTCTCTGTCTATTTATGAGCGGGCGCCTGTGGATGAAGCGGACAGGGGAAGCGTTATTAACGGAAAGGTGGGCGGGAGCCCAAAGGTAAAGCCAGTGGACAGGGTGAAGGAGCCGGAGATGGAGGGAGTAGGGCGAAGAAAACGCAAGATTGCTTGTTTTGCTTTATTTTTCTGATGAGGACACGCTATTATCGAGTTGACTTGTCTTAGTCTAGATTTATGATCTGAATCTTTAATTATTATTTGCTCGACAGATCTTTGTCGTGTTTAAGGGAAAAGAGAGGACGCGTAAGGTTTTGAGGAGCAAAATAACGGATGGCCGTTCAGGAATCAGGCCTGGTTGGAAATTATAACTTCTTTTAAACATCTTTAGTCAATTACAGTGCAATTTAAGTTTCTGATAACTACAGAAGCGACAGTTTGCACGAAACAGTTAGGAAATAAAAGTGGCAATCCTCAGTTTTTCGCTGCATTTATATCACAACAAAATAGGCGTCAGATAAATGCTAGTGTAATAGAATATACTCATAAAACCCAAACTTAAGTGACACAGTATGCTATTTATCTGCTTGAAGAAAAATTTTAAAAATCACTCCTTTCACTCATTCTCGTGAGAAAGGCCATGCATAGTGACACAAAATGTGATGCTATGTGCAATTACAGCGTTGGGGTTTCTGCCGAAGCGGCAACTCCATGAACGAGACATACCGTAACGGAGAAGATGGAAGAGTCGCGCCGTGCTGCGGCTTCTTCGTGAAAGTCTGATTTCCGGAAACGCGCCGCAGAAGCGACAAAATAAAAAAAAAGAGCCCGCACTTGGCAGAGACGCTAAACGTCCACAGCTCGCTCGCTTGGCGTCTGCTGGGAGTAGAGCGTTTCGTTGTTTTTCATCACGTGATGTGACCCGCGGCAGTAACTCGGATTTACTTGAGCAAGATTTATTTTTAGAGCAGCCAACGCAACGTAGACAAGCGATGATGTGTGGAAGCCCTCAACAAAGCCGCGGTGCTGTATCTTTTATAGGGTACACATCGGAGGCCCGCGCAAGGCGCATATCCTGTTTTGCTACAGCGTTCGGCAGGGGTTCGTGTATTTAATCAGAGAGGAACAGAGTTTCAGCCTTACGCGGACGTACGCAGCCTTTGTGTGACGGTCTTTCGTAACAGACTCGCGAAACGGGGAACGGTCAAGTACCAACCATATATATGCCTCGCACCTACGTCACACGATGACGTCGAACCCCGGTAACCACCGTGCAAGTGGTTGAGTCCAGTTGAGTCGACGACCATTCGCAGCAAGAGCCACGGTATAAAGTGCGCCGCTCGGCTGTAGAGTATTCCGACGATCGTTTCGTCGGAATGCCCCGCTACAGAGTAGCCGTCAAGCTACAGAAAGTACGAGTGGCATGGAAGGGATGCAGCCAAGCATTACTGAGTTTGATTGACGCATTTTATAGCGGCGAGCGACGGCACTTGTCTACCGTTGCTTACCTTCGCGCGCGCATTTGCATCGGCTTTGAGCGTTCGTGATATATACACGTTTGCAAGAAAGGCTCCTGTGTGCTGCCATTTTGAGCGATGTTGGCGCCCCGTACCGTTTCCGCCATGCTGGGGTGCGCCAGGGGCACGTCAGTGGGGTGCGCGATGACAAGATGGTGCCGTTTGCTGCATCGCCGATGGCTAACGTTAGCGGCACACTTACTGTCTCGGAACGCAGGAGGAGGTATCCACACAGAATCGTAGCATCACATATTGTAGGACGGGGCATCTTTAAGGGTTGGAGCTGACTCTAAAACGATCGCAGCCTCTGTTCCTGCATGTTGTGGAAGCCAGAGCTGCCTCGAGCGCAGCCATCGTTGATGCAAAGGCCATGCGACTTGTGGCGGATTCTGAAGAGCGCCTTAAGACTTTAGATCTTTTTGAAATTTTTCTATTTGTTACCGGTTTAGGCATTTTATTTAATTATCCGTGCTCTTTCGCGGTCGAAGACGACACGTGTACGTTTTATAGTTATTTTTTTAAATTTCTTTCTGCGCTCAGTGGTGTGCGCTTCGGCGAGAGACGCTTGGCAACATTGTACTACAAGCAGCGAACGTCCTGGCTGGAGAGTAGGTCCACCTCACCTTGGCGCGCGGTTCGAGGTTAAGCCGGGATCCCACTTGCAAAGGTGTATAGATGCCTTTTTTTCCTTTCGTGTCATCACACCGTTTTCATGCCTCGGGCACACCTTGGGTGGCTCCCTGCCGAGTAAGGGCGATAGTGTCGAGCCCGGCCAGACGCCGATCGGTCACGTGTGCACGCTCGCCGAGACGCCGTCACTGGGACGTAGGCTTGTGCCGTCGGTGACACGTTAGCCTTCGCAAGAAGGGAAAGTACACAGGCGAGATGGTTAGGAAACATCATAATCTAAACCCTGAGCCAAGGAGAGTCGTTTCGTTCGTTATTTTATTTATCCTTGACTCAGGGTTTAGATCATGACGGTAGCCTTGCGTTGTTAACCGGTACTTCGCAAGATCGTAACAATTTTACTACAAGCGGCTCCTAAAGCCGCTCGGCAAACTTTGGGGCGCGCAGTGAAGATATTTTTTGCCGACACGACAGCCCTTCGCTTCGAAACTTCGTCGGTGGCATATCTGAAATTTCTGCTGGTAGCGCAGTCGCAACAACGCTGAAAAAATTCCGAACCTTCTGGCTGAACGTCATCATCGGAAGCTCGTCACCTTTTCCCAAGTTCACGTAAAAAAAAAAACTATCGGTACCTTCGTTGAAAATATGGGGCATGTTAGCGCATGTCCGGGCAGTTAGCGCATCTTACACCTTGGTAAGCGCATCCGAGCGGTGTGAAATCAGCCACTAGCATGGTGCGCAGCCCCGTCCTTCCCTAGCACGATGTTACGTGCAAAAGATGTATAACACATTACCTGTAATAGAAAAAAAAATAACAAAAAAACTTGGATGGTATGTTCGCGCTAACTGCGCCGCACTGGTTACATAGATATACAATATCACGACTTTATTTTTTTTATTCTTATTAAGCATGCAATCTTATAACCCTTTGTTTAGCATGCTAAGGTTTTAAGCGAGATCGGGAAGTTGTGATGCTGTTCTTAAATGTGAAAATATCTGAAAGCATAGGGCCCTTAAGTGCACTTTAACCAACCGCAGCACCGTGTTTCTTGCCAGGTGAACAGATTTTTTTTTACATACCTCTTGGTTCTTGGTAATGTTCAGTCTCATAATTGGCGGACATTTTGAAAGAAGTGAAAGAAATTAGTAATAATTTTAAACATACATATGGTGTATCACAATCGTCTATTTTTATATCGTCGTACAATGTAGTGCCTAAACTCACATTGAAAAATAGATTGTCGTATATGACTCGAGGCAACTTTTTTTCAAATGTGATAGGATTTCTTCTCCGCTCGCAGGAGCATCTACTGAGTTTACAACCTGTCACCTATACTATAGGCTAGTTCAAGAAGACTTCCCAATTAGGGCTCCATCAGGTCCCCGTTTTAAATACCGCCCGGGCTCCATATAGTTCAGCATGGAGGACCCATAAACTTTATGTTGGAAGCCCATTGGTTGGCTGGTATCGTTGTATTTTTAACTTACACTAAAGTACTAAGGATTGTGTTTATTTGCATATAATAAATGCATTTTACCCTTACTTGCGGTATTAAAATAACTGTAATAGCAGTTTAATGCAGCTACTGCTTGCGCTCAAAATCTAGAAAGTTTTCAGGAGTGAATTATGAGGAGTGCAATGAATTATAAACATTTTAGTTTAATTTAGCGGGTGTTTAGTTAGTGATGTTGTAACAGTGACGCAAATATTTGTAATTAACTGTTTCGACTCTTAATGAAGGTTTTATAATATTTGAAATGTCGCCTTGAACTCAACCTTGACATATGAATGAACAGAATTTACAGACAGTATTTAGTCTTGATGGTCATAATAAGCAGCTTACCTCTTGATCGCGTTCTTAGAGGTCACGCGATAGATGTTTTAACAAGGACACTTAGGGCACCCGAACGAAGTACTTGAGGCTGATAAGTTAACAAATCTTAAATTCCTGCCGGACAAACGACGTACTATACATTTCTTATATAAAAAAAACTAAATTCGAGAGAAAAATACGTTAACAAGGGACTGAAAGGTAAGCTCACGTGAGCGCAGCCAAATTAAAAGATTTCGAGGCCCTGAGCCCCAAAATATCCTAATCATAAGGCTGCCCCTGATGCCTTCATGATGATAATAATGATGACAATGATCAGCAGCAGCAGCAGCAGCGTCATCAGCATCCTTTATTTTTCTTGAAAACCCAAAACAGTATTACACAAGAAATTATGATGATATGACAGTGAATTTTGGGAAACCTAAATTAACTATAACTTTTTCCCCACTTTGTACCTCCTTGAGTCACAATTTTTACCAATGTTATCGCCCTACGAGGAAGAAATTCTCTGATCACTTTAAGTAAATTATTATTCTAAGGCAAACGGAACGTAGTAATCTATGACTGCCACTACTCTCTTTTCAGTTAGCGCTCTGGGTCAGAGTGCCGAACTAACTCTCTGTCAATATAGTAGTAGCTCGAGCAGTAGAGTGAGCTAGCCACACAATAAACGCATCTTGAGAGTCTATACTCTCTTATTGGGCTCTTTTTTTTTTTTCTTCCAGTGCGCCTTAAAGCACAAAACCTGTGATTTCCAAAAGGACTCTACTGTTTTCGAGAGCGAACGATTTGCACACGAAGCAAAACACAAAGACTTTGGATCACGCTGCGTGGTTCGAACACCTTCACACCAGCGGCTTTTTTTTATAAAACAAAAAAAGTTGGTGTCCTCTTTGAAGAGTAGGGAAATAGTCCGATTCATTTTGAAAGTATTCCGGTACTTTCTTTACACCCCGAGTTTAAAAGTTACCAGTTCCAGCGGCAGGCCATTTGGCCGGATCGCTTTTTAACGCAGATGGGTTTTACCTCGAGTGTTTCCGGAGGCAATTCCATGCACTTCTGAGAATTTTTTTAAAAAATATGCGACTGTTTCTGGGACACTCCTACTTTCATAAATAGCAAACGGTTCAGATTCAGGTGACTGCGGATAGTTCCCCATATCTGACCCTGAGGAAAGTTGTTTTAGACACTGATGAAGGGGCTGCTTAAGACGGTTTTCCGCAGTTATGATAAAGGATTACTAGATGACCCGTGGCAGACGCTCACACGTAGCAGTGAGCGGGAAGGACAGAGTACACAGACCAGCATCTGTGGCCAGTCTTTTTGGCAGGTAGTCGGCGTTTAGACCTCTTGACGATCCAGACGGCAGAGTTTTCTTTGAATGTCTTAGGGCAGCTGGTTACATATTTAGTCTACTTTTATAGCTTTTCTCACTTTCTTCTTTGAGCTGTGCTTTTCACATAGACGCCCAAATTAGATATGCTTGTAGCCTGGTTTTTTGACTCCATATTTAGAGGTATAGTGCCACCTGAAAAGCGAGGTCTCGTTCAAACTGCCAGTTTTCGTAACTCAAACCAAAGCACTACAACAGGACTGGGGCAGACGAATGAGTGATCTGGTCAGCTACCTTCAACTTTCCTTCCCTGGTTCAACAAACCCGAAACCCGAAGCCCAGTAACACGAAGTTCAGTAACTAAGAATGTCGTCCATTTGTTGTTAGCAGTGTAGTCTCCTTGAACCATCCTTGAACTGTTCGTTTAGCCTTGCATGTTGTCCAATATGTCATACTCACACACTTTGTAAATAGATCTCTCTGTGCTCTGTCGTAGCTGCTGAATGAGGGGAACGGAGTTTAGTCAAGCTGCATTTCTACAGCTTTTTTCTCCGGCCTCCCATTCACCACATGTATCTGTGGTGAAAAATAAACTCTTATCGTATTGTGCCGTATCGTAAGAAGTGCTCCCATGTGTAACTTTTTCTGGAAGGCTGGAGACATTTCTTCTAGATTGTAATAGGCAGGAATATTTCAAACGCATTGTAATAAAGAAAACGTTCTCCAGGCTGCTCATAGGTCCCCGCTTATCGAAAAGGTCCAACTTGGGAACAGTGAACAACACGACAAGTAAAGCCATGTGGGCATCCTTCGTCGTAAACAGAGATTTGGCGCGTCTGTTTTAGGAACTATCGTTCCCAAAACGGACGTGAAAAAGGGGTGCATAAAAAGGAAAAAGGTTTAGGCCTTCCGTCTGGCTTCGATTAGAAAAAAAGTTTTTTTTTTAGAAATAAATTTATTTTTTAGAAATAAATAAAAAGCATATCCAACGAGCCCACCTTAAAGTTTTAGTACAGGAAAAACTTCACTGAGACCGCCGCGGAAACGACAGCTCTTTCCCCTTCGCCGAGACGCATCGGATTCGGAGGCCACACTTCAAGACCACGCGTGCTTGCACGTGTTATAACAGTAGGCACGACCCTGAGTAGGACAGAGGAAGAAGCCATCTGTTATGTTTCCCTTCCCTTTCTCTAAAAATGGCTGGGAACCACCAGAAAACAAAAAAACGCATCCTTGGTGATTTTTTTTTTTTTTTTTTTTGCTTAAAAGCTTCTTTTTTTATTTGAAATATTGCGGCGGCGATGTAGCGCAAGGGGCCACGCACAGCACTCGTCAGATTTATCGGGACTTTTTCTATGCCAACCGAAAACAAATTAGGAAAAGAAACCCGCCGCGCAGAATGTTTGGTTTCGCTTGCACTACCATTATCTTTGTCATGACTCTCCTCACGAATGCAGTTGTAATACTTTCCTAAATATTTTGTTTTATTTTATGAAAAATTCTTTTTGTTCCTCGGTGATCTTTTTCATCATGTATTTTTGGCTTTATTTTTTTTTTTTTTTCATACGTCATAGTATGGGGTTTTCAAAAGGTCAGGGCCCCTGGGCTGCAACCCCCTTAGCCCGAACTTTAACCCGGCCGTGCACGCGAGGCTCGCTATAAATAAAAAGCCCAAAACAAAATGTTCTGAAACGCCCATTTTACAAACCCTCAATTATTCTTGTATTATTCTTAGGCGGTTTCGAAACAAATAAAACAGCTTAAAATAATTTTTTCTTTAAATATTAATATGGTTATGCCCGAATCAGAATCTACACATATGGCACCACTTCACAGTCAGTTCCTCCGAGTGTGTCTTTTGGGCTCATTAAAAGCCTTTTTCGCGGGGTCTCACTATGACATTTTTTTGTTCCTCGTAAATGCAGAAGAATATAAAATATCAGAAACAAAGTAAAAAAGCAACATTGGGGTTGCAGGAAAACTGCGAAGCCTTTTAGGAGCAGCTCTGAACATAACCGTGGCTTGCAAAGCCCAAATGGGTTCTTTCATTACGGACACAAAGAATGGATACTAATTAAAGCACCTTTTTTTTCTTTTTTTTTTAAAGACTCAGCTCTTATTATTCCAAAGATAAAGAAATATGGTACAAACATTTTATTAAGTTGTGTTTTTCGGGGCTTTTCTTTTCCCTTTGAAGTTTTTAATATAAAGCTTCGTTTTAACTTTGATATTAGTTCTTCCAAAACGGAATGCCTGGAGTTAAATTATTAGAAAACTTCAAATCGCACTAACTGAACAGGGAGCGTCGTGTGTTTCGTCTGCAAATTAACTATTTTAATACTTTTGTGAAATATTTAAATTATATATATATTTTTAGGTACTTTTGACATATCAAACGATTGGGTTGAGTGAATGGAAATACGGTAACATAAAATTCCGTTGTGCCTTGCCGTTATCCAACCATAGGCACTGAAACATGATCGTTCACAAAACTTCCAACCTAAGATTTAAAAAAATAAAAATCATGTTAACTTTAAGTAATGATACTCTGGGTTTTTCCGGCACCCAGCTCGGAATAACTAAGAGATATACGGTCTCGAAACCGGCGTAGCAAATATGATTACAGTAAACGAATTTTCGCCACGCTTTCTGTTAATGCCCGGTCTTGTAGTCTTGTTACACCCAGGAGCAACCTCGAATATCGTTCGAAAGAAATAATAAACTTTAAGCGTGTCTTGATCATATATAACGAACTAGACGCGTAGACTGTGTTGCGGCGATTGAGCTGGGCACATGCTGTGTGTGCGCGTGATGTCACGTGACTCTATGACGTCACGCGACGTCATCACATGACGTCCTGATGTAACGTTATGTCACGGTGTGAGTGACATCCAGGCGTTAGGCGACAACCTCTTCAAGGCCATGTCAAGAATATGGATATGGATATGGATATGGATATGGATATGGTGGCTTAACCCTTTGTATCGGGCGATCACAGTTTTAACAAAACTGGATCTAGCCAGAAAGAAAAAAAAACACCTAAATTTGATTGCCATTGCCCCCCACCCTCCTCACAGTTTTCCCCCACCAGTCCTCCAGTCTTCGCTTTGTGATTTCAACCACCCCGAGGCCGCCGACATCCCCCCCCCCCCCTGACTGCGCTGGCCACCATGGTCTCGACTTCCCACTTCATTGATGCACGTCGTCTGCGTCGTCTGCCCCTGCCCTGTCGATGGTGTCGGTCCCAAGTCCAACCCTTTCAAACCCAGTGCAACCGCATAATCCACCAGATCTGGTGGCATCAGCGGTCTCAGCTCTCGGCACTCCATTATGATATATGTTCAGCTGTCTCCTCCTGCTGGCCACATAGCTGGCATGTACCGTCCATCCCCGGCGTGTATTTGGACCTCAGGTGGCGTGTCCTCAAATATGGCCCGTATAGGGCAATTCTGCTTACATGACCTTGACCTGTCTGTTGGTCAAGCGTAACGATCGTGCGCAACGGTCAGTCTTATCGGTCGAATGTAATGTGTCGCTTTTCTCATAAAACCGAACCCTCTAAAGCGCGAGACACATGCGCGTGCAAGCTGTCCAATCCGACATGCGAACTGCCGGAACGACGTTCGGAGGCGAGGGTTTTCGTCGCACCGGAGCGTCGGACGTGGGCTTCGTCCGGCGCCGCCGTACAGCGCGAAACACATGTACGACGAAACCGTCCGATCCGACGTGCGAACTGCCGGAACGACGTTCGGAGGCGAGGGTTTTCGTCGTACCGGAGCGTCGGTAAGGGGCTCCGTCCGGCGCTGGCATGCGACCAACTTGCTAGATATTCGCCGCACCGTTGTCCGATTTTCGGAGTGCCGCAGCCAATGGCAGCACGGATGGCGCGAAGGTCATGTTGTCACGTGACTTTCGAACCGATCGGGCGAGGAGGCGCTACGTGGCTCGGGGGAGCGGATGTGGCGGTGCGCGGTGCGTCACACGACGCGAGTCGTGGTTGTGAAGGAAACGGACGCCATTGAGTTTTCCTGCGCGCACAAAACGAGCTGCTCATTTCGCGCGCCAAAGCAAGCCGGCCTTCTGGGACCGATCGAGACCGTCGAAACCCGAATATACTCTGTTTCACCTTACGATGGACAGCAGCGGACGCTATGAGCCATTCGAATGTCATGTGAGTAGGGAGTTTTCGTAGACCGCGTTTCCCCCTCCGCTAAGCCCTCCGCAACGAAGAAGTTGCTACCGCGCCTGCGCGGCGATAGCCTTGACTGTAGAGTTCCGGATATCGTAGCGGGTTGCGGGGGGCGTTGCGGAATGGCGAAAACGGTCTACGAAAACTCCCTAATGTCATGTGAACTTCGAGAGAGACGGAGCAATTCGCGCGGTATGTAGTCACGTGATTTGTACGCAGTGCTCGCTCCACTGGGATGGCTCCTAAGGTCCGCTGCGGTCCATCGCGATTAAGTGATGTTGAGCAGAAAAGTAGCCTCACGGAAAATCTTCGCACATGCACACATTAATAGAATGTAATAAAAATATATTTTGGTTTGGTTCAACCATGGATGTATCGGTAAAACGGCGTTGCGGTACTTCCTTTGCAGGAGAAAAACGTTGAAGTGCTATTAATGCAGTAAACTTTGAACCGAAGAAAAGACAGAAAAGGTTACAATGACGCCACATTCTCCAAGGAGTTGTTATGTTTGTCCCACTTTTGTCAAGCTCGACTCGGGTGTTAAGACGTACTATGTTTCACGGGCCAGTTTGAGCCCTTACTTTTCTATTATATCTGAAGGATTTACATCCATGGCTATGATAAGTAATGCATAAAATTAAGGAATTATTCATAATAAAACAGTGATGGCGCGGGTGACATCAAAAGCGATATCAAAGGAGACGTCTCCTTGTGTCCGTTCTGTTCTTTTCTATTCAACTTCGGATAATTTTCATTCCCCACCCAGTCACGGGTGGTTTAAGAAATTTATAAAATATTTATAAGCGTTCACAACATATTGTGCCTCTTAAATAAAAATACCACTCAAACTCCTCGGTTAGTATGGACGGTTTGTTAGGTCATTGATTAATTTGGTTTGAGTTATTTATTTCTAACATACTGCGTTCTTTTTGACGAGTCATCTTAGCAAGAAAGCGGAAACAAAAAAAGAGAGAGGAAGAAAAAACGTTCGATAGATTCCCCCAGAAATGGTCAATAAAAATTCAAGTTCACAATAAGCGTTCGTTGCGCTGGTGACCTCTTTCCAAAATGGCCAGTAGTACGACAAACACGGATATCATTACCTATTGCATGACTGAGATAAATAAACAAACAAAAACTGCAACCTTGTGTTGTGTTCGTCCCATTCTGTGTTTCCTGAGTCTCGGGTTTTACTACCAAGAATTCTAAGTAACTAACTCTGATGTTACTACCGGAAAAATTAAGTCGGCTACTAAAAGAAAGAGCATCACGTGTTACCCTGCTATAGTAATAGTAAGTGGTGAGGGGAGCAGGAAGCCGGGACTTGTTACCTTGTTGAACAAGGTTATGCTGCGGAACATTCGCGATAAAATTAGTAACAAGTGATGAGAAAAACTTCAAAGGGTCCTCTCGAACAGTACTAAAATGATAGCCATGATAATAAAACTTCTACTTCCAACTAGACAAAGGGCATCGTTTTCAAGCTCTCCACAAGCATTTTCTGCGGCATCAGTGGTCGGTCAAGCTTATAACTTATAAGGAACAGCTAATCTAACGAAAGCTTTAAACAGACGCAATACTTTATACTACGTGTTCAAAGCTTTCCGCCAACTAGAGCCTTCAGGCCACACCGAGCTCTCAGCCGCATTGAGATGTTGTCCTACCGAACTTGCAGCGTTCGCGACGATTCTGCAGGGCATGGCCTCGGCGTTAACGCAATCCTCTTTCTCCCGCCAAAACTGTTTAGGCGCTTTCGTATGAATTCGAAGGGTCTGGGACAGTATTTGGGAAAAGTTCAGCCGACCGAACTTCCCAAACACTAGTCCACTCTCCACACACTTGGCAGAGGAGTCTTCCGTTGATGTCTGCGTTCCCAAGGGTGTCGCCGGAGGCAATGATCTCCGGAGGCTCGACAACGAGGGCACCGTCGTTCGGCTTTAAACTCTATTCGTTCGTTCATTGGCGGAAGGTTGGTCGTCTTCCGCAGGCTACGGCAATTAGTTTCGTCCCTGACGGTCACTCACATGCACTTCTCGTTCGCGAACCTTGGACGTCCTCAGTCTCGTGGAAGATTGGATCGGCGCGAATTCGAGGAAACTGCTGAGTGCGAATCTGATTTTCTTTTCTTTATCTTTTTTTTTTTTTTTAGAAATATTGAAGAACCTCGGGCTGGTATTCTGAAAAGAACGTAACGCCACGGACGCTCCGTCCGTGACGTTACGTTCTAGGTCACGTGATGCTGTAACGTCGAGAGGCGACGTGGTCCAGTGACCACGTAATGTCGCGGTGTCAAGCGACATGTGTTTGTCAACATAGATTTTCAGCTTAAAGGAGTTCGGTGGAAGACGAAGAATCTCTGCGCACGCACGCACGCACCCACGCAATCTTACTATTCGTGTTTTTGCACCAAAAGCCTTGTGTCTGTTGCAGGAGTGGTAAGTTTAACGCCACCACGGCGCTTCTCAAGCGCTCCAGATTTTTCTAAAAGTCTCTGATTTAGTGGTTTCCGACAACGCTCAGCAAGTTTCGCATTAAAACCATGTTTATTTTCACTAAGTAGAAAAATTTTCAGTTAATTGTTCTACTTAGGGCCGGTTGCACCAACGTCGCTTATCTTAACCCAAAGCGGCGCTTTCCTAAGCCGGCTTAGCGCCCTAAACCGAGCTTAGGTAAGCACGGGTTTAAATTCCGGTTGCACCAACGTTAAGCCGGCTTTACAGACGCGCCCCTAGCTAAGCGCTGGATTTGCGTAGGAAATCTAGGGACAAACAGAGCAAACTAGGGAATGCTCAGAGCGACGAATACGATTGGCGGAGAGGAATCACGTGATGTAAAAAAAACAAAAAAAACTACCGTAGTAGTTGTCGTCGGCGTCTGCTTTTCGCTGCATTTCTTCGGTGAGTAACAAATTAAATTAAAACTTGTGTTTGGGCGAGTTGGTTCATACTGATTTAAAAGGTTAAAAAGCGCAACACAACAAGGACAATGAAGACACGAAGACGACAGGACAGGCGCTAACTCACAACTGATTTTATTAGAAACAACACTGTCACTTTTATACACAAGATCGTATGCCAAACCCACACTGCAACCAATCACCGCTCTCACAAGCAACTATCTAGAAACATTACTTCTTTCTGAAGCAAAAAGAGAGAGGGCGCGCTAACGCATTTGTCATCTTTCTTTTTGATATAAAACGCCTCTATAATCTCTCTCTCGGTCTTATCTTTTGATTTCTTTAAAAATTTTGTTTCAGCCAAAAGAGGCTTACAGTCAGCACATCGCCTGCAGTGGTCTGCCAGGTGTCCCCCCGAACGGGGGGACGGGGGGACACCTGGCAGACCACTGCAGGCGATGTGCTGACTGTAAGCCTCTTTTGGCTGAAACAAAATTTTTAAAGAAATCAAAAGATAAGACCGAGAGAGAGATTATAGAGGCGTTTTATATCAAAAAGAAAGATGACAAATGCGTTAGCGCGCCCTCTCTCTTTTTGCTTCAGAAAGAAGTAATGTTTCTAGATAGTTGCTTGTGAGAGCGGTGATTGGTTGCAGTGTGGGTTTGGCATACGATCTTGTGTATAAAAGTGACAGTGTTGTTTCTAATAAAATCAGTTGTGAGTTAGCGCCTGTCCTGTCGTCTTCGTGTCTTCATTGTCCTTGTTGTGTTGCGCTTTTTAACCTTTTAAATCAGTATGAACCAACTCGCCCAAACACAAGTTTTAATTCAACATATTTCTTCTACTCTGGGCTCTTTCCTTTTTCATCATGTAAAACAAGATCCTGCCATAACCTGCATAAACCTCATCGCCATTTCGACCTGCCAGGCCCGGATCATGTCGTACTGCATGAAGGTGAAGATTGTGCCCTTGGAAGTACAGAGCCTCTTTGGTGTTGTGGAACCTTCTTGGGGTCACACAAGAAGGCTGTGCAAAATTTTGAAATCCGAATATTGGAGACAGGTCAGACTCTACTTAGACTGGCTCCGTGTTGTCGTGCAGGAGAGATTGGAAGAGCGGAATGCCATACGCCGGTACGCAGAGTACAAGAAATTGGCGGCACAATCCACAGAGTTTTTGTGGCAAAGGGCGCGACTTAGGTTACCACGAAGCGAGAGAAAAGCCGAGGGTTCAACAGACAACGTCACCCTTTTGGGAGGTGCTACTCTTCCAGCGGAAGTCAAGGAAGTTCTACAAAAAGGCCCCAAGTTCAGCTTCGAGCCATCTACGACGCGACCAGAACTGCTCGCCATGGTTCGACGAGTGGCCGATCGTGCCGGTGAACAGCACAAAGAGCGTGCGATTGGCGATGGTGTGGACTTCCTCAAGGACACTGTGAGTCACCTTCGTAGGACGAAGCCTCCTTTTGAAAAAGTTGTGGGTTTTTTAAAACAAAATGATCTATCCCTAGTCCAGGCTGATAAGGAGGGCGGTTTCGTTGTTTTGCCGAAAGGTTTTTTCCAGGAAAGGGCGTTGACAGCGATTGCTAAGAATTTCAGGGAAATCAAGTTCAATCCGAAGTCGCAAAAAACTCGGGCTCTTAAGATGCTAAAAGTTTTAAATTTGGAAAGTGTGAGGAAAGCAGCCGAAAAAGCGGAAAGTAATTTCTTGGAAGTGTTCTTCACAGGAAAAACGCATAAGCCTGATTGTCCCTTCCGAGCCATTGTGTCTGAGAGGAACACGTGGCAGTTTATGGTTAGCCGTTATCTACAGCGCAGCCTGGCAACCTTGGCTTTGAGGGACCCTTTTCTTGTACGAAACTCGGATGAAGTGATTGACGTGTTTAGAGAGGGGTGTAAAAATGCCCTCTCGGCTTTCTCTGTAGATGTTGAGGACCTCTATTATTCTGTGCCTCACGACGGGTTACTCCGAGCTGTTCGGGATAAGATAGACGAGTCGGGAGAGGTAAACTTTCAAAGTGTCGCGGGCGTTAGTAGCGAACATTTTTTAGAGCTGTTGGTCTTTTACCTCCAGTCCACTGCTGTCAATTACAATGAGCGTTTCTTTGTACAGAAATCTGGTGTTTGTATTGGCTCGTCGGTTGCCCCTGTTTTATGTAACATATTTTTAGCGTCATTGGACAGACGCATTTTGGAATGCCTACCTGAATTGCATGTAGTTAAAGTCTTTAGATATGTTGACGATTATCTTGTAATTTTAGACACAAATTTGGGTTTGGATGAGGTTGTTGCGGGGATCGTTAAAGCTTTTAAAGAAGCGTCAGGTGGACTTAAGTTTACATGGGAAATGCCCGTGCTGAACTGCATTCGGTTTTTGGACCTTATGGTCATGTTTTCCAACGACCATGTTTGTTGGAGGTATAGCCCGCGTTCTAAGAAAAGCCTTGTTTCTTACAAAAGTGCACATTCCAAACTGGTCAAGAGAGGAATCGCGTTAACATGTCTTCAGGCAGCCCTTGCAAAAAGTTGCAAACATCAGATGGACATCAGTTTTGCTCAGCAAGTAAAAAGGCTAAAAAACGTAGGGTACCCACCTAACCTAATTTCGAGCTGCTGTGAGAGCCTACTTCAAAAAATAAAAAGAACTAACTTACAAGGGGGCGGCCAGACAAATAAAGTTAAAAGACGTGTACATGTGATTCCTTATTGGCATAAAGTGTCTCACAACATTAAAAAGATAGCTAGTAGATACGATGTAAATGTTGTTTTTTCAGCCCCTTGCAAGCTCTCAAAAATCTGTCCGATGCTTACACGGCAGAAAAAAGCACTTTGTTCAAAAAAGCACGCTGTACATTACACTGAATGTGTGACCAATGTTGTCTATGAGATTCCATTAAGATGTGGAAAAGTTTATATTGGACAAACCGGGCGCTGTTTTAACGATAGGGCACGCGAGCATAATCTTTCTGTGCAGAACAACGCGGGGGGACACCTGGCAGACCACTGCAGGCGATGTGCTGACTGTAAGCCTCTTTTGGCTGAAACAAAATTTTTAAAGAAATCAAAAGATAAGACCGAGAGAGAGATTATAGAGGCGTTTTATATCAAAAAGAAAGATGACAAATGCGTTAGCGCGCCCTCTCTCTTTTTGCTTCAGAAAGAAGTAATGTTTCTAGATAGTTGCTTGTGAGAGCGGTGATTGGTTGCAGTGTGGGTTTGGCATACGATCTTGTGTATAAAAGTGACAGTGTTGTTTCTAATAAAATCAGTTGTGAGTTAGCGCCTGTCCTGTCGTCTTCGTGTCTTCATTGTCCTTGTTGTGTTGCGCTTTTTAACCTTTTAAAACAAATTAAAGGTCTCCAAATTCAATCATTTTTTTGTTTAACTTTCAATAACAGAAGTCAAAGCTTCAAATAAACACGAATGCTCTTTACATCTGTGATTGTGTTTAATATCGGTTGATAACAGGATATTTTGACAGTGGTAGTAGTTTTCGTGCTCACATTTTGAGGTGAAGGAGCCATCGGGGGCCCCAAATCTCACCGAACGCGGGAAGGACACTCTACTCGCTACATCGCTGAAGACAAAACATCATGGATATAAGTAGGCAGGTAAGATGACTACTAAAACCAAGTCAAGCCTGAGACCGACGAAGTTCAAAACAGTGACGAACTCGCCACGGCAGCTGCGAAAATGCCCGGAAATCGTCGAATAGAAGTCGTCGAGAGGTCAGGTCACGAGACCTTGCATCGACGGTACTCGTTGCTATCAGCAAGGCGACAGAACTGCACTGTACCGTCGTTGAACATCCGCTGCAGCCTCAAACGGACTTCAGTTTCACACTGTCGAGTTCAGAAAAAAAAAAAAAAAACTCCCACTAGTACATCACATCGTGCCGATAAGAACGGTCGTCTCTTCGCATCACCTGCCCCAGCCTGCCCCGATACAGCAATGAACGAATCTAACATAGTAGTCGTTACGATTTGTCGTCGCCACGAATGAAAGATATAAAGCAAAATATTCCTAAAAAATCGCGATCACCAAAAAAGTTACGGAGGACACAACAAGGCGCAACTTTCAACTGAATTTTATTGAAAACGTGTTCCGGTATATAGTCTCAACTAGAGCCACTAAATGAGCTGCGCTTAGAGTATTGGCACTCCGTTCCCCGGCATTGTTGTGGGCGCCGCCATTTTGGCTCGTATGCAGAGCAGACGCAACTGCCGATCGTCATGATTCAAAAGTGCGACTTCTTCAGCATTAGATTCGGTTGTGGAAAAGTCACGCAATATTGCTTTGCTCTGTCACGAACTATTTAAACATTTGTGGAGGGCGGAAAGGCGTTTCCTGTGATTTCAGATAAAGCTTCAGATAACTGGCAACCATGATTTTACGACACAATATGGCCAAGTGTCGTTACTCTGAAGCGTAGCTTATTTAGTGGCACTAGTCTCAACCATCGTCACAATGACAACAAACGACAGGTAAAGGGAAAACACCATCACAGAGCACAACTCGGAAACAACAGTATCTCGTTCTCGGGAAACGAATGAAAGATATAAAGCAAAGTATATATTAAAAAAATGCGATCACCAAAAAAGTTACAGTTATGGAACGATACAGTTTTCTGAAGCCAAGATTCTACTCGCGAGATAAGGAAAATTCACTGAAGATTGTCTCAAAACTCAGAAAACGAAATAAATTGAATTTTCGCTGTATTATTACTTAAAAGCGCCGCAATCTAATGCAAACGGCAGAGGTGTCGACAATCAGCTGATCGCCGAGATCATGTACTGCCACTATTCAACGCGCTGATCAGATTGAAGGATACGCGCTGCAAGTGTAAATAAACAAGGTGGTAAATAACAATACGTTACAGCTATGCGAAAATTAGTAAGTACATACGAATAAGCTCGTTGACAGAAGAACCAACGGGAATACAGACGTGAGCCCCACAGCTCCGTACGTTTCTCGGTTAGGGCTAACACGCCCTGAAAGTGGAGAGCCAACTTGAAAACAGGGGTCGATAAACACTTCACGCGACAATATTTTGCATCCTTGTCACAATCGAAAGTCATTTTGTCGAGACTTTCACGCTGATGTAGCCTAAAACACTTTGCACAACCAATTTCGTCCACCGCGTCGACCGTGACAAACCAGCCGCCATGTTTTTAATCCAGGATTAAGAAACAACCAGAAGCAAAGCGCCCAGTGTTGAGCGCTCAAGTTAAGCGTAGTTTAGTGCTAGGTTTAGCGATAAGCGAGTTTGGTGCAACCGAACGAAACCGAAACTAAGCTTAAGTTCCCGGCTAAGCTCCGCTTTGCGTTAAGCGACGTTGGTGCAACCGGCCCTTAGTGATCTAGAGAACAATTTTAGTTAAGTTTAGTTATTGATCTAGAGAACAATTTTTAGTTAATTTATTTATCTTGTCAATTTGGGCCCAATATTGTGTCTTCCTAGCCGTATACAACTTGCCCGCACAGACCGCATTAGTGTAGTTTTCACTTTTTTTTCTTAAGAAATTTGTAAAATTGGCAAAAAATAAACGCCCGCTGCATACAGTGTCACCGCCTCAACAGTACTCAGTCACTCCCATCGAATAGCGCAAGCGATCACGTGACCAAAGCAACAACCAATGGCGTTCTCGTCGGAAGTCATGCGAATGAGTCTCGGCCCACAAACGGTCACGCCGAGATTTACTGGATCATAGACGTAATCTACGTATGACGATTTTGCCAGATTAAACTTTCAAATACTTGTTATGCAAGGCCTAAGTTCTCGTTAGTGAACCTCCAAGCGACCATTTAATCCTTACAATGACATGCCCCGATTTTCGTACGGGAATCAAATTCGTTTAGCGGTAATCGGGTCACCATAACTTCGAAACGAGACGGGAAACATTTCATCCCTAAATGACCCTTACGAACTCATCATTCTGCTAATCCGATTTCCGCTTCCTTGCCAGTCAGATTCCCTAACGGCGGTAATTAAAATCGGCGCGAATAATTAGACAATGTTAATTACATTCGCCCTCAAGTGAACATGGTTAAAATCGCGCACAAAGAGACGAGGACAAACGAGGAAGGAACACAGAACACAGACAGGCGCGCACTCACAACTCTGGTATATTAAGTGAAGAAGAGAAAGATGAAGCATTATTTTTTACAGGGGACAACGTCACCAGGGGGAAACAGATCATCCGCAGTCAAATGATCGCAAGAAGGCAACTTCTTTTTCACTCAAAGCAACCGACGGCTGGCTGACGCAGCGATCGCTCAGGCTCAAGATGGTGAACGCCTCGAGCACCTCGCGCGTTTGTTTTTCTTTGAAGCGGCCAATGATTGATGTTTTTTTTCTAAAGATGGTGTACACATACAGGTTTTACAGTGCACCGAAAGGTGACCTCCTACATTAGATGTTAAAGAAAGTTTATGCTCTCGTAGCCGGTCATTCAGACACCGTCCCGTCTGACCAACATAGCATCTTCCACATGAAAGAGGGATGCTATAAACAACGCCCGATGAACAGGGAACAAATGGCCGCACATGTTTCTTGTGGCACGTGTTTTTGGATAATTTTTCCGCCTTTTAACGAACCTTAGAACAAATTTGTCGCAGTTTCTTAGGCTGATAGTACAACGGGCACACCATACCTGCTGGACACTTGTTTTAGGTTATGCGAAAAATTGAGGGCAAGTTGCCCTCAAGTGAGGCAACTTGTCTTTTCGCTGTACAGCGGAAATTTAACCAGATTATTACGACCGCTAGCCGGGCGTCTTTAACGTGCATCAGGCGGTAGTTATATCGCAAGCTTACGTTGGTATACAAGTACCGTTCGTATCGAACAAAACCTGCAGGGTTTGTAAATGGTGCCCTCCCTGGGTACTGTAGCCCGATATTTCATTTCACGCGTTTCAAAACAGCAGATCCCCTACACACTCGTGGACCGACAAAGCGAAGATGCAAAACGCACAACTCTCAACTTGTCGCAACGAGAGGAGTTAAACTACAAAGCTTCAGTGACGGTTCCTGTGGTTGCTTGCACAAAACAAACATATAACGTAGCTACCTGTGTAGGTATTGGTGTTTTAGAGCGTAGCTCTTAGGCGCCCATCTCAGGGTAGAGCGGCGTCGCCGTCGGCGTAACCGCGCGTTGCATTATGGGACGTTTCCCCGCGAAAGTTAGCGAGGTAATTTAGGAAAAAGCAGGGAAATTCAGCAGAACTTCCTGCTAAATTTACCGGGGAAATATGTCCACTAAATTTAGAGGGTTAAGTTTCCCCGCTAAATTTAGTGGGGAATGTAGCGAAAATTTCTTGCTAAATGAGAGGGGAGCCGGAGAGAAGGAGGGGAGGGTACGGAGGGGAGGAGGGGCATGCCATCCCCTCAGTACCCTCCCCTCCTCTTCTATAAGAGCTGCGCTCTAATTCGACATTACAGAGAACCGTAAACGTCTTTCATTTTGAATCTTTTGGCCAACGCCACCGAGAATAATCAGAGCCCGTGCACTATATTCCGTGCACTATAAACGGATTCCATCACGTTTGGTTGAATGAACGTACGTGTTTCTCTTTTGTTTTAGTCGTTTATTGACACCGGTCGAATAACCAAAAATAGAATTTCTGCCCTGGACACCCCTTCACCGAAATTTGGACTACCACATCACATAAAGTAACAACATAACAAAACTTGAGTGAACAGACGACCCACTTTTTTCTGGTAAGATAAGCAGCTGGTCTCTACCACACACGTTTTTCCCTCCTCCTCCCTCTATTTTTTTCACGTATAAAAGGTACTTATTGAAAAGCGAGGCAGCTGTCTTCCTCGGCCCCTTTTTAATTACTATGTATTTGTGTGTTAACTCCTATTTTCATTCTATCCTGGGAGCTACATTTTTAAAAACATAGGTAAAAAAGCCGGCATATTCATAGCCCTGCCGATTGCGAAAAATGAACTAAGTGAAGATATAAGTTTTTTTGTTTGTTTTTTTCTTTTTGTTTCACAAAGAGAGATTATTGCTTCAAGGACAGTTTCGTGCTGATAACACAATGCGATACTTGAAGGACGAGGATGCGCGCTTGAAGGGGCGTGCCTTTATCACTGCACCCTCTGATAACAGGAGGATAACACTCCTGTCCTCCGGACGCTAAAAGTAAACTATACACTTCCTAGGTCCAGAATTCTTACTGCTCAAACTAGGCGGCGTTCGAAGAAACGGCTTTGATGAAACGGCTTTAATGAAACGGCATTTGATGAAGCTGCTGTGATGGCAAGATTAAAAAAGGGACTCGGGATTCTATAATGGTGGTTGCAGATGAAACAACAATCTTATCTATAAGACGGGGCACTGAATTCGCGTCAAAGTGCACACGTTATATACATTAGAATGTCAGGTTTAGTCATAAGGGCCCCGCTCACGAGTTCTCGCACTGGCGATGTCTCCGCAGTCTTGTGGATCGTGGGCGCGTAGATGCTCTAAGAAAGGGCTCGTGGTTGATGGTGGGTCCGTGGCAGCTTGGTTGGTTCCCGCCCCCCACCCCCGGGGCTTTAGAGGGGGCTGTCTACGGGCTTTGATTATTCTAGGTGGCGATGTTAATGTTAGGTAGCAGCTTGGGCGAGTTGGTTGCTCATTTTTACACTCACTACAGCGCACTATTGCAAACAACACTCACTCCTTACACACAAAAAAAAATAAAGCAAAATTCAAACAAACCGCGCTGCGGTTTGTCTGAATTTTGCTTTATTTTTCGTGGTGGTGGTGAATTGTCTCAGCGCTCCCGGCCTTTAGGCTGACTGTCGGCTAGGTCGCGTTAGCTAGTTGCCCTTACGAGACACTAGAGCAGGCTCACCGTTTACATCATGCAAACACCACCACGTACCACTACCACCCCGCACTCTATGGTAGATTGCCAGGAATACTCTCGAAATGTGGTTAAGCTAAAACGCCTTAGCAATAAGATCCCCGCTCACTGTCTTCGGCACAAAATTAATGATATACTAGTATATCATTAATATAGAATCTAACGGACCAAACTGTTTCGGCAATCAGTTTAAAACTATTCTTACAGATGTATGCATGAACAACTGTTTGTTATTTGAGCCAATTAATATGTATTGGATATAAAGTGAACATGAAGCATCCAAATTTTTTCCGCTGCTGTAGCGCTTTCTTTGGTGATTGTTGAGTGACCCAGGTAAAACGCAACTGGTGCAAGACCCGTGGGCACTCGTGAAAAAGAACACGAGATAAATGCCCTTTTCCGTCTGGGAGCTTGGGCTGAGTGGTCGCTCATTTCACAGCTGTTGCGGGCATCCCGACCCAGAAATCCGACACTTTCCACTTTTCGTCCGCTGTGAGGCCCAGCAAGTGGGTCGGAGAGTGTGATGCAGTCGACGTTTTATGAAAACCGGGTACGCTCCGTCAGCTTCAAACCTCTCTTACTATTGTAACAATCGTGAGGAAAAAAATAAATAAAATTGTTTTCACTTTACTCGCGGTTTCCATTTTGTTGTCACAATAAAAAAAAACATACAGCCCTCAAAGTCGTTTCTGAATTAAACAAAAAGCAATATTGCGAACACACATTAATAACTAGATTTAAAAAGTCATTTCTTTTTCAATATCACCTCGCAAGCTCAGATAAAATCTTCTTCGTCTAGTTGCATTTGACAAACAAACACGCAAAAAGGAATCACTTTTGCATGCGTTGAATTGAAATTATAGCATATCAAAATAAACTACCCCAAAAACTAAATAAAAAAAATATTTAGATTTAAAAAAACGTATAATTGTACGCCCGTGACTCGGAGCTTATTTAAACGCGGGACGCGTTTGTGATAGCCCGTTTTGGGCACTGGCAAAAGAACCATGATTGCGTGGCAATCTGTCTTCCTCGCGTGTCCTCTCAGTAGTTTCCCTTTTTTTTTGTATTATATTCGCGCACAACCTTCTTATAGTCGACACAAAAAACAGGGAACGAACATTTAAAAAAAAAAATTGCAAACGACCACACAAAGTGCGCAGTGATTGAAAGCGCGAGCTTTTACGTCGTTCAAAGATGTCCTTTAGCTGGTGTGCTTTAGGATCTCTGCTTTTAGTAGAATAGTTGTCGGAGATGGGGTTTAGAAAGTGTGCGAAAGACGCTTAGCCGCGGCCTGTCATGTGTGATAGGCGATCTGTGCCTCTTCGCAGTTCTCGTGCCACTGCGGCCCTCCTTCCATTCTGATCAGCGCGGCGCGCTTGCCATTCTTCGCTACCCAGGCGTAGAGCGAATCTTGCGTAGCTCGACCATGTAGGCGAAGGAGGGGGGGGGGGGGGGGGTGCAATTGAGCGAGCCGCGCCTATTATTTTGCAGACGCACCAGTGAATTTCACAGAAGGAGAGATAACGCGTCTTGTTATAGAACGTAATGACGTGGTTGTGCGAAGAACGATGGCGATGGGGAGAGAGTGATAACGCGGCGGCACTCTCACTCTCTTCCCATGATCACGAGAGTTTTTTTTTTAACAAACGAACGCCGCCGAATTTTGCCGAAAGAGGCACTAACAGCGGCCGCTGTAAATGGTAAAATACCGTCCAATTTGATAGCATAAAAAACAAAAAAACAAATTGAAAAGCACCCAAATTTAGCGTGTCGTTATCGAGGCGGTGGACGTGCTAGGTCAAGTGGTTTCCGCTCAAAAAAAATAGTTAAAAAAATACGCGAGGCTCGAATGAAGCAGTAATAAATTCAAGACACAACGTGATCGGATCATCGTTTGTGAGGACAGGCGAGTCACGAACCCTGAAAGGGCGATAAGCTGAGCGCCTAGGGAGTACGACGGACGAACCAAATGCAAAAAGTGAATAAGGAGAGGCTTGCATGATAGAGCCATTCGCAGGCCCCGGTGTTTTCCCTCGAAGAGTGATAATCAGATTGATTTTGCCCACCCGTCGATGCTCAAACACCGGCGCGAAACCAGGTCGATACGCCGGCCGTCTTCTTTTATCCCTTATGCACACAAAGAAATACGAGAAGGCGAGCGATGACTGGCCAGAAATAGCGTAAGCGGCCTGGGAACAAAATACGCGTTTGTGACACAAGAGGCCGGCCACAAAGTACCTCAGAGAGAGCGGGGAAGCGTTGGCACCAGGGATGGGCAGTATTTTAAATACGTATTTATAATACTTTGAGTATTTCGTATATCGTATTTTATTACATATCGGCGAATGTATTTGCCAATTGTATTTTGGGCGCTGTTTTTTCGCAACCAGATGCAATACTATTCCCACTTCACGGTGGGAGTCATACGCAAAGAGCATTAACTTGCTGCGCTTTACTCATAAAAAACGCAAAAGCGGAAAAAGAACGGAAATTAGGACATAGAATGAACAGGATGGGAACAACTATCGACTTTTTGGTTGACTGATGTCAACTGAAAAGATGTCGCATTAATCACATGTTGTTGGAGAATGCTTTATTGATTCAATTTAGCCTTTAAAATTAAACTCGTACTAAATACTTTGTTTCTTCATGTTGTATTCACTATCTTACGACAAACAACTTCTATTTCTAGAGCTGCAACTTTTATTTTAAGCGCTTGATTGTTGTTGTACGTTCATTCTTTATTGGGGCACAGTCTTCTTTTTTTTTTTACCTGGGGTTAAATTTAAGTTTAAGATGTAAGATTATGGGAGCAAAATGTATCTGTAAAACTATTTGAAGATGATCAAATACTCTCGTATTTTTATCTTGTATTTAAATACTTTTCTGAAAATTGTAATTGGGCTTGTAATTAAATACATTTTGGTCGAAGTATTTTGTAATTGTGTTTGGATATATTTGTGAAAGTAATTTGGCCATCCCTGGCTGGCACTAAACAAAATACGTTACTATGGAATACATCTTACTCCGTGAATGGCCTTGGCACCAACATTGCCTAGTTGGAACGGATTGGCGCGCGACCTCGGGTATTTCCCCTTTGAATCGGGAGGGGCGGCTGCAGCCATTTATCGTCGTAGACACCCATCGAGACAGTAGAGACAGCCGTCTCTGCTGCCTCGGAGAATCCGGTATCTCAGAGCGGCGGCGGCGGCAGCCCTCCCCCTTGGCTCAGCCCGAAAGCTCGACAGCGTGGGCAGCGCGATGCGCACGCGTCGGAGTGCCCACATCGCTAGGCGAGGATCTGGTGTTGTAGGAGCGCTGTCTCATGAAAATGAGAGAAGTAGAGTGTATTCGCCTCCTGAGGCTTTTTTTTAGATTTTTTTTTTATCGAACTATTATATTACTGTTGGCGTCATATTAAAGGGGCCATGAAACGATGTTTCTACTTTCGCTAAATTCTACTTAAAATCACTACCTAACGTTAACAACCGAATAAACTCGTTTTAGCTTTTCTTTCCAGTCAATGTCAGTCTCCTCCCCCCCCCCCCCCCAACCCCCCCACCCCCCACCCCTAAAAACAATCGAGAAATATGAGCATTCTTTATACCCTTATCTTGGAGCCAGAACAAGCGGCCACGTGGCCTGGCCGCTTGCTGGTCAACACGCTGTCAACGTTAATCATAGCCACGTAGAAAACACGCGCTGAGCTCCAGCCATTGTTAGAGTTCGACTATACTCATCACCGCAGTGGTTGGACACGGGCCACTACCCGAGTGTCCGCCGAGGCATTGATTGTTACGAGCCAAAGTCAGGTGCTCACGCAGTTCTCGTGTTCAACCCATGAGCAGAGCTCGATTGTCGTCATTCGGGTGGTTTTGACTCCACAAATACGTCTTCAAACTTTGCGAAGGCAGGACTGAAAAAAAATGACTTCGTTTGAGACGTTTTTTGTTGGTTCCCTTCTTCGTCTGTCGTCTCATGTTGTTGTTTTTTTTTTTTTTAATATATGCTTTTTTTGTTTTCGCAATTTCAACGCGACAAAGAAGCTTCTGAATCAGTGGTGGTCTGTGCGAGTATACTTGGGCCAGACTAGGGCAAGTACGCCTCTGCAAAGACATGAACATTTCAACCCAATATATTTTCATGAACCCCTTAACAAAAATTAGTTTATCTTTACCATGTATATTTGCAGAGTATTTTTTTTTTAAGCTTTACAGATTTCTTTTTAAAAATGCCGCGAAAGCTACACTTATGCGCTTTGTGCAGGTGAGTTATAAGGCCAGGAGGACATAGTATGTGGACCAATCATAACGATCAGTCAGCTAATTAAGTAAGATTTGTTAATTCACTTTTTAATTGGTGAAAATAGACATATGGTTCGAATTAGAAACTTGCTGAGCGTCATCCGAAAGAACTAAATCAATATTTTTTTAAAATACTTTGAGCGCGTGGTATTATATATAATATATCTATATATATAACTTATTTGTATAATTTGATCTTATGTGATCAATTGAAAACTCTCCTTTTACATCTCGTCCTGTGTGCACCATCGGCATAAAGTTGGAGCCTCAAGCTCATTAACAACATTCCACTCAACCTTCATTCCTCGCATAGCACAAGAATGGGACCACCCACCCAATTTGATTGCTATCATCACTGACCCTAACATGTTCCGATATGCTCTCACAAACAACTTTTGTATGACCTGTTTGATTGCTTGTTTGTTGTCAGATTATTAGTATTGTTATTTTGTTACAATTTTGCCACCTATATTTTGCATCACCTCCCTCTCTCTCTCTCTCTCTCTCTCTCTCTCTCTCTCTCTCTCTCCCCCCCCCCCCCCCCCCCCCCGGCCCTATAATGTTCCGGCCCTGAGGGTATACATTCAATAGATGAACAAAATATTGCAACCCCGGTCTCTAGCTCGTGCGGTGCTCTTCGAGTTTGCACTATGCACTAAACACCATTCACCGTGTTTTGTGCTTTACTAAAAGAATAGCGTACTATTATTTTTTTTCTTTCTTTTTATATTGTTTTTTGTTTTAGTTTAAGGATTCCGTTGTTGTTGTTGTTGTTTTTTTGTTGTTGTTTTTTTCTTCTTTTTTTTTTTTTGTTTATGCGAGAAAACCGTGAGAAAGGACGAACTGGGGACCTCCCTCCGAGACGCAGTGTTCGCAAAATTTTGGACAGTAGTGGTGAAGGGAGGGAGACCGAAGGAAACAAGTTGGCGGCCGCGCGGCAGAGCCAGGGGAACTCTTCTGCGTTGCCCTTTTCCTCCGGAAGTCAGGACATGTGGGTCTTCCTAGGTTCGAAGATCGTTTGAGAAACCTTGAAAATTCCCGCCAACGTTTTACGTAAATAACGATAAACAAGCAAGCACATAAGTCTGCAAAACCTAGTCCGGGCAGAGCAAAAAGTGAAAGTAGAAACAGCACATCCGCAATGTAAGCCAAAAAAGTAGGAGCCTCTGTGTATATGTCCTCTACACAAAAAGAACATAACAAAAAGGCAAGTGGAAGCAGAACCTTCAGGCAATAACTTCGAGGCTCAATGACGTTTTCGAGCTGATGAAGCAGGTTAGTAAGACACAGAAGCAAAAACGAAAATACTGTATTAGGCTAACGGAATTTCGCTCATAGATCAAAACGTCTGTCTCTTTTTGCTACTAATATAAAAGTAACATCGAAGGTAGCGCGCCACTTTTTTAATGGAAGTTAGAAGTTTAATCAATTGCTTTGTAGTTCTGTAATTTGCGCTCTACTCAAATTACTTTGGACGCCGACACTTAGTAACTTAGCTTAACTACTTTTTAGTAACTTGTACATCCCTGGCCTCGACAGAGCGTGCACTCGGCGGGCGCAGCAAGGTGACGAGGGAGGAGCAAGAAGTCTTGTACGTAGTTCAACTGCTCTGCTGAAGTTACTGTAATTTAACTACTTTTCTGAGTAGTTTAGTAACTTTCAATTACATTTCTATTTGGGTAATTAGAAGTTTACTTTAACTACTCTTTTCGCGTAACTTCTACTCAAATTACAAATTACTTCCGAGTTTAAGTGGTAGGTTTGCCGGTCAACAAACGTTCCTGCACAAAAATATATAAGATGTTGGAAGATCAGCTGATATTTTCAGGGAGGGCGGAAGCATGTGCCATAGAAAAAGGGGGGGGGGGGGAGTGGTTTGGGGGTTTGAAACCTTCTAAAATGTTCCTGAGCACCCCACCGAAACAATCTTGTTACGAGGCGCGGGTATGCGGGCAGCCACGTCACAATTGAGGCCCAGAAAATGCGGGATTAGCACCGAAGACTGGCATTTCTGTGTGTCCCGAAGCTCAGGGAGATTTAAAGAAAGGAATTGTTCCCGCTTCTCCTGAAAGTAGGAACTTTCACCCACAACAGGAGGTGTACACAATGCAGCCTCACTCAAAAAAATCAACAAAATGCAGCACCCGCTCTGAAGCCCATCTGGTTTCCCGTAGTTTGTGCTGTACATGAAGGATCGCGTGCTAAGGGCAACGCAAAGGTGACCTCTTTTCGTTACCTTTCCTCTCAAAACTCGGCATATGCATATCGTCCAAGATTCGAAGATCGTTCGAAAAGCTTTATAAATCTCCCAACGTTTTTGAATAAAAAATAAAAAAAAAAAACAAGTTGAATTTGGAAGTATTTTAACAACATGGTACTTAAAGTATTATTTCAAGTGGGATGAGGAAACTTTTACTTTACTTGAAGTACATTCTTTGAGCATGCACTTGTGCTTCACGAAAGTTTTTTTTTTTTTTTTCTCGTATTTTCTGGTATTTTCTGAAGAAAGTAAAATTCCCGACTTTAAAGTATATTCCCAAAGTTTGGAAACGAAAATGGCGTATCGTCATGTGAAAACGCGCTATCGTCTGTCGCTACGTCATCTGGTCATCTCTCTGAGTGAAGTAATGGCGGCTATAAGACCGATAAAAATAAGCACCTTATAAGTGTATTGTGCTAAATAGTTTGTCAGGGAGAGTAAAACGGCCACTCCGTGGCGACTTGACTTTATCTAATACTTGCCGTCATTTGCGAGAAAAACTGATGCTTCTCTGATTACCCCTGGAGTAATGCATACCAGATAAAATAAAGTAAAAATATAGGGTATGAAAGGGCATCATGAAAGATGCCCTTTCATAGGGCATCTTTAGTACTTGTACTTTGCTTTAAAAGTACGCTGTATTTCTAGTACTTTACTTGAAGTATATACATTGCACCCGGTATACTCACTATACTTGAAGTACATAACCTCTAATTGACTTTGTACTTTACATTAAGTATTTTTATATGTACTTTACGCAACACTGTAAAAAAGCAAACACTGTCTGCAAAATCAAGCTCAGGCAGTGCTAAACCTCAAAGCACAAATGATACATCCGCAGTACATCACTGACCAGAAAACAAAAAGTACAAAACAATTAATCACACAGAGGCGGAACCAGCCATTAAAACTTCTATGTGAAAACAGGAGCCGCTTTATATTTGGCTAGCATAATTTCACTAACGAATCGAAACATTCAAACACTTTCTTGTTACTATATAAAATATAAAAGTAACTTCAAATTCGCTACTTTCCTACGGCAGTTAGTAATTTACACAAATATTTTCTATTCGAGTAATTTCTACTCTACTCAAATTACTTTTGAGGCTAATACTCAGTAACTTAACTTAATTACTTTTCTTGAGTAACATGCACATGTCTGGGCGCAAGGCACGCGGCTACGAAAAGACAACCCAGTCGAAACAGGAAGAAGTCAGTTGCCATCACACGGCGGTCGACTGGTAATTCAAGCGCCAGTTCACGGGCAACCCGTTCGGTGCGGTGTGGAATGTGCGCGAGAGACAGTGGTAAGCAAAGACGTTCTAATGTGAGCGAAGGTGTGCATTTAGAACGGCTTTGGTAACTGCCAAGGAAACATCGGACCCCGACAAGTTTATTTTAGTATCACGTATAATCTTCGAACAGAACATATTAAGTATACATTACGGCACGTAGTAATCTTGTTCATGAGCAGTATAAACATAGGGACGTTTGGATCAATAAAAAGCGGATAACTTCTGCAAATGTTCGTTAGAATTCTACACATATCTCGCCTTACTCGCCAACTGTAAATGGATGGAAGACACGTGTGACACTTGGCTATGCTGTTTTGTCCTGTGTTGTTTTGTGTCGAATTGGCGTAAATGGTTAATCAGCGTTTAAAACATTCGAACAGAAACGTATTACACGTATTGCAGTTATAGAAGTTTCGTAGTCCATCAGCCCAAATATCTATTGGACCCAATTTCCGCACCCGGTGGCTGCAGCACTTTGGAGATTGCTCGATTTGCTGAGAGCAGTTGACTAGTCCAGCTGCCTCACAGATGGCACTCCCGCTCCATCGCCGTTGAACGAACTCGTTTCGGCAAGATTATCGAGCACTCTGCGGACCGGATTAAAGGCGTGTAGCGGGATTAGAGAAGCTGGAAGTGCTGCGTCGACGCAGCCGCTCTCTGCGCGCCACGAGACCCTCTACACAAGGCTAGGTTGAGCGAAAGAAGACTAAAAGCAAAAGTGAGGATTATTGCTGTCTGGTGGTCTTAAAATTTAGTTGCGTTTTGTCGTTGATGTTCTTGTTGTTGTTGTTGTCTTTCTTTAACTCTTTAGGTAAGAAGGCTGTGTAAGGTTTCAAAGGACAAGATCCTTTCCGCGTGACAAGCCGCCTTGGGATCTCATTAAAATTTCTGCTGGCGCAGACCCCGTATACTCGATATCAGCTCAAGAACGACGCGAAGACGCAGTGGCTCGAGCGAGTACGAGATTGCATTTTCAATTTGTTCAATTGGTGGAGTACCTTCTGTGCAAGACGTTGGGATTCGGCGGTTGCGACCGACCGAAATATCAGCAAACCACTTGTTTCGAATATACTTAAGATGGAAAGTTGGGCTATAGTTAGTACGGTAGCATAATCAAAAAAAGAAACGGCGCGAAAAAACATTGGATGAATTACAAGAACTGACAGGACCAAGCGCTGACTACCAACTGAATGTTTATTGGAAAGACACAAGACACGTCACTTCTGCTCTGGTTTATTGCAGAGTACATAATACGGCCACAAACGCACCTTCGTTTTGTTTAACTTTGTTTTTATCTAGTGATTGCTTCGGTTGACAGTCTGAAATCTCACATCAAAATTTTATATGGTTAGATTTGTTTTATGGTAACCAGGTTTAGAAGAAACAGAACGTAATTTATGTTTTTTTTTTCTTTTCTTTCATAACCAACTTTTCATGTGCCTATGCATCCTATGACGAATAATTGGGCAAGGTATATAGATTTTGCCAAGTAATGATACCGTTGATAATTCATCTTAGAATTTATATTCCTTCTCACAAAGTTCCAGGGACTGGTAACGTCTGAAATAGATTAATAAGTATACGAGGTTGTTGACCTGCGCTACATTTTTTTCTTCTACACGTTGATATACCAATCAGCCAACTTTCTATCAAAAACTATGCTCAAAATGCAGAAGCTCGTTCCACCTGAGCTGAAGAGACATGTGCATATCGCTTCGCTCTGAAGGTAATAAACTCGAACTCTATTACTTTCGCTTGAATATAAAAACTAATCTCTGTATTTTAAAGCCGAAATTGCAACGAAATTTCTTTTTTCTTTGTATGTGCGTGTGCGTGTACGTGTGGGTGTGCGCGTGCGCATGTGCGTGCGTGTGTGTGTATATGTGTGTGTGTGTGTGTGTGCGGTGCGTCCAGACTTCAAAGAGTTGTGCACATGGTGCCTATGATTACTTTCGTTTCTCGAAGCCGGGTAAAATTTTCTATTCCAGGGCCGTTTTATTCGATAAGGTACGATAGCAAAATAAGTCTAAAACTCTTCGAATTTGGTTTACCTCGTCTGTTTTGTTTCTTTACCAGTGCTGTCAGTGTGAAATGATTGTACTCTTTTGTGCTTATTCGTCTCTTTAAGTTACTGCCACCAATCCGCTATGCACCTGAGGTTTTGTCAAATAGGCAATTTCCCTGGAAGGAGTGTATTGACGTAAACAGATCGGGAAAACGCGCGTTCCCAAAGCCGCCTGGGGAGTCTCCCGCATTGGTAGGCGAACACGATGCGGCTTAGCCGGGCCAAAGGGCAAGGTCTCCAGCCCACTGGGATCTAGGTCGGAGCCCCGAAAGGGCGCGAGTGACTTGGCAATTTCCCTGGAAGGAGTGTATTGACGTAAACAGATCGGGAAAACGCACGTTCCCAAAGCCGCCTGGGGAGTCTCCCGCATTGGTAGGCGAACACGATGCGGCTTACCCGGGCCAAAGGGCAAGGTCTCCAGCCCACTCGGATCTAGGTCGGAGCCCCGAAAGGGCGCGAGTGACTTCCGGCGACATCTCAACGCATTGCCCCTAATCCCGCCAGGGACAGGGCCCGGCCCCGCGTTAAGTCCCAGTCGGCCTCCGCGGCACATGCAAATCCAGAGCCCCGAGCTCTACTCTCTAGAACTTTATCGATGGACCACAGAGGACGGTTCGGGTTATCGAAACCACTCCAGTGCCGCGTGAGTGCCACGTGACACTCGGAGGGAGGCGCTGAGAGAGAGAGAGAAAGCGTTGTGAATGTAGTTGGGGGGGGGGGGGGGGGGGGGGGCCAATAGTGTATGCGCACTGGGCGAAGGGACGCTGAGACGTGCGTAGCCTTCCGTTACATTCACGACGTTCGATTGGCTGAAATGGTTCGCAGCATCCTCTGCGCTCCTTTGTGAGGTAAAACGGAGTAAAGGCACGGTACTCGAGGCGGAGACGCGTGTCTCGGCATGTTCAGCCTAGAGGTGCGTGTGTTTCCAGGATACCGATCGAACACGCCTGCCTTTTGTTATGCAAAGTAGTGAGCCAAGGATGGGCGCCATCGCTACCCGGTACGTGCTTCTAAGGGTGTTCTTATGCAGTCTCCTTGTACGCGCAGATGTTCACATTTCCGAATTCCTTCAAACGACTGTTCTAGAAGTTACGTTCCCTCAACACCACCCCCCCCCCCGCTCACACACACACAGACAGTCACGCACACACTTTGCTGCTGCCTTTTCATGCTCACATCGCTTATTTACACAGCGTCGAAAACCTCCACTCTCGAAGGGCCTGCAACTTTGTCTGTCGTCAACCGCTTCTCCTTTTTTTTTTCCCCTGGAGGTATACTTCTAGGTCTTAAAGCCGACGCGCTCATGTCTGCCTCCTGTGCATATTTGTACACGTTGCTAAAAAAAAAAGTAAAAAATTTAATTTACAATTTGGAATGCTAAATTGTAATTAATTGCAATTACAATTGCAGTTACCCTTCTCTAAAATTAAGTGACCGCTACAAACAAAACGTAATCCGTTACTTTCGTAGCTTTACTTTCAACATTTCTGTCATCAAGTGAAAAACATAGGGAAGAGGGCTATTCGAGTGTTTCTTGTTGCCAATTTATCCCAACGCCCTCTTTCTGTCATGACTTGTTGTTCTGCCTCGCAGTTTCTGTGGAGTGTGCTGGCCCATAAGTAAGTCCCGTGAGAAAGGTGAACCACTGTAAATATCTTGGAAATGTACATGGGCGATTTCCGCAATATTTTATTTACTAGGTTTTAGCTGGCGAATTCGTTAAACTAGGTTGTACTCCCTGCTCAGTACATTCGTTTCATTTACTTCTTTCCCTCAAAAAAAGTCATCCGCCTGGCAGCTTGTTGCTGGTCTGCTAATGCCACTGGCTGTCTCTTGATCTAAACCTTATACCCATCCTAAGTTTATGTTGTTGTTCTTTCAATGGAGAAGATATTTGAAGGCGACACGTGCATGAATAACATCGTGATCTGTCGTGTCGAAAATACAGTATTGTTGGAACGTTGGATACATTAGCCATGATTATATGTATCCCTCCGAAATGGGCCTTCTCGTCGCTTTATTTCATATCTACTGGAACATAAAAATCAATCACAAAGAAGAAAAAAACAGCAACATTTCATATGTTTGCTTTAAAAATATTCGTGTGATTGATTTCAGGTATTTTCTTTGGACCTTTGAGCGGCTGGGAAGGTGTTGGGTGTCCAGACTGTTTACAGGGGCGGTACTCGCTGGACCGACTTTCAGCTAGAGCGTTTCAGAGAGAACGCATAGCTCGAGAGCCAGAGACAAGTCGTATGTGGGATCCACGGAGCCTGACACCAAGTCGGAAAGGGCGAGGGAAGGCAATCGGAACCAACCGAGCAAAGTGTCGAGAAACGTTTTTCGTGTTCCCGGGAAACTTCGTGGCGCGAGGGGAGTGACACGCTATACAAGACTGCAAGAGGAGCCGCAAATCCAAGAGGTCTCCAAGAGGACTTGTGTTGTATTGTCACCAGTTTTTTATTTCTCCATTGTCATTCCTGCGCATGCTGGCTTCGTTTATTCTATTCGCCGATACAAGAGATAGTCGGTACCCCGTCGTTCCTCCTCCCCACTTTGCCTCACCCTTTCAGTATCCTCCTCCCGTTCAGAAAACTGTATATTGCGGACGCAACCAAATAAAGATGTTGATACGCTGCCACCAGCTGTTCGTCTGGTTTCTTCACGCCGCACGCGGTGGCTTATGCGACACAGCAGTAGCGACGAGTCCGGACCTCGCCCAAGCGGACAAGAAAGCCCCGGACGCAGCCATACAGCTCAGCGGCGTGCCGAGGACACCTATGGCCCACCAGCAGCTACCTGAATTCGACGAAGACAAAGATAACTGGAAACCTTTTCTCATTAAGGTCGAAGCCTACTTTGAGGCCAACACCGTCACAAACTCTGCAAAAAAAAAAAAAAAAGAGCGCTGCTAGTGGCGGCACAGAGCACGAAGACCGTACAGGTACTACAGGAAGAGTAGCCCCCCGCACGCCTAATTCTTTGACTTATGAACAAGTTGTACAAGCCCTGAATGAGTACTACGACCCCAAGCGGCACGAAATAACGGAAAGTTACAAGTTCTTCAACCATTGTCAAATGGAAGGCGAGTCTGTCCATGCGTTTCTGGTTGAAATGCGCCGGATAGCAGACAATTGCAACTTTGGCAGCATGTTGAACCGCATGCTCAGGGACAGAATTGTTTGCGGAGTGCGCTCAAGTACCTTACAAAAGCAGCTGCTTGCAAAAAGAGAAACTAACACTAGAGGAAGCCGAAGCGTTAGCGGTTTCGGCGAAAAGAGCCGAAAACGACTCCAAAAAATTGTCTTCGGAGCCAGCGTCACTACTGCAAGTGCAAGCGCGTCGTCATTCTTCAGCACAAGATAACGTCAAGCGCGATGCCCCGCGAGAGTGCAGCAGGTGCGGGAGCACAAAGCATGATGACAACAGTTGTGGCTGGGCCAAGTTTCGTTGTTACCGTTGTGGACGGCATGGTCACTTGGCAAAGAAATGTCGGAACGCTGCTGCCCGCAAAAGCCAAGTGACTAAGTCGGCTCACGCAACGACCTTGGCTCTTGCTGAAGCTACGTCAGACGCGGAAGGCAGTGATGAAACACACATCTGGACTTTGGTTTCAGAAAGAACTTTCTCGAACCGCCGATTCGCCGCACGTTAACGGGGGGAGGGGGGGGGGGAGGGGGGGAAGGGGAGAGGTAGTGGAACTACTAATGGAAGTCGACACCGGATCTCCTGTTTGTGTCATATCACGGCAAATTTTTGAGAAACATCGCAAGGTGTGGCCGTGCTTGAAGCCGTCACGTGTTAAGCTGTCATGCTACACAGGTCGTATTCCACTGTTGGGTGAGCTTCAACTTCATGTGTGCTACAAAGGTGTGGACGTCGATTACTCCCTGACTGTATTGGATTGTTCGGGACCAAGCCCCTGCGGCCGGGACCTGCTCGCCAAGCTGAAGGGTGCCGGGATGTCTATTCTGCAGTGGGCCGGACACGACTCTGCAGCGCCAAACCAAAAATGCAGCTCATCAGTCAATAACATTTTCAGTGACTACCAGGATGTCTTCTCCAGAGACCTGGGCGTAATCAAGGGACCTCCAGCCAGCCTACAACTGAAGGACGGAGTTTTCCCAAGTTCTCTAAGGCGAGACCCATTCCTTATGCGCTTCGCGATAAGGTGTCGTTAGAGCCTGACCAGCTAGTATTTCTCGGTGTGCTATCACCTGTAAAGCACTCGGAATGGGCAACCCCCATAGTCCCAGAACTTAAGAAAGACGGCAATTTACGAATTTGTGGTGATTTCAAAGCCACATTGAACCCCGCCTGCGCAGTTGAACAACATTTGATGCCTGTTATTGAGGATATTCTTGCACGCTTATATGGTGGCGAAAGTTTCAGCACCTTGGACTTACGAGACGCGTATAATCAGCTGCCATTGGATGAAGCCGCTCGGAAGCTTTTTGTTATCAACACTCACAGAGGCTTGTTTTGTTATAATAGGCTTCCATTTGGCATTGCCTCTGCCCCGGCAATTTTTCAAAGAAAAATGGACGTGATACTTGCGGGCCTGCCGGGTGTGCAAGCCTATCTTGACGACGTGCTCGTGTCCGAAAAAAAGGGCGATAACGGGGAGCGACTGAAAAGCGCGCTGGAGCGGTTTCGCGAACACGGCGTTAAACTAAGGTATGACAAGTGCACTTTTCGTCAACCGGCCGTCACTTGTCTTGGTCATCGCATAGATGACCGAGACAAGTTACTGATTGAGTTACTTATTTTCTGTATGTTTTTTTTTTTACCCTCCTGTGTAGACCGACAGGTCCCACAATATTTCAAATAAAAAAAATAAACAAATAAAAGACAAGCAAGACCTTCACCCGACTGAAAAAAACGTGGACGCAATCACACAGGCACCCAGTCCACGTAACATAAGTGAACTCCGTTCATTCCTGGGAATATTGACGTTTTATGCTAAGTTTCTGCCAAGCATGTCAACCCTCCTCGCTCCGCTATATCGACTATTAGTGAAAGATTCACGATGGCAGTGGAAACAACCACAGGAAATTTCTTTCAACAGGGCCAAGCAATGCCTTAAGGAAGCCAAAGTTTTGTTGCATTTCAACCCGTTTAAGGAGCTAAAGCTAGAATGCGACGCATCGCCGTATGGCGTGGGAGCAGTCCTGTTCCACACCTCGGGCAACGTTCACAAGCCCATCGGGTTCCGCTCTAGGACCTTAACACGAGCAGAACGGAACTATTCTCAGCTTGAGCGAGAGGCCCACGCACTTGTGTTTGGTGTGACAAAGTTTCAGGATTATCTCCTAGGTCGAGAGTTTACCTTGGTTACCGACCACCAGCCACTCCTGGGCCATTTGAGAGCTGACCGTCTGACTCCGGCAATGGCCGCCGCCCGGATTCAACGCTGGGCGCTTTACCTGGGTAGCTACCGTTACCAGCTGCACTACGTACAAGGAAAGCAGTTGCTGAACTCGGACGCCCTCAGCAGATTGCCGATGCTGTCAATGGAGCCGGAAGATGACGGTGAGCCCCAGAGTATGTTCTCTCCTTGGAGACCTTGGATGACGGCGTGGTGACAACGCGTGAGCTAAAAGATCTTACGGCCGCTGATTCCACCTTAGCTCGTGTGCCTTCTTTGCTGCCATTTTATGACCGCAAGCTAGAGTTGTCGGTGGCACACGAATTAGAATACTAGGGTAATCGAGAGATCATACCGGTCAAAGCAGAGTCGAGAATGCTGCAGCTCCTGCATGAAACACACCAAGGTTCCTCGGCTATGAAGTCGGTTGCCCGGTCGTTGTTTTGGTGGCCAGGACTAGTCCGCGATATCGAAAGACTATCAGCTAAGTGCCACAACGGCATAATAAACTTGCCCATGCCGACAGCAGCACCCCCGGCGCCTTAGCCAAAGACCCTAAAGAAGTGGTCTCGGCTACACATAAATGTTGCAGGACCGCTAGCTGGGAAGCTGGTACTCGTAGTGGTGGACTGCCATTCAAAAAGGATCGAAGCTGTACCCATGAAACATGCTACCACAGCGAGTACGATGAGCTGAATACGCAACATTTTCAGCCATTTCGGCGTGCCACGTACAATAGTTTCTGACAACGGAACGCAGTTCACTAGCCAAAAATTTGCCACATTCGTAAACAGAAACTTCATCACTAACCTCCGCACAGCCCCTTTTCACCCTCAGTCGAACGGAGCAGCCGAAAGGGCAGTCCGAACAGTAAAAGAAGGCCTTCGTAAAATGAAAGAGGGGACATTGGAAGACAGACTGTCGAGGTTGCTATTCAACTATAGGAGGACTCCTCAGCGCACGGGAAGATCTCCTTCCGAGTTGCTGCTGGGTTACCAAATGCGTTCTCGTTTAGACGCATGTTTTCCTCAAACTGTCGCAAAGCCGCCACAGGGCCGTGATGACTGGGCGGTACAACCGGACAGCAGCGTCTATGTGCGCAATTACGGCGCCGGTGAAAAATGGACACCCGGGCGCGTCAAGACCACGACAGGAACCCGGACGGCGACCCTGGAAACCCCTGCAGCGGTTATTCGGCGGCACACCGACCAAATACGCCCCCGCCACGACGCAAGCTTGCAGAGTCTGCCAGATAGCCACGCATCGAACGCTACAGAGGCCTCAGGTCGAGCACAGCCTTCCCAAGCCGCCGAAGCGGCTGTGGGGCCTTCCGCTCAGCTATCTCCCGACAGGGACCAGCGGCTAGATGACCCGACTACGCCCCCAATCTCTACCACAACGACGGACGCAGGTGGAGCTCAACCAGCGACCCGGCGGTCGACGAGACTTCGTAAGCCAGTAGATCGGTTACACTATTAAGGGGAGAGAAATCGTTGTATTGTCACTAGCTTTTTATTTATGCATTGTCATTGTCCCGCATGCTGGCTTCGTTTATTCTGTTCGCCGACACAAGAGATAGTCGGTACCCGTCGTTCCTCCTCCACCCCCCCCCCCCCCCCTTTCTGCCTCACCCTTTCAGTATCCTTCCTCCCACTCAGAAAACTGTATATTGCGGACGCAACCGAAAAAAGACGTTGATACGCTACCACCAACTGTTCTTCTGGTTTCATCACGCCGCACGCGGTGGCTTCTGCGACACAGTAACTTGAAATCGGCAACTCAGTTTGTGAACGTACGTAAGTAAACCGCATATATCGATTCGAAATCTTCACCTGGCGCTCTTACTCCTACATCTCCGTTGTCCATTGCGCAGTCCGGGTGCACATCATCCCATCTGCGATACCCACACACATAAAAAATACCCATTCATCACCAACATCATTTCCCAACTAAATCACATTCAAAGCCCGCAAAAAACGCCGCCATTTTAGAGAGAATATCTTGAAAAAACCACGCTTATTAATGCGTTTTCACCTGTCTTTATTTGAAATTTCGGACCATATTGCAGTTTTCTTTCTTTTTGATGATGTCGTTGGGTTTTTAATTATGGCACGAAACTGCAATTCCTTCATTTATATAGTATTTAAAACACCCTTCCTCTATGACTTTTAAATTTTAAACATACTTCAAACTTTTGCTTTCAAACTCAGAAGCTTGAAACCTTCGCCAACTAAGAGCGGACTGTAACTTGAAGTATCGTTTTCTACCCATATACGTACATCAATCTATGTACAATGATAGTATACTCACATTGTGTAGTGCCTTTTAAAGCGAACGTAATTACTGAGGTGGTTTCGCCTTCTAAGGCGGTATTTTGTAAATCTTGCTCACAGACAAGCATAACTGCAAAAAATATCTCAAATGAAGCGACGTCGCAGTCTTCATTGTATGCGCAGAAAAGTCGAGCTGAAGGGTTAATGAAAACAAGAATTTGGCTTCAGTTAAGAGAGTCAAAACAAAAATAAAAATGGCATTACTTTACAATACTTATTGAGATGCATTTCTTTTGTGATCGACCGCAGTCACAAAAGAATGTTTCTTAAGATCCTTTCTTGCACTCACAGAAAAATAAACCATTTTAAAGCGTGTTTCGGGGGTAGAGCGAACCACAAAGAGCTTTTGTTGTGGAAATCCTTCGGTGGAGCATTGAGTCATTGACAAACGTAATCAATCATTCAACTTTTTTTGTTGAAGTCATGATAATTCTAAGGTCGGTTATTGGAGCGGAGGAGGTAGCGCTGGACTAAAGTGAAAAGGACGTTAAGAAGCCTCTATATCGACTTCTCTAAAGACGCAGATTCTTAATACAACTATAAACAACGTTTCCTTCTTTCTTTTTTTTTATTGATATACTTATTATCTTTCATCGATTTCCCGGGGCCTTATTGAGCTAATGCAAATTCTAAGTAAGCGTCTCAAACTCGTTGTTTTCGTGTTTTTGTTTACTGTATGTCGATCGTTGCTTGTCACTCTCTTAGATCTGTCCACGCCGATGGACTTCGGGGAGAAAGTCGCTAATTAGTTTTATAAACTTAAAAAATAATAAGAAACTACCCTTACACGATCGATTTCTGCCCCAGCAAGTTCTTGGAAAAGCACATCTTGAACTTTACAACAGACGAGCATCGAATTCCAAACAACCTGACGGCATTTTCCTGACGGCAGAAAATCGATGAACCGGATAAAGTTTGGCGCTGCAGTAAATGTAGAGGCTTTTTTAAGAGGATATCACAGTAGAAAATCCCATGCACATCCTATGGCGAATTTCGCTGCTTATTCATAGCAAGTACTGAACCTGCTGGCATCGGAACGGTTGTATTTGAAAGATAACAAAAACTTAACAACTTCTCGATATCACTTTCTTTTTCTTAATTATTGTTTTACGGGGCCTCGAATTCTGGAAGAAAAAAAAAAAACAATGTTTTCAGCTTCTACTTTTAAGCATCCCAGAAATGAAATTAAAGAATAAATACAATGGGTAGTACCGCGTTGCAGTGTAAAATGTATTTGTGAATCTATATCTGCTAATCGATTTCCTCGGGATTTCCTCTTACGAAATAAATTGAAGAAGTTTGCGCTTTTTGGGGGGCTCTAAGCAGTGGCGCCATCCCATAGTCGAGCTCGCTCAACTCCACGTGACAGTGGTGAATGAGTCCGCGTAGCGCTGTTTTACTGCGCCCGAGGAATTCACTGCGTGCGGTGGTGTAGTAAAATTAGTTTTCTGGAGTCTATGACGTGCATTTTCTTGAGTTTTCTTTTCCTGCCTCCGGTTACAGTTAGGAATTTGTTACAAATACCTACGCCTTTCGGTCAAGCGTCACCAAACATAAAGAGCAACTTGGCTGGCACTTGCTATCTTCACGACGAAAGTGTTTGGGATTAAAGCTTTTTAGAAGTATTTTCCTACAAAACACACGCATTAACAAGGATAAGTATCTTCATAGTCCTGATTACGTTTCCTCAACGGTAGATCATTCGCTTAAAATAAAAGAAATTAGATGTAGAACAGAACTGTTTAAACATTCCTTTTTTCCAAAGAGCATTCATGAGTGGAATGCCCTTCCTGAACTTGTGGTGACAGAAACCTCAGATGCCAGCTTTTCTTCTCTCCTATCGGACCTATAAAACTCCCTCAGTATGCAATATCCTTTATTGTGTTTATTAGTTATACTTGTATCGTGTTTTCTGTTAGGTTATTGATTTGTAATGTGCTTGCTAATTGTATTCCTTTTTTCTTGCAACAGATCTTTGATGTTTTTTGCATTTTTTTTTGTGTGTATTGGTGCTTTCAAACACTATGTTTTACTTGCGTTTAACAAGTGTGATGCAACCATCTTTTATGTATTTAACCCCCCTACTGTAATGCCCTCTGGGCGATGTAGGTACTGTATAAATAAATAAATAAATACAGGCAGCGCGAGCTCTGGGACCACAAGTTTAATGGATGTCCTGGATGCCCCTTGGACGTCCATAGGATCTATATGCTGCTTGGGAACTTTATTAAAAGTCTAAATTTAATACCGCGTCTCGCAACTTTTTTTCCGAAATTCTATGCCTGTCATTTATCGTCTTCAACTGCATCTTTGTCGTCTTCAACTTCAACCAGACACCATTCATAACGTTGTTTGTGTGACGTATTAGATTAGAACTAATTAGTCGTTTTAAGTACTTTAAATAGTTATAAAGCAAAACAATTTAAAGCAAACACTCCTCACGGAAAGAGCTCTAATTAATTTTAATCAAATTACAAAAAAGCGCCACGTAGCGGAGGGCAATAAACGCGCTATCTGGGTCGCGACTCGTCTCTTTACGGTTACTTTATTACTCTATGCCCTGGGTTCTGCAGCGCGAGCTTTCACCCCACGTGCTCTGAGCTGGTGTGCGCTAGCCCGTTGCGCTAGCCCACTCGGCCACCGTAACTCCCCCCCTGTAACAACTGCTACATTGATCAGGCACAGCGCTTTGAAGCTTTCTGTTGTCCGTTCCGTTATCTCCCCGAGGTCACCATGTCAATATTGAACCAGCTCGCTTGCTCTTGCTTTACTTCCTTTTTTATTTTATTTTATTTTTTTCGTTGAAGCTTCCTTTTTTCTTTTTACTGCAGAGCAGTACCAAGTTTACTAGCGCGATCTCAATACCCAAACAAGATGTTTATGCTGCGTGCAAGGACGCACAATGGGAGCAGCTTTAAAAACCACAGGCTTGTTGGTTTTCGGGCTCCGAATGGCAACTGGAGTATCAACAGCACGAAACAATTGACTACATGATATTTTTGTTTGTGTGTTCAAATTCAAACACGAATAAATGGTTTGATGTCTCATACGAAAGTGGGGAATAATGGAAATTTTGTAACCATAATACAGCTTATGGTGTCCGATGCTAACATACCCGAGAATAAGTGGGCGACGGAACAAAGATAGGCGTTTTTGTCACTCCCTCGTTTAACGCTTGTGTAGCCAAAGGCTGTTGGACAGTAATGGTCCTGGACAAAATGGCCCCGGACGAAATGGCCCTGGACAAAATGGTTCCAAATTGAAACCGGACTGAATAGTTCCAAGTGATTGCTTGACATTTTGGACACTCTTGGGAGTTTTTTTTAAACCGCAACTCTGAACATGTAATCCATAATTTGAGTGTATTCATTCTTTCCTGATGTATTTTAGTAAACAACTAAAGGAGCCCAGAAGTTCATTCAATTTTTATTATTGTTCTGTCTCGGATTTATGGCTTCTATTCCAAGTCAGAGTACTGTACAAAGATGACGCCTAGAAGTCACTACGAATATGCATACGCGTAGATTAAAAACACAAGGTCACGCGCACTGACATGCACAAAAAAAAATTTACGAGTGTCGTTACGTTTTCTTTTCAGCACCGCTTGATTCGTCCCATCAGTTTGTGGCATCGGCTGCACTCTGACTTTACTGAAGCGTCATGAAACAATTTTTTTTACAGAACTGAATATGGTCAAATATTATAAATATTCCCCTCCCCCTAAAGAAAACAAAGCAAAAAAAAATTACATGTTTGTTTGTTTGTTTTTTTAGCGCAAAAGGAATTACGGAACGCTGCACGCTTATTCTCCGCCCAAATGTAGCTCTAGAGGCCCGAAACAGATGCCAAAGTTTTAAAACTAACAGTTTAAGAAAAAGTAAAATATCCTTTTTTTTTATTTTTCAATGGGAATATGGCAGCCGACGGAGCACTCCGAATACATACTAATAATATAATAATTTTTATTTTTGCATGTGTACAGGTTAGAGACGCCGAAGCCACGGACAAAAAGTCAACTAATCTTGACTTGGCGAGGTCCGGGCCCCGTGAACTTTGGCAGACAGCTACGGAGATACAAAAAATAACTGCAGAGATTATGGCAACCGGCAACAAGTAAAATGCATACATAAAAAAAGCTAGGTTTCACAAGTCTACACAAAAAATTCTACAAAAAAAAATAAGTACAATGATTTAGGGTTTATATTTTAAATGTCCACGTCATCTACATGATATTTGTTGAGCAATGTGGATAGATAATTGTTATATACTAGTCGATGTCGCGAGATCCATAATATTTACGGAGTGGGTCCTCGCGACAGATGGAGCCGCGTGAAATATTATAGACCTCGCGACATCGACTAGTATATAACAATTATCTACCCACATTGCTCAACAAATATCATGTAGATGACGTGGACGTTTATTAGATAAACCCTAAAACCTTGTACTTTTTTTTTGTAGAAAGTTTTAGAGAAAAAATGATCTTGGTAGTGGTCGACGCACACAGTAAGTGGATCGAGGCCGTTCCTATGAAACAGGCCACAAGCGCAAATACTGTGTCGTGTTTGCGAGATGTGTTTAGCCACTTCGGGGATACCCCGCACATTGGTCTCTGATAATGGTACACCATTCACCAGTACCGAGCTCTTGAAGTTCACGTCGAAAAACAACATAACACACATCAGGACCGCACCATTTCACCCTCAGTCAAATGGTTTGGCGGAACGCGCGGTGAGAACTATAAAAGATGATTTGAAAGGTTAAAAAGCGCAACACAACAAGGACAATAAAGACACGAAGACGACAGGACGGGCGTTAACTCACAACTGATTTTATTAGAAACAACACTGTCACTTTTATACACCAGATCGTATGCCAAACCCACACTGCAACCAATCACCGCTCTCACAAGCAACTATCTAGAAACATTACTTCTTTCTGAAGCAAAAAGAGAGAAGGCGCGCTAACGCATTTGTCATCTTTCTTTTTGATATAAAACGCCTCTATAATCTCTCTCTCGGTCTTATCTTTTGATTTCTTTAAAAAGTTTGTTTAGCCAAAAGAGGCTTACAGTCAGCACATCGCCTGCAGTGGTCTGCCAGGTGTCCCCCCGCGTTGTTCTGCACAGAAAGATTATGCTCGCGTGCCCTATCGTTAAAACAGCGTCCGGTTTGTCCAATATAAACTTTTCCACATCTTAATGGAATCTCATAGACAACATTGGTCACACATTCAGTGTACTGTACAGCGTGCTTTTTTGAACAAAGTGCTTTTTTCTGCCGTGTAAGCATCGGACAGATTTTTGAGAGCTTGCAAGGGGCTGAAAAAACAACATTTACATCGTATCTACTAGCTATTTTTTTAATGTTGTGAGACACTTTATGCCAATAAGGAATCACATGTACACGTCTTTTAACTTTATTTGTCTGGCCGCCCCCATGTAAGTTAGTTCTTTTTATTTTTTGAAGTAGGCTCTCACAGCAGCTCGAAATTAGGTTAGGTGGGTACCCTACGTTTTTTTTAGCCTTTTTACTTGCTGAGCAAAACTGATGTCCATCTGATGTTTGCAACTTTTTGCAAGGGCTGCCTGAAGACATGTTAACGCGATTCCTCTTTTGACCAGTTTGGAATGTGCACTTTTGTAAGAAACAAGGCTTTTCTTAGAACGCGGGCTATACCTCCAAGAAACATGGTCGTTGGAAAACATGACCATAAGGTCCAAAAACCGAATGCAGTTCAGCACGGGCATTTCCCATGTAAACTTAAGTCCACCTGACGCTTCTTTAAAAGCTTTAACGATCCCCGCAACAACCTCATCCAAACCCAAATTTGTGTCTAAAATTACAAGACAATCGTCAACATATCTAAAGACTTTAACTACATGCAATTCAGGTAGGCATTCCAAAATGCGTCTGTCCAATGACGCTAAAAATATGTTACATAAAACAGGGGCAACCGACGAGCCAATGCAAACACCAGATTTCTGTACAAAGAAACGCTCATTGTAACTGACAGCAGTGGACTGGAGGTAAAAGATCAACAACTCTAAAAAATGTTCGCTACTAACGCCCGCGACACTTTGAAAGTTTACCTCTCCCGAATCGTCTATCTTATCCCGAACAGCTCGGAGTAACCCGTCGTGAGGCACAGAATAATAGAGGTCCTCAACATCTACAGAGAAAGCCGAGAGGGCATTTTTACACCCCTCTCTAAACACGTCAATCACTTCATCCGAGTTTCGTACAAGAAAAGGGTCCCTCAAAGCCAAGGTTGCCAGGCTGCGCTGTAGATAGCGGCTAACCATAAACTGCCACCTGTTCCTCTCAGACACAATGGCCTTGTTTCTTACAAAAGTGCACATTCCAAACTGGTCAAAAGGAGGAATCGCGTTAACATGTCTTCAGGCAGCCCTTGCAAAAAGTTGCAAACATCAGATGGACATCAGTTTTGCTCAGCAAGTAAAAAGGCTAAAAAACGTAGGGTACCCACCTAACCTAATTTCGAGCTGCTGTGAGAGCCTACTTCAAAAAATAAAAAGAACTAACTTACAAGGGGGCGGCCAGACAAATAAAGTTAAAAGACGTGTACATGTGATTCCTTATTGGCATAAAGTGTCTCACAACATTAAAAAGATAGCTAGTAGATACGAAGTAAATGTTGTTTTTTCAGCCCCTTGCAAGCTCTCAAAAATCTGTCCGATGCTTACACGGCAGAAAAAAGCACTTTGTTCAAAAAAGCACGCTGTACAGTACACTGAATGTGTGACCAATGTTGTCTATGAGATTCCATTAAGATGTGGAAAAGTTTATATTGGACAAACCGGGCGCTGTTTTAACGATAGGGCACGCGAGCATAATCTTTCTGTGCAGAACAACGCGGGGGGACACCTGGCAGACCACTGCAGGTGATGTGCTGACTGTAAGCCTATTTTGGCCGAAACAAAATTTTTAAAGAAATAAAAAGATAAGACCGAGAGAGAGATTATATAGGCGTTTTATATCAAAAAGAAAGATGACAAATGCGTTAGCGCGCCTTCTCTCTTTTTGCTTCAGAAAAAAGTAATGTTTCTAGATAGTTGCATGTGAGAGCGGTGATTGGTTGCAGTGTGGGTTTGGCATACGATCTTGTGTATAAAAGTGACAGTGTTGTTTCTAATAAAATCAGTTGTGAGTTAGCGCCAGTCCTGTCGTCTTCGTGTCTTTATTGTCCTTGTTGTGTTGCGCTTTTTAACCTTTTAAATCCGTATGAACCAACTCGCCCAAACACAAGTTTTAATTCAATATAAAAGATGGGTTGAAGAAAATACAGAATGATGACATTACAACCAGCCTGGCAAGGCTTCTTTTTATTTATAGATGGTCACCATCAAGCTCGGGGAAGTCGCCATCTGAACTGCTGCTAGGATATCAAATTCGCTCGCGACTTGATTCATGTTTCCCATCACACTCCACAGCATCTGCCCAAGACACAGACTGGACGATCCAACCTTGGGACCCGGTGTACGCCAGACGCTATGGGACTGGAAACAAGTGGATTCCTGGAAAAGCCACGGCGACAACGGGAGCACGCATGGCAACCGTCGAAACTCCGTCCAAAGTGATAACACGCCATGCGGACCAACTACGTAAACTGCCGCCAAACAACAACGAGGTCATCCCGGCACGATCGTCACCAGGCCCATCAGCCAAGTCGAAGGTGCATGGTGACTGCAGCCCACAACAACCACCGGAGACCTCGAGTGAAGTCTGTGAAAGTGCACCCCAACGACACTCCACTCGCGTGCGGAAGCCGGTACAGCGCTTTCAATGTTAAGGAGAAAGGAATGTTATATACTAGTCGATGTCGCGAGATCTATAATATTTACGGAGTGGGTCCTCGCGACAGATGGATCCGCGTGAAAAATAAAGAAGAAGACTGCGGTGTTCTGAAACCGCTACACGTTTCCATTTTGTCTTGTTGGCTCCGGAGTCTTGGTTTATGACAATAATGTTCTAAAGACTAGTAACTATAGTTCGTACGAAACGCAAACACGTTCCATTCCTCGGAGTAGCGCGGGTGCGGATGGCGGGCATGTTTTTGACCAATCCTGATGTTTGTTTTAGAAAACTAATAAATTGGGGGGAAGAAAAACGAAATGACCGAAACAAAAGGTACTCATAAAATTGGTGTACATTTATAATTTTACATCGTGAAAATGGAGCTTCTCTGTGGGCTAAGAAATTGACGTTTCCAACAAAGCGCAAAACTCTTTTTGTACTAATAATCTGTCCACAGGGACAGATTTGTCCCTGTGGTCGTTCCCCAAAAGAAAAAAACAATAAGCTATTTGGAATTTAAATAACGCACGATATATTTGTAGTTTTATTTTTTTATTTTTTTTTTTTTTTTTTGAGGGGGGGGGGGGGAGAATGGCTCTACAGCGTGCAAGTACACCAACAATTCTGCATAATTTATTGACGACCGGGTTTACGTGTTTATCCCATTGTAAGTTTTCTGAATATATAATTCCTAATGTTTCATGTTATTTCACTAATTCAATCCGAATGAATTGAAAATGAAGAGTTTCATTTATATTTACGTGTTTACTGAAAGGTTTGACTAAAATTGCCTTTGTTTTTGCGCCACTAATATACAAGCCATTTGTCTGCGACCACAAAAAACTCTAAACAGTATAAAATTTGCTTTGGTTATCAGGTTATCCGCATTCGCGTCAGTGAGGAACAGACTTGTGTCGTCGGAATACAAGACAAAAAGGACATTTTCGGAAATATTCACCAGATCATTGATATAAATATAAAATCAATAGACCCAAAATGCTAGCTTGTGGCACGCCGTACTTTATCTGTAACAGTGATGAGAAATGACCATCGATTATTACAGATTGCCTATGTTCATTTAAGTATGAGGATGAAAGTGAAAGTGATGTACCACGTGTACCATATCTGCTTAGTTTGTCAATAAGTATGTTATAATTGAGACAATCAAACGTTTTACTGAAATCAAGAAAAATGAGAAGTGTCAAAAGTTTGCTTTCTATATTCTCTAATATAATCTCTTTCTGTAAAAGAAGTGTGGATTTAGTAGATTTTCTTTTTCTGAAGCCAAACTGGGATTTTGTAATTACAAAATGTTTCTTGAGAAAACTATAAAGACGACAAAAAAAATATTTTCAAGTCCACTTGAAAAAACAGGCAAAACGGATATTGGTCTATAATTTGGAAAGGACATTTTTATCGCCACCCTTATATATCACAGACACTTTGGCAAGTTTCAATTTTTGTGATTATTTTCCGCACGAAAAACACAAATTAAAAACATTTACCAGGCATCGTGTAATTATATCAAGAATAATTTAATCGGTTTTATTGGAAGATCGTCAATATCACAAGTTTTGCAATTTTTTAGGCCCATAAATACGTGAAACATTTCATGTTCGCTTGTTGGATTAAAAAACAGGGATTCACTAATCGTTTGAAAAATGCCATTTACTGCAGCACCGCAGTATGAACTCGGAGCCAGATTCACAAAGTGAGAGTTAAAACACTCAGCCAGCCAGGCTCCAGACAGTAAACAACCATTTACCTAGAGTTCCCCTAAAATAATATGTTGTCTACCCCGCTGGAGAATATCATTTATTGATTTCCAGACTACATCTGGACTTTTTTTGAACATTCACTGAATAAAGTTTTGTAGTAATTATATTTGACCTTTTTGAGTTCCGATGTCAGAGCATTACGGTATTTTTTAAATGCTATCAATTTATTGGGGTCCCTTGTAGAAACGAAAATTCTGAGCAATCGATTTTTATGCTTGACTTTTTTAAGGTTTCCAAGTTTTTCAGATTTTTTGACGCAGTAATTGTTTTATAAGAAAAGCATCCGTGAGAGACTTTTTTTTTTTTTTAAGTGCTAAGGAACTTATTGTAGGAGTCACCAATGTTTGCTTGTAACGTAACTGACGTCGAATCTATGTCTGCAATCTCGTTTCTAAACGACAGTAAATTTTGTTCAGATACGTGTTCGAAAGAAGAACTTTTTTATTTTAGTTTTTATGTTTAAATTACAGACAGAAAAAAAAATGGAGTATGATTACTAATGTCGCTAGAAATTGTGCCAGCACTGTTTACTTGTGTACCTCCAATCCCTTTCGAGGGACCATGAAATTAGTTTCCGGCTGGAATAAATTGGGATTTTACTAATCGCAAATCGTTCAGTGCGCCAAAATAAAACTAGTCCACGAGCTTACAAAACCTAAAGAATGCTTTCGGTACGAAACTTTGAAAATATAGGGGACTATTTCGTACACTCTTTCCCTCGAAAATTCTCCGCCTTTTCACGGTAGTGCATATGTGGTGCCCAAACATGTCAACCGAACGCAGCTCACGCAATAAACAAGAGCACTGCGTCACTCGGACGTATGCGCTCGCCAACGATCGATCCGTCGACGAATATTTGAATTGGCGTTCGTGGCCGATGACTGCCCTGACGAAACTTATCATCATTTGAGAAGGACAAGTCTCAGAGTGTGCTAAAGAAGCACGGTGGAAGCTTGGAGTCCTCGCCTCTGGTGCCAAAGCACGTCACAACCACGTGATTTATCATTTCACTTTTGAGTTGAGAATCAAACCTAAGGAGGAAGAAGTTGAAAAAAAAATGAAAGCCGTTTACAATTCCCTGTAACGCCGGTTAGAGCGCAGCTCTTGAGGAGGAAGATGGAAGCGTACTGAGGGATAGGTGACTCCTTGAGGTCACGTGACCTCAAGGGGGTCACGTGACCTCAGGGGGTCACGTGACTTCTGGGGGTCACGTGACCTGAGGGGGTAACGTTACCTAAGGGGGTCTCGTCACCTGGGTGAGTCACGTGACCTCGGGGGGGTCACGTGACTTCGCGGTTACGCCGACGGCGACGCCGACGCCGCTCAAGCCGGAAACGGGCCCTTTAAGAGGTGCGCTCTAAAAATCATTTCCTGGTCAGGCAGTAGCCAAATCTACAAGCGCGAGCTAGCCCATACTCCTGGTTTTCAAACATGCCTTTCTAGCGCGAGAGCGCGTTCTGCGAAAGAATGTTTCAATGTCGTGATCCCTTGTTCTCGTGATTGCTGCATTGGCTGGAGCGAAAGCTCGCGCTGCAGAACCCAGGGATCCTGGGTTCAATCCCCACCCCTGCCCGTTTCGTGCTGAACGAGCATCGAACAGGGCTTGCGGTCACGTATCGCTACTGTGTGTTGCACGTTAAAAACCCTAGGATAGCAGTTGTACTGTACTGTCTAAATTTCTCATCCTCGGGGTTAGCAATGTCACCATGGTTAGTCAGACTGACCTTCCTCTGTATAAACAACTAAAACGACTAATCACTTTTTAGTTACTTTTTTTATTTAGTTTCCTTTTATTAAATATATCTTGGCGAAAAAAGTGTCTCGCTTAACAGACCCCTAGCAGCGAACATCCCGTGATTTAAGATATCTATTTAGCCCTGTAAAAGCACAGCTGCATGCATGTAGAACGACATTGGCGTCTCGGTCGAGCGTGCGTGACCTGAGCGTGTTTGTGCTCTTGGCCATTATCTCTTGAAGCAATCCAGCGTGGCCGTGATCATGATCGACCAATTAAATAGTGTGCAGCGTGACCGTGATCATGATGGACCAATTAAATAGTCGAGGTGAGCATTGGCATGGTAGACCCAAAAGCCGAGGCTTTTGGTCTACCATGCCAACGCTCACCTCGATTCGATCGTCCGATTCATGGAAACGGTGAAAGGGCAGTTGTTAATGGTGAGCGCATGACGTTGAGTTCAGAGGGTCACAATTCGTGGGAACTCTAGGCTAGGACGCAAAAGACGCCGCCAACGCTGCGCCATCCAGTTTCCGTTTTAATCAGCTAAAAACGCGCGCGAGCTTTTCTGGTCCTTTCGTTGGGTCTGTCGTTCGAAGTGCTCCCGGTAAGTATCATTTTCTCTTCTTCAGTTTCTTACCATTCTTACATGCGCATTTGCAAATAAGTTAACCACGCACACACATAAAAAAACCTCCGATTAAATATTTTTGCGTTTTTTGTATTGCGATCGTTTTTTGTCGTTTCGACTGAGGTGCGCTGCGCACACTGTCATTATTGTGGCAGCTATTCCCATGGGAAACTCTGGTCACTGACTGCTTAGATTAATTTTCTTTTTCAGAGTAAGCTATGCTGCGAAGAATCGTGGATATTACTTATATAAATTAACGATTGTGTCAATCGAAAATGAAAACAATCCTGCATGCACAAACGACGCCATAGCTTTCGATTAATACAACACATTAAGGCCGATAACAGATTACGAATGGAGCAAAAGTTCCGCCGAGAACATTTTGGTGTACTGTGAGCACCCGCAGCAAAGGCAAGACGGAAGGCATAATTTTTATTTATTTGATGCATTTGCGAAAAGGATCGGGTGTGGTTTAAATGAATTAACGAATGAATCAGCACAAAGTACTGAATAAACCAAATAATGCACAAAGCAATTCATGAATAAGATTTTCATATCGAAGTGGTCGGTTCTCTCCTATCGTAACTGTTCTCCTCATAAAACCCTAGAAATAGGCTCGTTCTTTAACCTAGAACTAAACTCCTGATTAACAAGACCGGTAATAACAGCACTTGCCATTATTAAAAGGACCTGACCGGTATTTTTCTCCAGAACATTAGTTCGAATGAAAATGAATGATCCATTTGGCAGACCAGACAGATCGATATAGCACCGTAAAGTCTACGAGTGGAAAAAAAAAAAAAAAAAACCTTCACCGACACTCGAACAGCACCGACACTCGTCCCTGCCGAAGTTCGGACCGTAGCAAACAAATAGCATAAGTAAAGCGGTTTGTTCGGACAGCATGCACAACGCCAGGACTGACTTCGTGAGGCGACATGGATCGCCGAGATGGCAAACACCATAAATCTGCCTCACCGAGCACAGGCTTCAGGGCAGCGGAAAAAAGGCTGCGCGGACGCGGCGCCGGCGAGGTTTATAACGTCCAGCGGACGTGTCTCGGGGTCCCACCGAGCCCCAATATTGACAAACATAATCCTGCGACGTGCCAAAGCCGGGCGCTATATGCGAATAGCTCTGGCGCAGTTCGGTCGAACCAACCGGAAGAACAGAATATACTCAATTAGTCCCAAACTAGGTCAGACCAGTTCTACGAGACTAATTACGCGACGTTGGGGGGGGGGCGGGGGGCGTCCGGCGGGGAACGGTGTGGGTATACGTTTGGGACTCGTTGAAAATAGGTTGCTGAGGGATTAAAAGCAAAGTGTATTTATACAAAAAGACGCATATGGCGAGCGAACTGGACTGATGACAGAGTGAACGCGTCGATTGGTGGGACCTTGCGGTGAGGTTTGCAAAAAGCGCGGTGAGGTTCCCTTCGCGCCCTGGACATGTTTCGGGAAGCACTTTGATAACTCCGCACAAAGACAGGTCTCCAACAACGACCGAGCATCCAGTTTAAGTCCCGAAGGTTTAGTGCGGCTCTGGATCCGCAACGTGGAGTAAGCCTCTTCGAAAAGCTCTCGTGCAAATACCACAGAACGTAAGCTAGGTGATACTCCGGACATCCCCGGTGAACTTGGTCACTGAGGTGCTTGAAGCACCTCGTAAGCACCGTCATTGTGGTTGGCAAGGATCTTCTGTTGTCCCGCTCTTCCTTTTTTTTTTATTAAAAAAAAAGACATATAAACGTTTGTTTTTCTTTTCTGTTTCGTTTTTCTCAGAAGAAATGTTTAGCTTTTGGTGAAATGGAAATTATTAGGTCAACACTAGCTTTTTCTTTAGCTGATATGTTTAGGTTTTTGTTAAATGTCAATTACCGGGTCAACAAAACAGGTATAGGCAATACTTTACCCGTGACGTCACATCTATCCGTGAGGTCAGATCTCTTTGCCATAGCCTCCGCTATACTCACAAAGCCTGGCAGTTTGTCGACGAAGCCATAGAGTGCCCTGTCGCAGATTGGGAGTGCGAAGATTTGGTAGAACGGAGCATCAACGTGCTATTTATTGGGGAACCTGGACGTCAACGCACAGCTTTAGCAGCAGCGAGGACCCGAAACACGCTTGTTCGCTCGGGAGAAGTGTGTTTCGGCGTCTCGCCGCAGCCGAGCGCCAGTCACGTGGCTCTCCTTTTAGAGCGCAGGTCTTAGGCGCCCGTTTCCGGCTTGAGCGGCGTCGGCGTCGGCGTCGCCGTCGCCGTCGCTGTCGGCGTAACCGCGCGGTGCATTATGGATAAATTTTCCCGAAGGAACCCGAGGTCCTCTCGAAGGACCTCGGGTTCCTTCGGGAGGACCTCGGGAGGACTTCGGGTTCCTTCGGGAGGACCTCGGGTGGACCCCGGGCTCCTTCGGGAGGACCTCGGGAGGACCTCGGGAGGACCTCGGGTTCCTTCGGGAGGACCTAGGGGGGGTCACGTGACCTGGGGGTCACGTGACGATGACGTCATCAGTGACGTCATCAGTGATTATGACGATGCCGATGCGGATGCCGATGACGTCATCGTCATCATCACTAATGACGTCATCGTCACGTGACCTGGGGTGGGTCAGGTGATCTCCCAGGTCACGTGACCCCCCCAAGGTCACGTGACCCCACTCCCACCCCCTTGCGAGGTCAACTGACTTCTTCCCCCCACCCCCAGTATACCCTTCCCTCCGCCTCCTCAAGAGCTGCGCTCTAATTCGGCGTTAAACGGCTTTCATTTTTTTAATAATGTCATTGGGTTTTAGAGACAGCGAAGGGAGAGTGGATTTCAACACTGTAGAGATTACCAAGCAAAGATTAAGTGAATGGTGGCAGAAAACGAGAGAAAACAAAGTATTTTCTCATTAACTGATGGCAAGGGGGGTTTATAGCCCCACTTTCTTTGCAGTGCGGAGTGAATATAGATTTCACATTTAAATATTCTAAGCTTAAGTGGTAAAACAAAATGGCTAGGTGGCGTAAGCTACCGCCCGATCCAAAGGGCTCAGCCGGATTCATCCATCCATCCATCCCTCTCATCCGTTGTCTGCCGCTCCACCTTTTCCATTTCGGCGGCCGCTTCTTGTGGCGATCTGCCGGGCTTTGTGCCACAGCACTCGTCGAATGCGTTCAAATGCGAGAGTCAAACGACAGACGCCGGCGTTCCACGTTCTAATGCGTTCAACGGGTGCGGTGGAAACGAACGCTGTTAGCTTTAGAGATTCAAACACTGATCCTTCCAACCAGAGCTGGGTGTTCTGACATCCCGCGCCCTCTCGTCTCCTCGTCTTCCTGAATTTTTCGGCCCATGTCCGCTCAACAATGTTTTATGCTCTACATAAGACGCCAGACCGTCGTCCTTCGCAGAAGACCAACAATAACACATTTATTTATATTTTTTAACAATTCTTCTTAGTGTTTTAATGCATGGAGAACCTATAAAGATGGTGGCACTGACTTCGCACAGCTAGTTTTCCGTCCCGAAGAAGGGTCTTGTCTTCTTTCTCTGGTACGTGTACGTTTTGAAGAAGGACAGGTTAAGTTCTGGAGACGAAGCTCCGACGCGAGCTCTCTACAGCAGATAACCCTGGGCTTACACGAAGTCAAAATAATACAACAGAAGACGACGGCATGGGCTTCTGCTGGATTCTGAAACATCTGCATGAAAAGCGTCTCAGGGCGCATTCATTGCTGTGTTTGGGGGTTTCGCACGGAAGTTTTCTGGCTTACCGCATTTACAATTAATTTCGCGTTGGCTGAACTGGTGTTCTAAAGGAGAAAAAAAAAAGAAATTAGGTTGTGTGTATGTTTGTACCACCTAGAACTTAGTCTGCCTCAACGGGCGACTTGTCTCCCAGCTGTATAAATTTAGCCAGTGTAATACAACCCTTGGACTGGGGTCTTTAACACGCACCACGCAGTAGTGATACACGCCGGTACAATGCTCATCCAGATCAAAACAGGAAGGAGTGGGGATTGAACCCAGGATCCCTGGGTTCTGCAGCTCGAGCTTCCGCCCAACGGGCTTCGAGCTGGTGTGCGCTAGAAGACTTTTTTTTTTAATCTTTATTACATCATACACAACGGAGATACGTTCAGGCTAAACGTACAGTCTTTTGATTAGCACGTCTCAATAAACATATTGGGGGCTCTTTAGGAGTTTCTCACACTTCCCAACCCACTGAGGAACAGTATCCTGATGTGCATATGTACTACGTATTTGAGTCACAAATTCTATAAAGTATGCCTCAACCGGTAGCGGGTTAAGGTCCGCATGCCTCACCGCCATCCGCGAACACCAGATGCCGTATACTCCTACTAACATTATAAGGTCGTACGGTACAAGTTCCTGGGAATTGATTGGAAGAAAACGGATAGAATGTGCTGTAATTTGTAGGTCTTTTTTCAAAGTTCTCAGCAACACATCGCAAAACAACAGGGCATCCCAACAGAAAATAAACACGTGCTCTATATTTTCGGGGGCTTTACACAGCAAGCAATTGGTGGTCCAAGGAACAAAAATACCTTTCTCGTGAAGCCACACTTCACGGGGAGCGTCGAGGTATGAAGTTTGAAAAAAAAGCTTTTCGCACGTGGCTGGATTGCCATTCTCTTGACGCGACAAAGAACATCCTGACCGGTTTCCTGGTTGTACAATGCACGATAAAAAGGCTCCGGTCATACAGGGCGCTGGACAAATATTTTCTAGTTATGCAAGACAAATATTCTCTGGAATAGCGCAACGCCAGAAAATGGTATGCTTCAACGACCTCCTTTAGCGATCCAACAATTCTTGTTGGCTGCTCGCCATGACTCGAGACCAAAAACAAAGGCCAGTGCCCGGCCAGTTTTGTTTGAAATACCGCGCGTACGAAAGGCTGTTCAGTATCCCGCAGGAAAATGAATCGCGACAAAAGCTGCCGGACAAACAAATCCGATAAACCTAATCACCCCAAAGGAATACGGCGGAAGAGGTTATTTTCTTCTCATTGGCTCCCAGTTTGATTTCCAGATGAATGTAGCACGTATCCTATGACCTTTCCTCATAACACTTTGAGCGCAATGTAATACTTGAAGCACATACATGAGCCTAGCAACAAGAAATATGTTGCAAGCCGTTGCTCTAGCGAAAATTGATAAGTCGCGGTTTGGTCACCGTGATACCCATTTTTTCATTTCAGTGGTGGCTTCGGACCAGTAAACACTTGGATTACGCATGTGCTGAAGTGGTACGCCGATGTGTTTCGTAGGTGTTGAACCCCACTGGGGACCCCTTCAAACTCTGAGGGCTTTGTGGCCCATGTACCATGCCAAAAACCTGAACATTTTTCTAAATTTACAGCCGCACCGGTAATGTCGCAAAAGTGCTTAACTAAATCAATAACGTTGCTTACACTTTTTGTTTTGTTTCTACAAAAAAACTGCTACATTATCAGCATACGCCAATACCTTCACTTCTATTGAGTTCAGCGAAAACCCATGGACGTGTATTTTGTTAGCAACGCTCAAGCATAAAGGCTCAAGATAAAGAGCGAATAATAACGGCGAGAGCGGGCAACCCAGACGTTACGCTACGATTTACAGTTACGCTACGATTTACAATTAGTCGCGTAGAACAGCCACTATATGCCATTCGTATGCCTTCATAAATAACATCTCCAATGTTGATGTGCCGCAGCATGGCCCAAAGAAATTTGTGACGTACGCGATCAAATGTTTTTTTCTAAATCAATCTGAAGCATGGCAATCTGATCTTCTTCTCTACAACATTGTAAAATGCTTCTGGCTACGTGAACGTTTGTTTGGATCGTCCTGCCGTTTATGCCACACGTTTGATGGTCACCCACCAATTGGCAAATTACGTGCTGTAGCCTTCCATTGAGCATTTTTGCTAATATCTTATAATCTACATTACATAGACTTATTGGTCGATAATGTCTACACGTCCTAACTTGTCGGCGTCCTCTGATTTTGGAATTAACACAGTGTGGGTTCTAGAAAAAGACAGTGGCAATGATTTTCTTTTATAAGATTCCTCTATGACAGCGAGAAGAATGGGAGCGAGTGCTTCTCTGAATTTCTTGTAAAAACTTGAGCAAAGCCCGTCTAGGCCGGGCGTTTTATTACCGGGCAGGTCGCCTATTGTCTTTTCGACTTCCTCTAGGTTTATGGGTCCCTCCAGCCATTCCTTTGTTTCGTCATCTATTTTCGGCATGATAGACAAGAGTTCGTCAATTTTATCATCTTGTCGTTCTGATGGGAGTTCAAAAAGTTGTCGATAATGTTCCACGAAGGCTTCCTCAATGCTTGTTTTGTCTGTAGCTATGTTACCATTTCTCTCTATTTCGAGAATTTCTTTGGACAAAGCATACTTTCTTTCCGCTATCAAGGCGTGTTTGGTGGGTTTCTCACCCCAGACAAACCGCTGTGCTCTTGGACGTACCGCAGCGCCTTCGTATCGCTCTTTCTGGAATTTCTCGAGGCGTGATTTGACATTCGCGATGTCCTTTGCTCCCCAACCAGGGAATTCGCATTCAGCCTCACACAAAGTACGTAAATCCTGCTGCAGTTTTCGCTCTTCTGCCCGAGCGTAAAACTTCAGCCTGCTCGATCTTTCGATTGCTGACATTTGTACTTGCTCCTTGTACCGCTCCCATCGTTTCAATTGAAATGTCTCATAGTGCTCTGCCATTTTTTTCAGCACGTCATCTACTGTAGCTACGAATGTTTCGTCTTTAAGCAGACTGCTGTTCAACTTCCACAGCCGCCAATTGAACTTTGTTTAGGGAGTTTGATTTTCTCCAATTGTGGCCTTTACGAGGTAGTGGTCACTAAAAAACACTGGTTTTACACAATAAGAGTTGATGTTATGTACAATGTCAGCAGAAACATAAACACGATCAAGGCGTGCGTGCGAAGATTCTTGAAAGTGTGTAAACTGAATTTTTTTAGTTCCGCTCGAAATGTGAAAAACATCTTCCATGCTATTTTCTGCTATTATTTCACTCAGCAGATTTGCAATAACATCTGTGTTACGCGTTATTGGAAATCTATCACCTGCATCGCATACACAATTATAGTCTCCTAGAAATATAGTGGTCCGATTTGATTTGATGTAATGCGACATATCGTGGAAAAACAGGGTTCGCTCATTGGCTTTACACGGGGCATAGACACAAATGATTCGCCATTGAGCGTCAAACAAATTAAAGTCGCATAATATAAAGCGTTCATGATCATCAGTGATAAAATCTACATCAAAGAGAGGGTCAGATTTTTTAAGGAACAAAAAACAGCCTCCTCCCGTGCCAATTGCATGCGTTACACACACCTCATACGAAGTAAGAGAGGGTTGTAGAGCTTTCGTAACTTGCTCTTCCTCCGACATTTTTGTTTCTTGTATGTCTAGAAAGTCTAGTTGCTCTTAGTGAAGCAAACGTAATAGCTGTTTGCGAGTAGAATTTAAACCTCTGATATTGAGTGTACCAGCGTTAAGCCAATAGTGGGGAAATTAGAAATTTTGTATGCAGACATTATTGGGGCGGAGAAAGAGGTTTGTAATGAAAAGCGGTTTACAACAACTTCAGGCAAAACTTACATAATTCATAGCTGTGGCGACAACCACGAATAAACATTCGAATAAAGGAAAAAAAAACTGACGGTAACTGTTCTTTATGTGAACCCATCCACCTACTGCAGCGAGGTTTGCTCTCGTCTCTCCTCGGGCGGAGCTCGGGACTTGCGTTTCTTTCTTCCTTGGGGCTTGCTCCAGTCAGGCCCTTCGAGGTCGGGGTCTTCCTCTTCGACAAGATCTAGCGGTCGCTTGAAGGGATCGGAGCTGTCGTCCATTTCCGGGTCAACTTCGGAGGCATCGTCTACAGAGCGGTCGTTCCCGTCGACTGACTTCTGTCGCTGGCTTTTTGAGGAGCCTGGAGCGGCTCTGTCGGTGTCTGCGCCATATCCGACGCAGGCAGCTGTCTTGTCGGCTTCGAGAATTAATGCGGTGATGTCATCATCTTGTGATGTACCCCGTTTGTCAGCACCTGAAGGTGTTTGGGTATGGGTGGTGGTTGGGTGCCCAGTGCCGTCTTCGATTTTCGAGGCTTTTTCTTCATCGATGAGGAATTCCGAGTTGTCTTCCTCGGGAGCCGGTCGCATTACAGTAACGTACGTCCGGATGCAGTCCTCTTGTTCGTGACCAAAACGATGGCACTTATCACAGCGAGGGATGCGACATGCTCGGCGGATGTGGCCTGTTCTCTTACATCGAAGGCAGAGGGGCGCTCTTCCGGGGACAAAAACGAGTACGTTGCTGCCGAACAGACACAGCTGGTGCGAGAGGTTTTCCTTGGTGACGCCTTCCCTCAGGTTCATTCTCACCAGCCTTGTCGTCGTCTGAATATTCTGGAAGCCTTCCGCCCTCCATGTGTCTCGCGATACTTTGTTGATTTTTCCGTAAGGCTCTAGGGCCCTCCGCACTGTGTCGTCGCTTATGTGAATAGGTATCCAGTGGAGCCGTATTCGTACCTCGCGCTCATCGGAATCGATGAGCAGGCATCTTTTTTTCTTTTACCTCAAGTTCCTTAGCTTCCAGAAATTTTCTTTTCGCTGTCAGGGAGTTGAAAGTGAAGAGCCAGGCATAATTCATCTGGTACGCGCCGGCTTCGATGAGGTCGTTTAGAACGTCGTGGCGTTCCATTTCTCCTCGAAAATCGTCAATCTTGTACGGGCGTCCGGTGGTGTCGCATTGAGCAAATACGGAGTTCAAAACTTCAGTACCTGTACGCAGTGACGGCAGAACCACTCGGTAGGTATCCTGGGACATTTCAGCAGATGATCCACGGCTGGTGAAAGCCGTTGAAGACGCTCCATAAGAGCTCTTTTTTTTTTTCGACCGTTTTGATCGGCGTCACGCGCTCCTCTCTGCGCCAGCCTACTCGACCACCGATCCCCCCAACTGTGTTCTAGTACGCGTGTACTTTGTAAACAGTGGGACCATTTTTAGTCGGGTCCTACGTTCCTATTAATGTACTGCATTGCATCCACTATAACATCGGCGCCTTCCCATTCGTTAAGTCCCCCTTTAGTTGCATACCGTTTTCCTTTGGGTCTTTTTATTTGCTTGTGTCTGTTTCTTTTTAGTGCCTATATACCTGAAAAGGTTTTTTGGCGTACTTTATTCATATATTTTTTTAGTTTGAATTCTGCTTTTCTAATTGATTCACTTTTTTTTTGTTTTTCAGCTGCTGTGTTCGTGCGCCACCCTTCTTATTTATTACGGTGATAGTTGTTGGTGGGATACTTCGAGGTTCTGCGCCGTCGACTGCGCTCCATATCGAACGGGGCCATTTTCGGCACTATACTCTAAAACATTTCACTGGCTGCTGATAACAAGATACCAAGCAAGCAAGATAACGTGCATGGTCATGCATGGTAGCAAGATAACATGCATGGTCAGTAAAACAGTTCCCGTCAGGCAATCCGGCAGTGCACTGAGATAAGTGCCAATGTGATCCAGAATCGGCACAAACAACAATTCTCGGGAGAGGGAGGCACTCACTTGATCGAATGACGTTTTAGCGAACGCCCACGTTTCGCCGAATGACACTTTAGCGAATAGCCGGACGCCGCGAAGCGGCGTTTTTGGGTGGGCCAAATGGGTTCACATTTTTGTAATAAGCCGCCGCAGACTGTCGCCGCGAATCGGCGTAAGCGCAGCGCGGCGGATGGGTTAACGGGCGCCCCCGTTATTCGCTAAAACGTCCATTCGCTCAAATGTCGCTGTTCGCTAAAACGTCATTCGCTCGTGTGATACGGACCCCTCGGGAGGCACGCCGACAAGACTGCCTTAGGATTTTACGATGCACTGTTTATCACAAAGCAAGGGGGAGGCAAGTACTTTAGTGCCCCGCCAATGCACCTGACAAATTAGAAATTTTTATGTTCTTAACGAATAGTCAGAAGTATGGTATTAATAGCCTGTGTTTGTTTCAATTATCCTTGATTTGAAGGTGAACTTCGTCCTGTCTTCTTTCTTGTCCGTGTTTATTCGGCGCTTTTCGTTTAGCACGAACACGCTCCCCTCTTACGCAGACAGCTGAAATGCTCTTTACTAGCTCTTTTACTTGCACGATAACCATATGCCGTGGCCTAACGGTTATCGTGCTTGCCTCCCACGCGTAACTCCCGGGAATCGAACCCTGGCTCTTCGCGTGGGAGGCAAGCACTATAACCGTTAGGCCACGGCCGCGCTGCCTCCTTTGTGAGCTGCGCGCGCGGCAATACGCCCTCATTGGTTCCAAAACGGTATGGAATTTTCGTCCGGTGTATTACTCGGTTTAATGCGAAACGCCTATGCGGACTCTATAGATGGTGCGCGCTCGCACCTTTACCGTTCCTTCAGCCCATCTGCTCCAAAATGACACCTTAGTGGCTCCAACGTCACGCCTCAGCTATTGCTGCGTTTCACCTTACGGGTTGCGTGAGGAATTACGATATCTTGTTTATTGATTCATTTATTTTTTGCATAAGCAACTTTTCACCTTTCTTCCATGGGTTATTGGTATACGCATATGGTTTAGTCTGGCTGTATAGAGGACTGCATTTCGCAGTTGAAAGAGTGGTTTCCAGTTTCTCTAAGCTCTTCACGCCAGAGCCTTTTCGGGAAAAATATCATTTCTTTTTTTTCGCTGAAGGGTCGTAAAGGGATCCAGTCACAGCTGCATCCCATATCATCGACCTGCGGGCTGCTATTCGAGATCTCCTCCGCTTTCCAAAAAAAGGCGTGTCGTCCACGAAAAGTTTTCGTCATCGCCGGTCCTCCCGCTCCCTTCTGCCCGAGCGCATTTGCTATGCGTCCCCGCGGCGGCTGCGGCCGACAGCGCCGTCAGACGCGGCAGCAGCGACGACGCCTGCTCAAAGCAAGATCGGAGGATGATGTCACAGCCGTCGATTCGGGCGGACCGCTCTGCCATTCAGGGAGCCGTCCGACAAAACGCTAGCTTCGTGCCAGTAACAAGCCATAAGCAAATAAAGAAACAAGAACAAAACGCCTTGTCTCGACACTTGACAAGCTTAGGAGAGGAACGATCGCCTGGGGAACAAAGACGGGTCGGCGAACACGATCTTTAGTTGCCGAGCGTTGTATTTAAGATAGCGAGGAGGTCTCTAAAAATGTCGATGGATTGAGCAACAGGGCGAGACGATGGGAAGGTCGACACCACGAAAGAGGATTTCTGATGCTTTTGTCGAGCTGAAGTGTGGTGAATAACCAGCTAGTGATAATCTGTACTTAAAGTGCACGTTGATATACTATCGCGGAGATGTTCTTTTCTTTCTAAAAGTGTTTTGTATTTTGTTTTGCTTTTCAAAATGCACTCACGTGACTAGGAATTGAGATAGAGGAGTAGGATCAGAGAGCGCGGGGACGCCACGGAGAGCCGAGCCCTGTCTGGTGATTTGTGGGTAGACACAAAGCTAGTTTCCTTCGTCTCTATTAACTCTTCGAGCGCGTTTGAACGCCGAACGCTAGCGTCCGGCTTTCAGCGTTCGCATTCGAACGCGTTCGAAGAGTGAGTGGGGACTTTTCATCTACCCACTAATCGCTCCAATCAGAGCTGAGCTCTCTAGCGTCTCCGCGCCTTCTGATGTCCTCCTCTCCTCCAATTTGTGCCCGCATAAAGTCCGACGCACCGTAACAAGTAGAGAAGTCACGTCCTGACCAGTCCGGGCAATATCTCGCTTTCGCGCTGCTGATGACGTCCGCCTACATTCAAGCCAAAAAATGGCTGCCCCAGAGAACCAGAACTCAGTGCATACTATAACTCGAGCTTTTTTTTTTTTTTTTTTTTTTTTTTTTTACGCCAAAATTTCATTGCTTTCAGAATTTTGAAGTCATATTTACACGCGCGATTTTGAGGTATATTTTAGTCGATCGCGTCTGCTCGGAGATAACGCACAGTTATGTCTTAGAAGTAGCTTCGCAGGGTCAGAAAGCAACAAAAACGAGATTTAATAGTAATAAGAATAATTCATTTATTTTTTCAACAAAACGTTGAAAGATGACTAGGGAAAAAAGCTGTAAGTACAACTTGCCTGGCCCCTAGCCACCCCAAATGAGCAGTCGCAATGCAAGCACCAAAAAAAATTATACAATGACGTTTTACAAATTCATAACATGAGTGAAAAATCATCACTCAAATGAAAGAGCGTTTTACAAAGTAATAACACATTAAATCAAAGCACAGACCCCTAAGATATACAGTGCCTTCTCACTATGCTCAACACAATCAGCGCTCATTATTGAAAATAAGGTGCGAAATAAAATATTCCCGTACAATGCTCACCGATGTACTGCTGATGTCTATTTCTCGCCTAGTCAGCTGATTAAGCATATGCCACAGTTTGACTGCCGTAATTAGTTCTTGAAAAGGGTACTTCCCAGGGTTCCTTAGTCCCTGTTGGATATGCATATATACTCGTTTGTTTTAAGTTCGCTAAGTTTTTGAGGTGACGCTGGGGTATTTTTTTCTAATATTTTAATTTTGCCCATAAACGATATTTGTATAAATCAAAAAAATGTATTACTCAAGGCTCATCAAAAAGATACTAATTGGATATGCAATGTCAACATTACATATACTTCTCCGTATCTTTTTCTGCAACATAAACATATTCTGGAGGTTGGTATAGGTAGCGGTGCCCCATATGAGATGACAATAATTTAATTGTGAGTAGAATAATGAATGATATAATATTAACTTTGTTTTGAGTAATAAGATGTATTTATGACGATATACAATACCTTCGCCCGCCTGCATCGTACCGGCGTGCGACCGTGTATCACTACTGCGCGATGCACGTTAAAAACGCCTATACTGCACTGGCTAAATTTATAATATACAACGGGAAACAATGTCGCCGTACGAAACTCCTGCTATCTAAAAAACAAACAACTAATTTTGAATGCGCCGTGACGTTGAATTTTTAATGTGTGTTCGCGTGCTCGCGTTTTTTTTTTTTTTTTGTTTGTTTGTTAGTTTTTTGCATTTTTGATTATGTGGTTTTTACTTAGATGAAACAATATGGTTGCCTGATTTGTGGGTAAATATTATACAACTATATAAGAAAAGGACACGCTAACGCAAAAGACAAAAAACAAACATAACTTCACTTACTTAAAAAAAGGAAATAATATGATTGATTACAATTGTTTTTTAAATGCGAAAGCACTTCACGCCTAAATGAATTTAGGTCTGAGCGTACCAAAAGCTATAAAAGCGAGCTCCATGCTTTCAACGACTCTACCGAGCACGTGCGCTTGTTCCAGAAAGAGTAATTCAGGGCAGCATGCTCGCGCTTGTAGGTTTTGCTTCGCTCTCACGGCAAAACGAAATAATTTACTGGTAAAGTATTTGGTGGAACAAAGCTTAGCTTTTGCATATGCGCAATTATTCAGTTTTCACATGACTACACACTTGCTTATCATTATTGCTTTCGTTTCCAGCTTCGATTTAGCTTGTGCTCTTTTGAGACCAATTGGTGACCCAGGAACAATAATTTTTGCGGAATGCAAAAAAAAACCAAAAAAAAACCTATTCTACTTGCCACGTGTGCCACAATCAAGATAGATTATTCCAAACTCCACATGTGGTTGCTTGCGTGGGTAAGCAATGTTGTTTGTCAAGAACAACAGTGATTATATGAAATGACGCGTGGAAAAAATTCTCGTCAGCACACGACCCTTGGCATGCAGTGAAAACTCATAATCGGCGCCGAGATGATTGGTAGCTTTCATCAGGTGGAGTTTTTCTATCAACTCAGAGTTATAATACTTCCATCTTTCTGTTGAGAGAAAGAAGGACCAAATCGAAAGGTAAAGAAGTACTATGAATGTTCAATTACGGCCTGTGCAGTATATGTGTACAAGCTTTAATTTTCGATGCACCCTTAGCTTTCAATACGCTGAAAGCTAGTGTAAACTGTAGCGCTGTTTCGGTCTTAATCAGCATGGGTTGTGCGCACTTACACCATATTTATACAACGACACACTTCATCATTTGCATATTTTTAATTTTTGCACACCACTGCTTGAGTGCAAAAATCACCAAATTAAGACTGTTACATTACTCAAACTTTCTGCAAAATCTATCCACAGACCCAGAATCTTTGCCTGGCCAGTCTCTGATTTTATCACTGTACTTGTATTAAAATTAATTCTTATAATTTAATGCTGTGAGGGAATTTTTAACCTGGGCATTACTTGATTAAGTGTACGACTCCCGCACCTGTCCTAGTTTGGGTTTACCAAACTCAATATCTACACCCGAGTTTCATTTTTTTGTTTTCTAATCTCATACGGTTTTGGTCAAAATAAACATCAAGTTACCTAAATGAGACATCTGACCAAAAAAAAATTAATAGTTTATTTGCACTCGAAGAAATGCCTGTGCGTCTATTTACCCGCAAAAGACTCAAAGAGCCAATCTCTGCGATCTAGGAAATCAGCTCGGCGAATAATGAGGCGGAACATCCGCTTAGACCTTAAAATGAAGTCTGCGCTGTGGCATTACGCAATGCAAGCATGATGCTTTGCATTACGTAATGCCATGGGGCTGACTTTAGTTTTAGGCCAGTGACGTTACGCATGCTCGCACGCACCGACGGCTGTTGCCTCAGAGAAATATAGTGCGCCACTTATTATAGACACTGAAATGTTTGGTTCAGCATCCCCTTAGAAAGGCGGTGCAACAATAGTCAAATAGGATGTTTATTTTTCTTTTTCTCACTTTACACGATCTTACTGGCACTAGTGGGACTCAAGGATACTCGCACGCAACATCACTGGCCAAGAAACTCCTTTGTTGCTGTGTAATTTCAAGGACAAAAACCAGCAGTTTCTCTCAATCTCTCCTTTGCAAAACTTGATGACGTAGCTGGGCGGTCGCACCAGTCAGGGGCGGATCCAAGGGGGAAGGCGACGGGGGCGGCCGCCGCCCCCCCTTCCCCCAAACAAAGTCGACTCTCCCCCCCTCCCTTTTTCTAGGAGCGCAATCTGACATGGGTGGACCCCCCCTAACACCTGCCCCCCCCCCCCCCCCCCCGCTTACAAGAAAGAATGGGAGAATAGTATCCTTACAAACTTTCCGCCCCCCCCCCCCCCCCTCCAAAAAACGGAGTTCTGGATCTGCCCCTGCGCCCATGGAGTGACGATATTTAAATGCGGCTAATAGATTGGACTTCAGCATTGCGTGGGCACTCGATTTGGGCTCGTGATAATCTATAGCTCGAGAAGCGTTCGAGTAGTGACTAGTGTCCAATCTCTGCAGTGACGACAATAGCCAAACCATAACATTGTCTCGAACTCGGCGTGTGTCCTGTGTCTTCCCTAACCCAGCGCGTGGCTATGATCAACATGGGAGGCATATAATCGGCTATAGATCATGGGGCCGCTTGTTCTGGTTGCGAGCTGAGGGGGTGAACGCTGCTCGTTTTTATTTAATTTTTTTTTTCCGCGACCTCCACTGCGACTGGTGAAACACGATCAAGTGTTTTACAGGTCATTAACGTCAGGGATCCTTCCTTAGCGGTACTTGCGCAAAGTACAAAAATTGTTACTTCGCCCCTTTAAGAGAGTTGAGCAGTCTGTCGCCAATTCCTTGGTGCCAGAGAGATCGGATCAAGTCTTCGTGGGGAATGGGGTCGGAGCCTTTGCGAATTTCCATGGCAACAAGGCCTCTTATCTGCTTGTTGCAGGAGTGGTAATCGAGGACTCCGCGGTGGATTAGCATTAGGCTGTCGTGGGTTCCAATGTGTTTTTGGAACCCTGTTTAAGCGGAGTGGAAGACGCCGGGTCCCTCGGCGGTCCATTCGATGTGAGTGAGTACCATGCACTCAATAGTTTTACAAGTGATAGAAGTTAGGGAAATTGGACTGACGTTCTGCGGGGACGTCGCCGGCTTTCCGGGTTTGGGGATCGGCGAGACCCAAAAGAGCTTCCATTCCTTGTGTGTCATGCCTTTCTCCCACAAGTCATTGAACCAGTCGAGGATTCTTCGCCGCGTTCTTGCGGCGCTTTTCGAAGCATGCTCGCGCTAATTCCTTCAGGGACGGGGCATTCTTGACTTCGTTCTGCTGGATGGCGGCATCGAATTCCCACGGGGTAAACAGTGTCACTGGCGAGTTGCTGCGGCTGCGGGAAGAACACAGGGCCGATCGCTCTGGGAGTTTCCTCGCTGTCTTTGTCCTAGCGCAGGGCCATGTTGGGAACGGCGTTCTTCGACCTGGTCTTGCCAAACATTGCGTTGAATATTCTCCAGATCGTGCTTATTGAAGTCTCTCGTTGAACACCGTGTTCGAACCACCGGGTCTGGTTCATAGATTTGGCGTGCGCACGGACCTTATCTGTCAGCCGGTTGACGACCTGGAGGGTCGCAGGGTCTCTGGTCCTCCTGACCTCCTTCAGGAAGGCTGTCCTTTCGTCCCAAAGGGCGAGAAGTCTTGTGTCTGGCGTCAACGTCTCGGCCTCAGCTCGGCGTTAATCTACGGCTATTTCACTTGCCGTTGTAAGTAGCGTCAAGATGCCGCTGTCAGGAGTATACGAGATTCTTTTAACGAAGCTGTATATGACTCGTTGGTCGGGTTTTTTCGTCTCAGCCGACAGAACAGTAGTCGACAGAAAACCCACGCAAGCGCCTTATCACCGTTCGCGCCTTCCTTATCACTTATCATGTCGTTGTGACACTTGCTTCAATAAGAAAACCACAAAACAACTGTCAATACCACATGATAAGCCGCCTCGGTGTCTCCGAGGCAAAGCGCCGGCTTACGGATCCCCAGGTGGTGGGTTCGAATCCCGACCGAGGTTCCCGCAATCTGACGGAGGCTTATTGCGGAGAAGGTGCCGTGTAACCGAGCTTTCGGTTGCACGTCAAAATATCCCCAGGTGGTGGAAACTAATCCTCAGGCCTCCGTTGGGGCGTGACAGATGCCCGTCATTGCTTTGGCACGTAAAACGCCCAAATTTGACTTAAACCCACGTGATAGATGCATGTAGCGTAAGCACGTAGCGCTCCCCGCATGCGTTTCTCGGTAAAGGTTGCGGTTGCTGCCGCGGCAACGGCAGAATACGAAGTCCTCCATATATAAAAAAGTGTTGGTACAGGCATTTACTTTTCTTTCGTCAATCACATGGTATAAACCCTTTTGCTATTTACAAATATGAACTGCTGCTTGCGTCCCAAGCGACTTCCGGTCGCGCCGTCTTTGCAAGCCAGTTGAACTTGCTTATGTCACCAGCGCTAGAAAGCATAAATGCTACACGGACAAAAAAAGTTGGAGATTTAACGAGGGCCTTCGGCTGTGCAATATTACATCTTGGAGGAGGCAAGTTGGTATACAAGAATAATCGGGCTCGAAACATTTCAACACACCTCGCACCCCTTCGTTCTTTTGGCGTTCACCTGGAGAATCGGTGGTAAACGTTTCATCAACATTTCAACGGCGGTGTTCAGATGCCCTCGTTGTTATGGCAACTCGTCGTTTTCTGTAGTATTCACAGTTGAGTGTCTTCACGGCTACAGAGGTGAACTATTCAGCTACGTAGGTCAGATGAATATTGAACAACAGAGCTGCTAAATGATAGTCGGTGATGTCGAATGCAAAAACTATAATACGAAATAAAATTATCTGCCGGGTGACTCGCATGCTAAAACCAACAAAATATTTCAAAACGCTTGGAAAGTAGTAATTTGTTCTAAAGTACCTACTATGCCTCCTTGAGAATACAAAAAAATAGCTACAAAAATAAAAAAAGAGCTGAATACATTGGCAACAAAAATAACTAAACTTAAATAACAAACTTAAGGCCACGGTCCCACTGAATGTGACAGTTTAGGTACATTTTGGCAGGTCATTACTCAGCTTTTTTTGGATAGTGTTTTCTGGGATTGATGTCATTCGAAAGGCAATGCAGCCCTTTTTTATTTGCTATTATGTATGTATTGGTTTATATTGTTCATGCGCGTTTGTAGCGTTGCAAATATGATGGTGTAAGAACCTCACTCGCTCCGCTGGTTCATATTTCATGAACAATATATTAAAGATAACACGGTTCCAATAGAGCGGTTTTGTTAAAATGATGTCGGAGCAGAATGTAACGATATACTTTTTTTGGCATTTGCACTTTGTTTTGTTCATCTCTCCAAATATTGCCCTAAAATGGTAATGTTTCAGCACAAATATGTTTTGAATGACATGGGCTAGGGCAATGAATTAGCTACAGATGTAGTGCTTATAATTGGAAATATGCAAAGAAAGACTTAATGTTGTGTAATATATAAATATATATTAGATATTCGATATCAAACGTACACATCGCGACACTGTTAGCGCGAACACGACATCGGCGCATTTTCGCATTTTACTTCTAAATAGTACTAGCGAGCACAAAATTTGATCGCTTACATTATAAAACTAAATTAGCTCTTTCCGTAGCAATAATAACTTGGATGACATCCCTTGGTTTCAGAGGGAAAAACTGAAAAAACCGGCGATCGCTTGTTCGCGCTAACAGTGTCGCGCTCTGTACCACTTTTTGGTGCCTCAAATCACGGTGCTTCAAATGCCGCTGAGGAAATAATTAAATTGTGATAAAATATTTTATAACATTTAGAACTACAATGGTTGCCCAAGAAGTGAACGATGGCTTTTTTTCGTTTTCAAAGTCATAACGCTCCAGGAACCTTTCAAACTTACCTGTTTTGACGCATTTCTTTTATGGACATCAAACAGATTTATTGGCATCTCATAACATTTATTGTATGAAATAGGTATACATTGCGATGTATTAGATTTTTACAATGATCTTCCTTAGGTTTTTTTATAGGTGTAGGGCTTAGCTAATTTTAAAAAACAATAGAAACCGTTTGGGTGCTTTTTTGAGCTACCTGCCGGATGGCAGACAAAACTGCTGATTTCTAATGTTCAGGAAATCGTCGAGGGCGGCGTTGGCGTCTGTATCATCATCAATGATGTCCGTGTCGTTTTACCTTCACATTTAGAAAATATATTTGAAGATTTACTATCGACAAAGGAATGGTTTAAGTACTGGGTCACGTTAATAAATCTAAGATAAATATTTGCACAAGCGTAGTGTCATATGATCTGTTCATTATTCGATATGATTGAAATCAATATTGACACGTCAATTAACAATTGATTTCTTCTTGGTAAGATTTATGGCGAAAGCCCCTGGCAACCACCAAATCGGAAGTCCCTATATCAGAGAACAACTACTACCCAGCCTTACATTCTCGCATACATTAACTTGCTTGGCCACGCTATTGAGCCAGGTGAGCACAGCTGGCAGCGGCGCGAGCATGGCCATGATGGGAACGCGATGGTGCTCGAGCCATCCCACCGTGAACCAATATTTCGGCCACCTCACGGGTGCGTGTCACCATCTATTGGTTGAACTAACGCCTTCTTCAAGATGGCTGCCGTGGGACCGCAGCCTTAAAGGAGCGGTGCAACTATATTCTGTTGGAATGCTATTTTCACTTTACACGAGCTTACTGGCACTAGTGGGACCCGAGAATACTCGCACGGAACGCCACAGACCAACAAACGTCTGTTCCAGTGTGATTTCAAGGATAAAAGGAGCGTTTTATTTCAATTTGGCCTTCGCAAAACCTGATAACGTAGCTTGGAGGTCGCAGTGTCGGCATAGTCCCCCAGTAACGATATTTGAACGCGGGTCGTAGATTGGACCCGAGCGTTGCGTGAGCACTCGATTTGAGCTCGTAATAATCAATAGCTCGACAAGCATTCGGGCAGTGGCTCGTGTCCAATCGCTGCAATGACGACAATAGGCGAACCATAACAATGTCTAAAACATCCCCAACTCCAGCGCGTGGCTATGATAAATATTGGAGGCATATAATCGGCTCCAAATCACGTAGCCAGATATTCTGGCTGCGAGTTGAAGGTTGAGGAAGCAAACGCTGCTCATTTTTTTTAGAGTGCAGCTCTTAGGCGCCCGTTTCCGGCTTGAGCGGCGTCGCCGTCGGCGTAACCAAGGTCACCTCAAGGTCACGTGACCCCCCTCCGCCCCCAAAGTCACGTGACACCCCCCCCCCGGAGGTCACGTGACCCCCTCCCCCCAGGTCAGGTGACCCCCGGAGCATATTAAAGAATGAGGAGAGGAGGAGGAGGAGAAGGGGTCTACCCTCCCCTCAGTACCCTTCCCTCCTCCTCCTCAAGAGCTGCGCTCCAATTCGGCGTTCCAGGGAGTTGTAAACGGCTTTCACTTTTTTTTTCAGTGACTACCAGAAAAATTAACGTGCTTTCTATGGGTTACAAACGTCAGGGATCCGTTCTAAGCGGCATTTGCGCACGGTGCAAAAATCGTTGCATCGCCCCTTGAAAACAGACTATATACAAATTTTTGCACTTACTATTTGAGAAAAATATAGAGTAATATCCTCAACTACTAGAAAACATGAACACTCATTGTGTTTAAAACAATAGACATCACAAGACTGAAGCCAAGCATTTTTTCGCGGATTACGATTTCGAAGGTTTCGGTGGTTCTATCATTAGCGAGGCAGTTCAAATTTTCAATAGACAAAGTAAGAGGAGAGTATTTGAATCTATTAGGACGACTGAATGGAGGCTTCATTTTTAGGGAGCGAATGTGACTCGAAGATATGTATGAGGCAGTCTTACAGCACGTGAGCACGAACGATGGCATATGTTGTAATAAAACTTGTGATAAATAGGAAGACGAGAAACTTTGCGCTGAGAATCAAGGGGAGCGAGGTGGCTAGGTTAGAAATAGCCTTTAGTTCCGATCTGATATGTGGAATAATTAAAATAATAAAAGCGGGCAGTTTTTTTTTTACATTATTATTGGTTAGGTTATTGGTTATTGGTTATTGGTCCGTACATTCATGGATTAGATTAGAGTCCATATTGAGAAAAGACTATATTATGCTCGCATTAGGGTGCCTCAATGTCCTTCTGTTTAGGGTGATGCCACCCTTTGTAGTACCCGATGCCGACAGCACGCGCTCACTGGTAAAATACAAAGAAATCGATGAAAACAAAATGTCGCCGTAGCACAGTCAGCGCCACGAGCGCGTGCAGGGACACGTTCTTTCACTCGCTTCTGAAAAAAAAAATAAAGAATAAAAGTGTGAGACAATATGGCCAGATGTCTCCACCCTAAGCAAAGCGCACATGAAGGCACCCTAGCTCGCATATTCTAGTTTAGACCGAACGAGGGTTTTGCAGTGAGTTTTACGTCCTGTTGTGCTAAGTATACCAATGCCTTCTAAGAAACCCAAGCGTGCTCAATGCCTTGTTGATTATGTTGTCGATATGAGCATTCCAAGTCAGATCTTCGGTGAAAGTCATACTTAAGTACATATATGAAGGAACATATGGAATAGAAAAGGATAAAATAAAGAAGGAAGGAAAGTAGTGCTTAGAACAATGCGTAGTGTTTAGACCCGCTAATTTTCGCAAGTAAATTGACATCAGGTGAACTGACGCCGCGTGACGTGACGACGGTGTTAGATCGTTATGTCACGTGATACCATAACGTCCCGTGAAATCAATTTGACTGCCAAATTTAGCGGGGAAACTAAATTGGTGTCTAGGTCGCGTGACGACTAAGTTTGGAGGATTTTACGTCCTAAACAAGAGAATGGCATCTTGCACGCACCAGCGGAGGGCTGGGGATTAATTTCGACTAGGGTGCCTTCATGTGCGCTTTGCTTAGGGTGGAGACATCTGACCATTTTGTTCCCCCTTTTACATTTATTTTTTGTTCAGAAGCGCGTGAAAGAGCGTGTTCCTGCACGCGTCTGTGGCGCTGACTGTGCTATGGCGACATTTTGTTTTCGTCGATTTCTTTGTATTTTTCCCGTGAGCGCGTGCTGTCGGCATCGAGAACTACAAAGGGTGGCATCACTCTAAACAGAAGGTCATTGAGGCACCCTAATTTCGACCACCTGGGAATCTGTTAACGTGCAACCATTACACGGCGCCTTCTCCGCAATAAGCATCCGTCAGATTGCCGGCGCCTTGGCCTGGATTCCAACCCGCAACCTAGGCCGGTAAGTTGATCGAAAGGGCTATCTCTCCCGGCGGTTAACTCACCCTCATGCGGGATTTTAGGGTCATGTAACCGGCTCCGTGGGGAGAAACTACTTAGCGTGCCAGCCGATTCCGCTCAGCAGACGTAAGCCAAATGCCCTGTTGTTTTTTTTTAATACTCAATTTATACGACCTTCCCCACAAATAACTTTACATGTCGCCCCTAATATACACGAATCCGGTTCATTTCACTTGTGTTTCAAGCCTCTTCAACCTTTTTCTGCGCGAAAAATCGAACTTTATTATTCGAAGCGAGGACGGGCTTACGGCAGCCAGCCATTGGGCTGGAACTCTAGGTACCTTTAGTTTCTTGTCCCCACGGAGCCGGTCACGTGTTCTCAAAATCCCTCATGCGGGGCAGTTAACCGCTGGAAGATATCCCCGCATCTGTCTGCAAACGGGCCGGTGACCCTTGGAGCCACCGAGACGACCCGCACGACGTCAACTTTCCTGCTAAATATAAGGCAATAGCAAGGGCGGACGGACGAGCGGACGGGCAAACTTCTGAAATTTTTTCAAATAAAAAGCATTTCATGTTAAAAAGAAGGTAGCAGATAGAGCCGACGGTTTTGTGAACCTAGGATTGATGGGGCCACTAAAACTCCGTATAATAAAAGCTTTGTCGCTGATACCAGGTTTTTGACGTATTTATATATATGTTGGAACGACAAGATTCATAGAAAAGTTACCGTTTATCGAGCATATATTCGCACAACTTGCTATCTTTCTACAAGATTACCCATTGACGTCACGCCGCGTGTTTCTCATGGCCGCCGCTCGCGGCTGCAGGTCGCGGAATATTCTAAGTTTTGCCTCGCTATTACACGGCGGAATAGCAACATTTCGATGAAAGGGGGTGTGTTTTCTGTCATGTGTGACAAGGTGAACAATATCAAAAGCAGAAGATGTCAATTCTTTCAACGTTAAAATCGTTGCACAGCTCCTTTAAACAAACGTCAAGTTCGTCTTCGCTTTTTGTATAATGTCACGTGCCGTACATCTGAATGTCAGAATGCGTAAGCAGACGCTGGGGTCACCACATATTACCGGAAAGGTCTATCGGTGGCATGCACTGTTCATAATCAGCGCTTTATAAGAATTTGTCCAATACTGGCGTGTAGTGTTCAAACTTTATGGTACTGCATGGCCGACCTCTAGCTAGAGTTTTTGAGGATGCATACATATTTAAACACCTTCAATGTTGCCTTATTTCCTGTTTTCTTCGCTTCTTTCCCGTCTTTGCAATAGAAGAATTTCGCCATGCGGCGGTCTTCGTCACCGAAGGCACCGAAAGGATTCGATTTCCTTTAGGAACGGAAGGAAGCACGGTTTGCGCATTCCTCGATCGAAGCGGAAGCAAAATTTCAAAAAGATTTCTGAACTGCGCAAGAAAAACAGCAGGAGCTTTAGCTTAAAGGATCCTTATTCCTCGCATTTATCTCTCCCGTTGATATTCTTTTTTCGCCGTTTACCCAATTATATATATTTCTTTCCGATCTTCCTACAAATTGTAGCACGCCCCAGTTTTCCATAATTTTTTCTTCAAACGCCCGTTCACACAATAAAAAAAAAAAACTCATCTTTTCTTTTTTTGGGGGGAAAGCATTGTGTTTTTTTATTAGTATTATTTTTATAGCTTTCGTTAAAACATATTTTATTATGGCCGTCGTTTACGGTATTCCACGTGACAGTGTATACCACGCGTGGGTAAATTGTGCGTGCGTCTTTGCTTGCTCCAGCTCGGCCGCGAAACCTATTCAGGAAGAGGGATTTGGGAACCAGAAGTTCGATTTCAGTTGTATGTTGCCTTGCTTTCTGCCTTTGTTTAGCTTGCCTTAATGCGTTCAGAAAAAAGGAAAAAAAAAAAGAATCTTGCACACATGCACACGCGCTCACACACACACACACACACACATACACACGCACACGTTGCAACAGTCAGCGTGTCTGTAAATATATTCATTTTTTCTTTCCTTTTCTTTTCTTGTCGGAGGAAAGGGAGGGGGGAAGCATTTTATCTCCGCATCAATTTCTCGGTTTTTGTTATTCTTTTATCCTAAATCTGCATATTCACTCGTGTGTGTCAATATATGTTTAATGTATATTTTTGTTCATGACCTGAGGAGCGAGTGTCGGGCAGACTGCACTATCCCGATAACGTCCAGCTCTGAAACCATCACCGCTTCAACAAATAATCCGTTCTCAAAATAAACGAGAGGGCGGGCATCGAAAGTCGACATTCACTTTTAAATCTCTCTTCCGTGCGTTGAATCTGGTCTAATTACATTAAGTTAAAAAAAGCTTTTCAAACGCATTGCGTTAATGCCATGGAAGCAGGGATATATATATATATATATATATATATATATATATATATATATTTATTTATTTATTTATTTATTTATTTATTTATTTATCTTTGAAGGCTTGTCTGAAGAGTCACGGCACCACCGCTGGAACTGACATGCAATCAATCTCTGTGGTACAGGTACTCCTGGCCTCTACCCTAGCGTTGGCCCTACCTACCAGCCCGGCACTCTCCGACTCTTCTGGAGAAGATAACTCAGCCTGGATTCTTCCGTCAATGAGCCCAATGGCTGCTGCACAGCCGCAAGCCAACCAATCTCCTACTCAGCTGAATCTGGCAATCAACCATCTTCGCGTCTGGCAACTGGGAACATCATGTGACCTACTGTAACAAAAGTTAAATGGGGTCTTCTGGCCACGGTGAAGGGGGACGGGAAGGTAAACGCAGTGGTCCAGTCAGGCAAGTGCGTCGTAAACGCTATGGCCAAAGCTAAGGAGTAGCTCTGGGGTAACATGGAGGGAAATAACCATAGTAGTAGTGCATGCGGTCTCAAGGATCTGTTGAAGGGAAGGAGCCAGAACCTCGGCAGACACATAGAGGTTGGGGTACGTAGGCTGAGGGAGTTTCTGAGAGGGTTCAGGTGCCAATATGCACTACTCCCAGAGGCCTAGGGACAGACTTTTCAGAGAGAGCAGTGGTGGTGGAAGCTTACCGGGTGATTAGGGGGATGGTGTATATGCCTTCACGACTTCAGTACGGCGTATTGGAAGTAAACAGGGTGGTGTTTGAGGCTCGCTCCGACCCTTTTGCATGGGCATCCACTACAGTGGAGCCACAGGCATCACGATAGAGGATATGATTGGACGTCATGTCATAGATTTTTTGGGGGACCCACGGAGGTCGGAGGGCACCGGTGTATATGCACCAGTACCATATGAACCAGTACGAAAGTCAGGGAGAGCTCCTAAGTGTGAATACAGCAAGAGTAGCAAGGAGTGCAGGACGAAGCCCCGTAGAACTAAGAGAAAGAATCGGCTCAATATAGGCTCCATAAACATGCAAGGAGGTAGAAACAGAATCTTAGAAAGAGAGAAGGAAAGCTCCAGAGAGCACTTATGGCTGAAATGTAAAGTAATCCTTCTGGGGTTTGCTTACCTGAAAGCAGGAAATTACAGAAAACTTTACATGTATATCAAGGGACATCAGAGAAATTTACCTTAATCAGGAAATAATTATCCTAGGGACATGAATGCCCACTTAGAAAAGTTTGATGGATCCACAAATACGATGGGAAAGTTGCTAGAAGATGTCTGTGATGCCCTGGTCCTTGTGTTAACGCACAAGTAAAATGCGACAGGTAAATAACGTGGGAACGAAACAACTCACATCGCAAGACACCAAATGTACAGGGCGACATGGGCTGGTCGTCTTTTGAGAGCAGGGAGGCAATTAGTACATTGAAGTTTGAGCGAAGATTAACAGAAATGTGTGATGCGCGCTGGGCACGGAAGGTATTCAAATATTTATACATGAAAAGTTTAAACACAAATAGGTCAAACCGAACCCCAAAGTTTACATTTTTTTCTTTCTTTATTTGTTTTGCGGATTTTGATTCCACAGAGGGGGCAGAGATAAAGGCACAATGCCTGAGATAGCCTCTGCTTCTCCCCCCCCCCCCCCCCTAAATCGTACAGTTCAACATAGGAGCAGCAGAAGTTACAATCAAACCAAAAAAATAACCGCTGTAACGAAATAAAACACGCTATGAACAGAGAACATAAATGATGTTGTCAAGAATAAACACGAAATGAAGCGTATACAAAACAGGTCAAACAATTATTTGAAAATAAAAACATCTGCACACTGTTGATGGGCAAATAACAAAATTTTCAAAAAGTCAGACAGATACTGCAATGAAAATTTGAACTTTTGAATACTGCAGAAAAAAATACACAACGTGACACGTCCCCCCCTCCCCCCCCCCCCCCCAAAAAAAAAAAAAAAAAAAAAAAAAAGAAAATACCAAAGAAATTATCACGTCACTTGCCACTAGAATTTTCTCCAAAAATGTTTGAAACTACCAAACGGCTGGTCAAAGTGTATGTTGATATTTGTTCTACTAAGCATTTTAGTGATCTGAAAATGTGATGCTTGTCGACCATAGTTTGCTCTTACGTATGGCGTTTTTCGAATTGGGTTCCGTAATAAGTATGGATTAAAACTGGTTATGGGCGTCGAGTGGAGTTTATTTTTATGTATCATTTGCGATAGTTTGAAATAATAAATCTGATTTGCCTTGAGAATATTATACTTGATAAAGAGGGGCTGCGTTCTTAAAATCCTTATGTCGTCTCTATAATTTTCACATATACGTAGTACAGTTTGTTTTGTAAAATGATTAGTTTATTTTACTTTGTAGCTGTTGTTGTACCCCACACCATGATGCCGTAACTGATTCTAGAATAAAATAGGGAGTAATATAACGTTAGTTTAAGCCAGGCAGGAATTAGATTTTGAATTTTATAAATAATGCCAGTAACTCGGGACAAGTCGGCTTTTAGTTTGTTGGCGTGCGTGTTCCAAGAAAGGTCCTCAGTGAACCAAACACCAAAATATTTTTGTTCAACCACCTGCTCAAGTACCGTGCCTTCAAATCTGATGTTTATAGTGCTGTCATCTCGGTTCCCCGTTGGCTTAAAAATCAGATACTTAGTTTTATTGGTACGTAGGCTTAAACTATTTATTTGTAACCATTTGGATAGTTTTGTGATATATTCATTGGCTAATTTTTCTACACTCTTTTTTGTTAAACCTGGAAAAACACATTTTGTCATCTGCATGCATTGTCATCTCGGGGCAACCTGATATATCCGTTATATCATTTATATACACTAGAAATAACGTCGGCCCCAAAATAAAGCCCTGGGGAACACCCTAACGTAGTTTCATTTTACTAGATATCGTATCATTTAAGCACACGTATTGGTACTGATTTGTAAGATATGTTTTAATTAATTTTAACGCCGCTTCACGTACTCCGTACATTTCAAGTTTTTTTTAAGTAAGATATTGTGTTGTACGATGTCGAAAGCTTTCCTAGAGTGACAAGTTTTCTCTCAATATTCTCAACTATTTTATTTTTTATTTTAATCAGTGTTGATCCGGCAGACTTGTTTGTCCTGGAATCCATACTGGAATTAAAAAATGGATTGAAATTTTTGAAAAAAAAAATATTCAGCCTCTCATTGATAACGCGTTCAAATATCTTTGAAAACACAGAGAGAACATATATCGGCCTATAATTATTAGCTTCAGTTTCTCCTCCGCCCTTATACACAGGCATTACTTTTGCAACTTTTAGTTCATCGGGGAACTCACCAGTCTCTAGCATCTTATTTATTATATTCGATAATACTGGACTTATGATGCAAGTGGTGCATTTAATTGGTAAAGCTTTAATTTTATCCTCACCTACAGTTACATTGTTATCTAAACTATTTATTATTTGGTAAATTTCTTCATAAGTCGCTGGAGCAAGCATAATCGAACTTTTTTAATTTTTTTATTTTATACAGTCATCATTAGTTGCATTTTTAGCCGCGCACGTGCCGATATTGGTAAAATGCGAATTCATTGCGTCTGCGAGCTCTTTCCCTGCCACACTTACATTATCGATTATCAGTTCCGTGACACTACAGCGTTTCTGCTTCTTGTTTGTTAGATGGTTTACTGTATTCCAAACTTTTCGGTGGTCATTGTGAATATGCTGAAATTTATTTTGATAATACTCAAATTGTGCTTGTTTTAAGTCAGAGTTCAACTTACTTCTAATTTTTTAAACTCAGGCAGTAAGCTTAGGTCGTGATGATGTATAAGGCATGACACTTGCGTTCTTTTCGTGTTTTTTTTTTCTTTTACATAAATCATTTGTTATCTACGGTTTTCTAATTTTTTTTAGGCTTGGCTTTAGTTTCGCATAGAGGAGATGCTATATAATAACAGCATTCGAATTAAGACAGGAAGTAATTATATGATTGTGTCGGATCATGTTCATTATAAACGTCTTCCCAGTTTTCTTGATCTATTAAGTAGCCAAAAGTTCTTAGCGCTTCTTCGTTTATTTTGCGGTGACAGCGTTTTTCTTTATTTAGATAACTTTTCGCGGTTGAAAGAGTTGCAATACAGAAGATAGGGATATTGTCGCTTATGTTGTGCAAGATAACGCCGGCTGAGGTCTGGTTACATGCTATGTTTGTAAGACAAGCGTCAAGTGGTGTGGCTGAGGTAACCCTAGTAGGCAACGTTATGTCGTTGTTACAGGCGTTTTGTTGAATAAGATCTCTGAACTTTCTTGCGTGCCCCTAACCAGAGCAGTGTCTATATTCATATCACCAAGAATCATAAATGGTAGGTTAGGCCCCAGAGCACAAAATACTTTTTCAATGAATGACATAAATGCAAGCACGTTGCCGTTTGGCGGCCTATACACAGCTGCGACTACAGTATGTGGGAGCTTAACATCCAAACATTCTACATCATCATTTATTGTTGTTAAATCTTCTATAATCTGATACTGTAGGTTATCTTTTACATAAATGGCTCTACCGCCCCTCCCCTTTTTTTTTTTTTTTTTTTTGTTGACTCTGCACACATTTTTACATATATAACCGCGCAGGGATGGCGGCAAATCCTCGTTTTTTAACCAAGTTTCTGTGAGTGCGATTGCATCGAATTCTATATTTAAAGATTGTGAAAGGATTTCATGGCTGTCAACCCTATGTTTTACACTTCTTGTATTTAAATGTACAGCGGAAAACTGTCTATCGTTTCTTTTGTATTTCTTGTTAAATGACAGGCAGTTGTAATAGTTGCAGTGTCGGTGAGAGCTTCTTCGGTCATCATCGCTACGTTTGTCCTGAAGGGCTTTCACTGTGGTTAGTTTGCTATCGTTTCAACATCCGACAGGCAAGCGATCCTGATTCCGTTCTCATTCTCGGTTTTTCTGGCAAAAACCTTGCCCCCCGATGAAAACACAAGCTTCCATCCTACGCTTTTTTTCTTTGAGGTTGCAGCACCAAGTAGTCTTTGGTTTGAGCCAGACAGGTGTTCGTTGAGGTATGCGAGGTGATTGTTCACCCCCCCCTTCCCCCCCCCCCCCCCCCCCCCCCCATCGTAGTCAAGGTCTTTGATCGTGAATCGCTGCTTTTTGTTTTTCTGTGGGATCTTATTTCGTTTTGTGCGCTTATATTCTTATCCGAAGTTTTGAAAGACGGGACTCTGTGACACACGTCACTATCTAAATCTGAGATCGGCTCGTTTAGAATAGTTTCAATACGTTTTACAATGTCGTACGGGTCACCTTCATCCGGGACGCCTTTAATTTCGAGATTGTTTGATGCTGGTGCCTGCTCAAGCCCCTCAATCTTCTCGCTCAGCCTTCGGTCCTTAAAGGACAATTCATTTTGTTTAGTCAGCTTTTGCATTTCCTTCTGAATTTCTTGTATCTCTTTTTTTTTATTCCATTCACACTATCGCAGGTGTCACTGCAGTCTTGACACTAACCTTGATATTTCGAAGGTCAACTCCAGGTTCACCTCTTAAGCCATCAACAGCCTTCGCGATTTCTTTGCCGGTTTCTTTGATCATATCTCAGACTAGGAAGGCGAAGTTACGCGGATTACAGAGCAGAAATTTAACACTGAAAGAAGACCAGGCGAAGTTACGCGGATTACAGAGCAGAAATTTAACACTGAAAGAAGACCAATCACAAAAACAAAACAAAAACAAAAAATAATGACAGTGTGCTGTGTTCGGCAGTAGTGCGCAAAACAGGCATATGTGTATTCCCTTTTAGACAGAAAAGAAATGCTCACCTGCAATAACAGACGGTTAGTGTATGCACTGCTCGCGCGCCATCTGCCGAACTGAACTCCCGAATTAAATACATACACACTAGTGATGGGGCTGAGCAGATTATTTCAGTGGAAAAGAAAGTGAAGGAGGCAGAAAGGAAAATGTGGGAGGTAGGAATGCGGAAAAACTTAGGTCTAATAATGTACAGGACACAAAAACAGGACAAGAGAAATGAAAAGGGGTTTAACAATTCACTGGGAAGTTTACTGTTTCAGGCCAGAACAGGAGTTTTGATGTCGAGGACGTATATAAGGCTAAATTTCTGGAGACTGACGCATTATGTGCTGTCTGTCATAATGAGAGCGAGACACCAGAGCACTTGGTTTTTAAGTGCATGGGCTTCGCCCTGCCCTCCCTCAAAGGGTAACAGATCTGACCGGGGCCCTGAGTTTCGCTGGCGACGATGGAAGGACTGAAGAGAAATGGATTAGTCATAAAGAGGCGATACAAAGATTGGTGGAAATTATCTAGGAAGAATTGAATGATGCACAACTGGCTAGCACAGCTGGGGACAGGCGGGACAGGGGAAAATCGGGACTCCAATCCGCGTGGCTACGGCCCAAACTCTGAACCCTGTCTCCCAGTGGGTCTGTTGCTAATGGAACGTCATTAAGGTTTGGCCAGAGGAAAATCGGCGACTCCCTCGCCGGGGGAAGAAACGGAGAATAATGTTCTTTTTTTTCTGATTTTTCCAAAGGTCATTTTAGTGATATCTCACACTACCTGGTGACAGTTAGAGGTAAAATTGGCTTAGAAGGGCGGGAGAAAGAGTATGTTTGTCTTTCTAGACTTAGGTTAGGTGGCACAAGCTACCGCCCGCTCAAACATATATCGGTTTGATTACGCCAACGGCTCATATCTTGACTTCTATATTTTCCTTGCTGCGTACGCGTGGGACGACGTCCTTCGTTTACACTCGGTTGACGAGGCGGTCACTGCTTTGACCAATATTTTGATGACCGGCATGCACAGCTTTATACCTCGTAAACAAACTGATCGATCAAACAGATATCCCCCCTGGTTCTCTCCCCAATTAAAACACGTAATGCGCAAAAAGTTACATTTGCACCGTCTTTACCGCACTACTAACAGCAACGAAGTTTATGACAGGTTTAAAATATGCCGAGCCACGGTTAAAGAACTGTATAAGCATGATAAAGAGGCTTATCGTAGACAAGTCGAAGGAAGTGTTTCCAAGCGTCCCCAGGATTTTTGGCGATTGGTTAAAAAGCATACTCGAGATAGGTCGAGCCCTGCTTCACTTATGATTGACGGAGCATATTCTTCTGATCCTGATAAGATATGCAATCAATTCGCAAAGTTTTTCCTGTCCACCTATTCATCAGTCAGTGTCGAAAACACAGAGCTTTTACTAACTACTCATAACCATTTTCCTCCTCCGACAATTGACCTTTCCAACGTTGTTTGGGCAATTCATCAGCTCCCATCTAAAAACTCTTGTGGCCTTGATGGCATACCGAATTTTATTGTTAAGGGGTGTGTCGACATACTGGCTCCCATTCTACACCACATATTTTCTATGTCGCTGAAGCAGTCTATCTTTCCGACCGCCTGGAAAAAGGGCTTGGTAATCCCTCTTCTTAAATCAGGCACCTCAACGAATATCACAAACTATAGACCGATATCATTGCTTTCCGTATTTTCGAAGGTATTCGAAAAAATCCTTCATTAGCATCTAACACACTGTTTTAAGCGCTTAATACCCGAAGTTCAAAATGGTTTTTTGAGCGGCAGGTCTGTTGAAACAAATCTTGCGTGTTTTTTAAATGATGTTGCCCCCAGAGTCTGTTCTCGAGAGCAAGTTGACGCAGTGTATTTTGATTGTAGCAAGGCATTTGATCGTGTAAACCACAAGTTACTGTTACACAAACTTTCTGTTTCTGGTCTCAGCGACGAGTACTGTTCTTGGTTTGAAAGTTGTCTTTCTGCAAGAGAAACCTTTGTCGGCTACGCAAATGTTAGGTCTTTTTTTTTTTTTCCTGTGCCATCTGGTGTACCCCAGGGTTCCAAACTGGGACCTCTTCTTTTTAATATATTTGTTAAAGATGTCCAAGACATCATTCGCCATTCGAGCCTCTTGCAGTTCGCTGATGACCTCAAGATCTATAAAAATATTTCGTCATTAAATGATTGTGGTCTACTGCAGGAAGATATCAACGCCATCTGTCTATGGTGTAAAGATAACGGGCTTGATCTTAACATAGGAAAAACAAATGTAATATCTTTCACGCGTAAGACTAAACCAACTCACTTTCTGTACTACTTAGAAAATTCGTCGATTACTCGAGTTACGATTGTGAAAGATCTGGGAGTGATGCTAGACTCCAAACTCAACTTTAACTCGTACGCGACATACGTTGTGAGCTCTTGTTTTCGTCTTCTCGGTGCAATTTGAAGATTTAGTAAGTGTTTTTCAAGTGTTTACCTTTTCTACGTACTTTACCGAAACATAGTTCTTCCAAAACATGACTTCTGCATTGTGATTTGGAACAGCCTTAGTGCTACAGCTTCCAATAATGAGGAACGCGTACAGAAAAGATTTGCCAGAACTTGTCATTTTAGATCCCCATCACACGATCTTTTTGATTACAACGAAATGCTTAGACAATTGCAAATCACTAACGTCGCATCAAGACGATGCTCGCGCGACCTCTTATTCTTGTGCAAATGCATACATTCTAATCACGATATTAGCTCTCTGGTCACATCTATTAACTATCATATACCCGGTAGAAATGTTCGTTCTAGTCGCACTTTCCATGTCAATTACAGCGATTTCACGTCACCCTCGGGCCGACTGCAAAACTACTTCAATCATCTGGAATCAGATGGCATTGACATTTTTAACCCTAACCAACCTCATTTTAGGAAGTGCTTGCTTTATGTATTGAAATAATGTTCATGCTTTGCAACTATTCAATTCCTGTGTTTCTCTTTTAGAGGTGTGTGAGGCGACCATACTTTTCTTGTTTGTGTTTATATGCTTTCTGAAATGTTACTAACAAGCGCACCAATGTATAGGCTTTGGCTGTTTTTGGGCACTCAAAATAAACAAACAAACAAACAAACAAAGGGTATAGTCGTGAACATCTATCCAATATTCATTCATAAGTACTTTAGGGGTGTCTACAGAACACCGCTCAATACACCTTCCAGGGGATCTAATCTGGACACTTGGCGTAAAAGACGGCAAGGAATTCGACCGCCGTGATTGGACGGCGCCAAGGTCAAACGCGACGCCGGCCAATCACGGCCGCCGAATTCCTTGCCGACTTCTTCGCCAAGTGTCCAGATTACAGCCCCAGTTGGGACATGGTATCGCCGCTGGAACTATCATGCAATCAATTCGTCTGATACAAGTTAGTTATCCCAACAATGCCGCCTGTTGCCGTAACGGCAATCTCTATCTTTTGGTGATGTCGTGCCCCTACGAACGACTTGTCAGTGTACCGTAGGAAATGTTTGAGATTTGTTCTTATTTGTTCATACCATGCGATATATGATATCTCATATTTTGCTCTGAATCTCGGGTGACATTGAGACAAACCCTGGCCCTATCGGTGCTGAATACCATTCCATTCTGGAAGCGCTAAACCGTATTGAAACTGATCGAGCATATATGCTTGCAGCAATCGCATCCTTTCAGAATGAACAGCGCGCGGCTGTTGCCATGGCCAAACTTTTTGACGACACAATTACTAACATCGAGGAAAATATCGAAGCTATGAGGAGTGTGCTAACTCAGTCGCAATCACCTAACAACCCGCTAAACAGCATTCCATCAAAACTTCTCAATCTGAAAGCTAGGTGTCGTGACTCAGTAAACGGCCTTCGTCGATGGAATTTACTTTTCTTGGGATTGCCGGATTCAGAAACGTGGACGAAGTCGCAGGAAAACGTTGTTAAGTCCGGTTCACACATTCGCAACTGTTTACGACCGAGTGCATTAAGACCTCTTGTAATATCTTACGACAAGATAACACACAGGCCAGCTGGTCTATGAGATGACCTGGAACCACGTTTCGCCAGAGCGAAGGTTTTGCAGTATTTTCGAGATTAAGTATATACGTACTTTTTATGACAATTGGTCGTTTATAACATTGTCAAAGATTTTTCAAGTCAATGGTGAAAGAATGAGTCACGGAAGCAATTGGAAATATACGGAAATCGCGATAGATGGCGCCGGTGAGTTCTCTCGACGTAATATATCGGAAAAGCTCGTAACGCGTTTGGTCGTAAGCAGTCGCAAGTGTGTGAACGAGCCTTTACCTTCGAGGATAAAACCCTGGAGCTCTTCTCTTACCCACGTCCATCAGTGCGGATTATGAGCGAGACTCAAGTTGGATTTCACACTGGGCAGAACGCGAATTGGATATCACACTGAAAGCTGGTTCCCACGCTTGAGAGAGTACGACCCTTGCAATGGCCGAGGCCTGCGCTCCCAATTATCCCAGCGTGGGTGGTGAGAGGTCTCGCTGCCTCAGCGAGCGCTCCCCAGCTGGTAACCCTTAATTTGCCATGTTGACGCTCCAGTCACTTTCGCCGCCGATGAGTCAACATGTTCCTACGGGAGTCGATTCGCTGCAGTGGGTTCTGTACGTACCTTGAGTCCCACTCCCTGGCTTGTTAGAACCTTGCCAACCAATACGAAAGGCGAAAAAAAGAGAGACGTCTTATTAACTCCGGTCGCGCACGCGTGCTAAACAAATATTAATAATGGGTCCAGGGAATTATAGCAAGGTCTTCACGATAGTTATCTTTTCGCTTCAGGCCGGCGCGAACATTCGTGTACGTTACCTATTTGGGTATAGCAATTCAATTAAAGTAATTTAATTACAATAGCGCGTTGGCACTTGGAAGGGACCATATAAATCGTTTTTTTAGCAATGTCTTATATCTCGACGAAAATAATCCCTGGAAAAGGGTTAATAATCCCTTCTCCAGAAATTATTTTCGTAATTCTTGTCCAGCTCGCTTACATTTTTGCATTTAATGGCATTATAATCTTATATCTTGTACGGACGTGGATAAAGATAAGGCATTTTGTGCATTCATTTTTTTTAAGATTGAGTTTCTTTGTGTATAGTAGCAAATTAGGAGCGCGGATTTTCCATCGTACAGTCATCACGTTTAATAACGAAAGTCGTCTGATTGTCGCAAAAGCCGACAAATTGAGGAACCTGTTGGCACATGGCCGAAATATCTCAACAAAGGATTTATTATTTTATTTTCAGGAAACCCTGCAGCGCCGAAGCATTACAACAGGAGAGTTGGTATATGGAAAAGAGCACAAATAGCACATATCATCAAAACACATCAGAACACAAAAATGATAATCAATGAAGCAAATCAAATAGCGCATATCCTCAGCACACGACAGCAAAATATAACATGTATACAAAAAGCGATAGCTGTAGCACGATCACGCAATGCGGGTGGTATGGTGCCTTCTTGCACCTGAGGACGGAGGTGCGACGCGGGTAATTCTCATAGCGGTCATGGTTGGCGTCGTGGATGCCACTGACGACTGCCACCAGTGCTCGATGATCCATGAAGCGGGTAAGCTCGGTGGAGGTTTAAAAGTTTACAAAACCATTGAACATTCGGCGTGGCTACTGGATACTGCCAAAGTGGGATTTCGCATAACGCGAGGAATGTTTGAAAACAAGTGTTTGAAGCAAACGACACGGAATGCTTTCCTTTCATCGCGTTAATTATTAGTGGCTGGATGCCGGGGTTGCCCTTTCTTTTCTATCCGCGTTACTTGGCCGACGGGAAAACCCAACTTCCCTGGCCTCGCGCCAAGAACGAAGAGAAGGGTTTTTCCGTGGATGGGACGACAGCCCACGAGGGCCTCTGCAAAGTGTCGCCGGAAAAAACCCTCTAGTGAAGAAGGGAGACCAGCGGAGCTGTACAATGGAAAGTAATGGCCGGCCTAAAGTCGGCAAGCCAGAGTGGAAAGGCTGCCGCCACCTATGAGCGGCGGCGGCAACCAGGTACGTGGCTTGCCGTCGTCGCTCATAGATGGCGGTAGGTGTCCACAGTTCGGTGTCTTCATTTCTTTGCGGGGGACACGATCCTGGGGAAACTACCCCTTAACAGCTCCGCTGTAAAAAATCACAAACCATGCACATTATTGAAGCCCACCAGCCAAAAAAGCCATACCAGATATGGTTCGTGGAAAGAACGAAAACTTTTTTTTATACTTGGTCCGACATTTTTTTCTCACGAATTTTCTTACTATGGTTCCTCCTGTTTGAAATGTAATAAGGAGATCAAAGATATACATCTTTACTAATTCTAGTTGAACTGTAATATATTAAGTAAACTTCATTCTACTATTTTTACGTCTTTTATCTAGAGTTTCTATACCAGAATTAGATTTTATTTCATTGGCACTTGCTTCTCGGGAGTATTTGTTCAAAATAGAACTTACTGAAATATTTTGTATTCTTTCAATCTTACCAATGAGCTATTTTTTGTGAAAATCTCACACGGCGCTTGCCTATTCTATATGTGTCATTACCAGTGAATGGTCTTTGAAAATCCGAGGAACGGTACGAAAGTTTCAGATGACTAAGCTAAGTACTTTACCAGCTTTGTTTCAGATCATGACTATGTGTTAACTAAAAGGAAGGTTTTCAGGAAGAATTACACTTAGGTATACAGTTTATAACGCTAATAATGTCGCAAAGCAGCGACATTATTAGCGTTACTTATGGTTCTGCAAATGACACAATCATCCGCAAATAATTTGATATAAGAGGAAATAGAGGATGTTATATCATTAATAAAAATAAAAAATAATAGTGGCCCCAAAACAAACCTCTGAGGCCCTCCCGAAGTTACCTCTACAAATTTAAATTGCTTTCCCCCAGAACAAAGCACTGCTTTCTCTCACTAAGGTAATCCTCCATCCACTTAAGTATAATAATATCAATATTTATAGCGCTCATTTTGTGCAATAACAAGTGCCGAAAAACAATATCAAAGACTGCTGAAATCTGAAAACATTGCATCCGTTTGCAGTTTCTTTTCAGTTGCGCTGACGTGGTTACGATAAAGCTATAATAATTGAGTGCAGCAAGAAACGCCTTTGCAAAAACCATGTTGGTTTGGACAAAAAAAAAATGATATCCTCTAAATATTTCATAACCATTGCTGTACACAATATACTCCAATACCTCGCAGAACTGCCAATACCTCGCACAACTGCCGTCTACTCTGCCTTCCTTCGTATACTTCGTATTCTCGAATCGATGGAACTTGGATTGGGGGCCGAGAGATGGCGGTAGCTTTACACGCTGTGAACCGTGCTCTTCAACATCTGGTTCAACTTGCTGAATCGAGCAGTGGTGTCTCGCTGTTCACTGACATGCAACAGCGTCATCTTTCACAATATGGCCGTCACTGCACCTCTCTAGTTGAGGCTCTCGGCTTCCTACCCTCCGTCCATTCTCCTCCAGGTGACTCCCCATGGGGCAAGCACCCGTCTACCGTCTACGAGGACATCCCGACTTTCCACGGAAAATCACGACACCCCTGTGTGGTTAGTCGAGCCCTGACAGAGGAGGTTATGACGTCTCGACATGCCTCGTTTACGGCCATTTATACTGATGGCTCTGCCGACTTCATCCATAACGTCGTGTCTGCAACTTACCACATCCTCTCAGAATGCTGCTCATGGTCAGGACGGTTCGATCATGCCGTATTGTCGACTACAGCTGAGCTGAGTGGGATCCACACAGCTTTTTTTTTTATTTTTATTTTTATTTTTCACATTGCGACGAAACTACCAAATAACTGGCTTTTGGCAACAGACTATGCGTGCGGTTCAAAATATTCTCAGCAGCAAAGGCGCCAATCAAGATACGGTTCGTGGAATAATTAGTCTGGGTCGTCTACTTGTCTCCCATGGCTCTAAACTGCGAGTACAGGAGATCCTCTCGTACATTAGCTTACCTTTAAATGCGATGGCTGACCATCAAGCCTCAACCGCTCTAAAACAACCCACAGTGACGTTGAATCTCCCCAGCCACTTTGACCAGAGATTGGCTATTAAGACGTGGATACAACACAAGCATCCCGTTTCCAGTTTGGCGTCTGATGTAGTACCTCCTCGTTCAGCCTGTACGCGTAGCCTAACACGGAAGTTCGCTTCTCCTCTCCACCACCTAAGAGCAGACTGCGCGTATACGCAAGTGAACCTGCACAGCATCAAAAGAACAACCAGACCCTTCTGCGAGCACTGCGATCAGCCAGAAACGCTGACACATACATCTTCTTTTTTTTTTTTTTTTACTGTGGACACTACGATACAGAAAGAACTGTGCTTCTAGCTTCACTGAAGAGCCGCGATGTTTCATCTACCTTCGTGGGCAATGCTATTCCCCAAGGGTCCACCATCCACATGCATACGTCTCCGAAAGACTGTGTTCAGCTTCTTAGATACCTGTGGTCTTTTGGCAAGGCTGTGATGTGTTAGAAAATACGACCGCTCACTTCTTTTTTCGTGCTTGTGTGCCAGTGATAGTTTTCTCGTGAAGTTTCCTGCGGGAATTTCTGAACATTTTGTGATACTCGCGTTCAAAGATGTGGTCATCCTATCACTTTTGACTGATTTCTTGCCGATTCTATTTTTTAATTTGTTAACGTGTGTTTCATGATCCTATATTTCTCATCGCCATCTATTCCCCTTCCTTTCCCCTGCATTCATTCTCATCAAAACAGGAATACCCAAGGCCCGTGAAACTTTTCCACAGCCAGTAAGAAAAACCTCTCGTCAGGCAGACACCACCACCACCACCACCTTGTACGACATACAACTGAGTAAAATGGGCCTATAGTTGCATACAAACGATTCTGGTCCATTCTTACAAATTGGTAGAACATGTATTGTTCCATTCTTTAGGCAATAGTGCAGATTCAAGAGATTTATAAAGTAAAGTATTATATGTAAGTATTCTGACACTCTACACGAGCAGGCTCTAAGTACTTAGGGCGATATATCACCTGAGCCAGCTGCCTTTCCTTATTTTAAAGAGGCTAAACACTCGCTTACTCCCTCAGTCGGGATCGTGACAGGAGGCATTACATTTTCTACCGATAGCCCTCTATGATTCAGAAGTGGCGTATTTACAGTCCTTTAATATGCCAACCAAATAAGAACATATGTAGATTAGTAGGACGATATGCGTACATGACATGGGTGTTTCGTCTATAAGGCATTTATGTTTGTTTTTCTTCCTGTTTGATTAATTGAGATTAAACTTCAGTTTCCAGTACGCTCTTGGTGTATGTGTGTCTTCTTTTATCGGTCCTTGTCTTTTTAGCCCTTTTAATCGCCACAATTATTACCTCGTCAGCAGGCGACGGAAAACATCGATCGTAGCCACTGCTTTTGAAAAATGTTGACTTGAAATAGTCATAAAAAAGTTATATAGCCTTTGCAAAATTTTCATTTGCTACTTTACCGGAATCAAGAATGCTTGAGATGCCCGTTTTCTCCTTTCGAGTTTTTCGAAGATAACTCCCTAAGGCTTTCGAGTTTAAGCTGATAGCCTTCGCCAGTCCAGAGAAATAATCCTCCTTGGCGTTACATATGGCATTCTCATAAATTAAATTTAATACTCCTAGACGAAGCTCAAGATTACCACAAGGATTCTTTTTATAAGTGTCATGCATACGTGAGCGTTGTTTTACTATATTTTAACCGAGGGATTCATCCAAAGCTTAACAGGCCTTCTGCTTGTCATCACATGTTTAAAACGAATATGCTTGTCAACAAGGGCTGAGCTGATAGTGAATTTTTAAAGTTAATCTACAGAATATCTGCACCTCCAGGAAAAACTCATGCCATATATTTCTCTAATCATTTCTCTAGGTCATTTATTATTTCGTTATAGTTAGCTTTAATTTTGCATGTACACTTTTTCAAAGTCGTAATTCCAGGGATTAATTGAAACACAATAAAGTTAGGAGTAACTATGTTATGATTACTTATTCCATTCAAAACACTCTCACATTGAACAACACTGGGATCATTACGTAGAATTAAATCAAAAACATTGACTATGTGTAGCGGTCAAAATGTGCTGCTCAAAACCATATGTAATAATTACATCATAAAATGTTAAAGAAATTTCACTGGTTGGTATATTTCCATCCCATTTTAAATTTGGTAAATTAAAACCCCCAGTCAAAATACTACTTTCTTGAAGAAGCGTTGCCAATCTAGAATCTAGTGAGCTGATAACCTCAACACTGGCTCCAGGAGGTCGATAAAAAGAACCGAAGGCCATTGTTACTCTATCAGGAGTGCTCGACCTACACCATATATATTCATCGCCATTAGTACTGAATATCAATTAGGGTGCTATATAATGTTTCTTTAACAAGAATAAACACTCCTTCACCGCAAGCATTCATGTCCTTTCTATCAACTCGATTATCAGAAAGAAACATTTCACCGTCTGTAACAATATCATCTAACCATGACTCGGTTTCAAAAGCAATATCAGGATTCAAAGCTTGCAGTACACCATTAAGTCATAAATGTTATGTTTCATACCTTGACAGTTAAGCAAAAGGACAGAACACTACGCCACTCCATTATTTGCGGTTAAAGGTTGTCAATTCTATTCAGTTTCGTGACAGATTGGGTATCATCATTCAAAGCATGGATATACCATATATGATTAACAACTTATGCGGAAGCAAAACCTTATCCAGACCGCTTTTGTTTTCTTTCCTTTCCAGCCGACCAAAGCTTGCGGCGAATTTCCCTTACACGAGTCGAAAATCTCTTGGCACGCCGGAGTTAGTATGTACATCAATTTCTTCCCGTTACTGAGAATTTTTTTGTGCCCTTGTATGACAAACAATTTGTAATAATCGGACGATTACAGTTCAGCCCATGCTTCCCAATTCTATCAAATCTGCATTTCCCCCAAGAATACCTACAGCCTATCCCGGCAAAAAGCCCGACTTACGTTTTCAAGAGTTTTCCAGCTCTTACGTGGCTCCCGATCTTCAATGCTATAAAAAACAAGGTTCAGCCTTCTGCTCCGATATTCTAAATCATCTCATTTTCGATAGATTTCTTCTGCGCTTTACGAGTGAAGTTGAATCTTGCTATGAACCTGTGCCTTGTCACGATCTCCATTTTAGAACGTTGCATTCTAGATTCCAATGACTCTACCCTTTTGCCAGAGTCACTGACCAGATCATCTAACTTAGTTTGTCATTTTTCTATATCTTCTAATTTACTCAAGATAGCAGTTTAACTCTGCTGCAGCCCTTGTGGGATGACATACATATCAGTTAGAGGATTTTCCTCCACATCAACTGACAGAATCAACAGCTTCAGAACAAGCACTCTCAATGACAATAGCACGCGTGCTTGTTATAAGGAAGGCAGCAGCAACGAGAACTTATCGTCACTACAATATCGCGGAACATTCAACCTTACCTATAGAAGACAAAAATTCGTGATTGAACACATGTTGGCACGAGCGATACCGCCTTTCTCACTGAAACCGGAATGGTCCAGCATGGTCCTTTGACGCTGCTCGTCCAGGATGCCAGCTGATTTACCCGAGCGTATGTGGCGTAGATGGTTGTACAGGCAGAGCAGCCATGACCACACTGATGATCTTGGCCGACAGGAATATCTTTGCAATCATGTGGCGCGTGCAGCGTCGCCGCTGTTTGTTGCTTTTGTGTTAATTCAGTGTGTTGTATAAGTAAAAAATAACGAAATCATGGCTTACATGAAAAAGCCCGCGCCGTACTTGACTCAAAAACATTGTATGCTCTATACTCCGCGACAACTTTTCTTGGCAATGCAGTGGAAGGTACAGGCCCGCGTCCCCTCTCCCATGTTGAGTGTACGCAGGCTCTCGTCCTCCCCCATTTCCGGGGAGAGGAGGAGAGCCCGCGCACACTCAAAATGGGAGAGGTGACGCGGGCCTGTACCTTCCACTGCATTGCCAAGAAAAGTTGTCGCGGAGTATAGGAGATCCTTCTGTCGGCTGTTCCGCCAATCAGACGCCTTTCGTTAGCAGCCGCCATAGGTAGCGAATTCAAGCTCTTAATATTTCACTCTTTGCTCAGGTAAGCTGTTCTTTTTTAATATTGATACACAAAAAGAATCATCTTGCACACCTCCATCCAAAATTTAAGCTCGATACGCAAAGAAAACGATTTATGACTGTAAGCTTTGTCTGACAGCTCATGTCTGCAAGCTGTACTGCTTCGTAAGAAATCTCTCTCTCTGCTGTTTTCTAGCGTTTATTATGGGTACGTTTCGTGTCATAAAAACGATGGTCATCAATGATTATCTCGACATGCCACATGCCGGTGCTCTGGTATGAATTATGTATTTAAACGTCACACCCAAAACCATTCGATTGTTGGTTTAACAGTTTCAAGAAATACGTAAATAACTCGCTATTTATACCCATTGGATGAACTCAGCGAAGTGATTCACCAGGATTCCTATAAACTAATGCCTGCGTAGTCTACAAAACTGGGAAATGCTCGAAACCATTTAAACGAAAAGGTATGTCAACTCACACCTTCCTATCAAAAAAGAAACACGCGAATTTTTTTTTTTTTTTTTTTTTTTTACATTTGGGTAAATTTTTTTTTAATTTTTAAGAAATATGTGGTTGTTGTTTTTTATTCTATACAAAAAACAAAAAATAAAAATTATAATGAGACCGATGGAAATGCTAGAATTAACTTCATAAGGTTCTATCGTTTGGGGACAGCCAAAAACAGAGGGCGCTTGCAGCAAGCACATTAGATATTTCGTTCAGATGCTTCAGAGCGGTTCACAAAGCTCCCAGCAAGGCCTGCACCCGGGAGAGTCGCACCCCCATTACTCCAATGAAGACGTTCCAATAATAACAACAAAGTTCTGGGAGGTCTCTTAGGCCCGCTTCAGACGGAGCAATTTCGCCCAGCAACTTGACGTCGCAACACCAGCAACATGGGCCGCCCGCGTTCACACGCAGCAACCGAATTGCTCCGACTTGCCATCATCATCATTAAATTCGATTTTTCTTTCACTATTTAGACGCCCAGCTACGCGCTAAAAACGCGTTCTTATATCTGTGAACGGCGTTGAGAATACTAATTTATTTTTCTGAAACTGTTTATTTCCAAAAACGATCCATTTCAAACTATAGAACTTAGTCTTTAGCTGTCATCATCACCACCACAGGGGTGTCACGGAAAATATCGCGTCTCTGATTAGCTGCAGCCGTTTCAAACTTCTTCGAATTGCTCCAAGTTGCTCGCTTGTTCGAGCCGGACCCAATCTCAGCAATTCGCGTCGATCTAGGGAAAGCTAGGGAACAACCCACCAGCAACCTCAAAATGGACTGTTTCCAAAACCGACGCGCCCCAATGCGGCGAAATACCACGCAGTGCACTCTGGGAACTAGTTGGCCACTCAGTTTCGGTTTCGACTGAGCAGATTCATCTCGTGATTATACCGCCGCGACCGAACGCGCTGCTTGCGTTTTCGATTATCTGACTTTTTTCCGAATATACAATACACTCATTCTCAAGCGATACAAAACGAAGGCCGGGGCACTTTCCTTGGTTCCCGAAACACCGGATATTATGAGTGCGTATGCAAACGTAGTAAGACGTGGCTTAGTCACCTCATCTTTGAGTCCAATTTCGATAATCTCGTCTAGTACCAGTGAAGTACAAGTGAAATTCGGTCACCTGGAGCATTACACGTATTTTGTTTGCCAAACGTCCGTTTCTTGTGACTTCATTGGGCGAAAAGCAAGCCGCATCCTCACAGTAGTATCAAAGTTGAGCCTGCAGCGTTGACGCATGAACTTTTAAGGAAACGCAATAAATTCGACCATAGGGGTTCTTGCCCGTCCGGCGCACTCCCGGCGAACGGTGCGACATTCTTCACACAAGTGCTCGATCTTTGCTTTCTAAAAATGGTCTGTATGTGCGAATGTACCTATATGCTTGCAGGATAACTTTATGCGCATACGCCATGTTGAACATTAGTGGAATGCAAGCGGGTGGGGACCTCACTTCGTGCAGTGCTGCGGGTCAGTACAGATGAGAGATTAGAAGTGTTAAAATTGAGCTTTTCAATGGCGCCTCCGAGTTTTACTCCGCGTACTCAGGCGTATTAAGAAAAACAGTAATCGCAAAAAGGGATTTTTCGTCTATGGACGCACGAAACAAAAACAAACTTCCTGATCAACAACACTAATGTAAAGGCGCGAGCTCGATGTATGCGTACTTATTGGTTGCTACAGCCTGTTGGTTCGTACATAGGCAAGATCCCCGAGCTTCGCAGCGTCGAGATTCCCAGCACTGGCTCGTCCACATACCTCGATTGGAACGCTAACAGAAAGGCTCAAGTACAAAAATACAACAAGCATGAGTTAAGACAAACTATACGTCGCGGGCTTGTCTAAAGCTTCAAGGTCTGGCCATTTAGGTTAGTTTAGAGACCACAAATGACGCTCTCGGGACCAGAAAACATGAGATAACGGCCGTTAATAGTCCACGCTCTGTGTATAATCTTTTGTCGACCTGTCAATCGAAACCGAAACCATGCCACCCTCCTCCCTGGCTGGCCAACTAGTTCCCAGAGCGCAACGCGCGCCGTGTTGCATGTAGGGCTTTATGGAAGTAGTCTATTGCTGGAAAGGTTGCCCCGTCTGAAGCGGGCCTTAGACAACCACGACGAGATTTTTCTCGCCTGCGACTGTATACCTCATTGTATATACTATATAGTATTCATGCAGAGAAAAGACACCTGATTACTTGCCTTGAGTTGTTGTTGTTGTTGTTGTTGTTGTTGTTGTTGCTGCTGTTGTTGTTGATGGTGTTGTCGTTGTAGCGGTTGTTGTTGTTTTTTTTTGTTGTTGTTGTTGTTGTTGTGGTGGTTTTGTCGTTGTTGTTGTTGTTGTTTTTGTTGTTGTCGTCGTCGTCGTTGTTGTTTTTGTTGTTGCTGTTGTTGCTGCTGCTGCTGTTGTTGTTTTTGTTGTTGTTGTTGTTGTTGTTGCTTTTGTTGTTGCTGCTGCTGCTGTTGTTGTTGTTTCTGTTGCTGTTGTTGATGTTGTTGTTGTTATTTATCTACCCATATCGCTACATTTATTTAATAGCCGGGTTTTACTATCCATGCCATGCTAATCATTATCTCTAAATTCTAACAATCCTTTAAAAAAACGGCAAATATGATGCCAAGACCAACACTGAATTGTCCCCGCGCTTTTCAGCGACGCGACGGCTCATGTTGTGAAACTTGCAGGTCGAACAGGCAATTTAAAAAACCAGTATGTTTTTTTGTTTTTTTGTAGTTTTGCCGGAGTAAGTTTCTGCAGCATTAATTTTGCTTTACCATGACTTCTGACCTGCCAGGAGCACGTTAACCCACCCAAATTATATTTGACCTTATCTCTACTTCACCTGATCTCGTCTTTTCTCTACCTGATATCGTCTCTTCTCTAACTTACACTCTAAGAAATGCCTGGGCGTCTACTTACCCTAAAAACACTCAAAGAACTAATCTCTGCGATCTACGAAATCAGCTCAGCGCATGATGAGGCGGAACATCCGTTTAGACCTAAAAATGAAGTCTGCGCTGTGGCATTGCGCAATGCAAAGTGCATTGCGTAATCCCACCGCGCAGGTTTAATTTTGAGGTCTACACCTCAGTACACGCGAGTCACGTAGCTGTAGTTGGAGATTTGGGTTTGTCCTTTGTCCCCTTTGTTCCCCTTCTCCAGGGGTTATTAGTGTCATTCTTGTCCAGCTCGCTTGCACCTTTGCATTGATTGCATTATAATCATAACCTTAAAGGGATACTACAACGAAATTTCGGCGCTTATTTTATCGTCTATATGTGTTCAAAGGAGCAGTATCACATCGAACACACTAACACCTTGTTAAAAAAAGTCACGAAAAGGAGTTTTAAAACGAATTATGCGATTAGCAAAGAGCACCTGGTGGATGTCGCTAACGCCTCGTTTATAATAGGGTGTCTTCATGTGCGCACATGAAGACACCCTAGTTTGTAATGCCCGTCTAGGAACCTTGACAGCTATAGTCAGTTACAGGTTAAGAAGGTAGCGGCAAATGCCCCTCAAAGGGAATCATATATCCCTCCGCCACCTTTGCATCCAATAGCTTCCCACCGTTTCCGTGACGTCGCGGACAACGCGCGAGGAGGGTCTTGCCTTTCTGTACATATTTGCTTCATCTTTCGACTTTGACTTAACATTGTGGAAGCCACGAGAGGGAGATTAGAGTTCTCCCCCACCGACGGAAACAGATACGACTTTCGGGGATTAGCTTCCCCCCCGATGGATACAAAGGCTGCTTTCAGGGGCTCGGTTCCCCCTCCGATAAATACAAAGGTCGCTTTCTTAAAAAGTGGGGTCGGAGACAAGTGGGAATCCATTGAAGCGGAACAAGGAGCGTTTCCAGTGAACTCTTCTTTCGACTGCGGAGAGATTTGAAACGGGCGCATCACACTTGTGGGAGGAGCTTCTCCTACCTTCTTGACTTGTGAGTGACTCGCCTCCGCCCACGACGAGAGAAGGGGGGAAGGAGGAACTCCCGTCTTCCCGAGAATCCCTTTTGTGTGTTCCAGAAGTAACTATTGTCCCCCTACAAGATTATAGAAGATTAACCCGTCACTCAAAATTCGTACAAAAGCAGCCGCTTCGGTGGCTGGAACGACTAGGCCATCCTCTCGACGTCAGCCTCGCCGTAGCTTTGCTCGTCCCGAGACGACCTACGTCACGATTGCGTCGGATGTCACGTGCTCTAAGCGGGGCCTTCTCCGAGCGCTTGCTAGAGTGGGCCGTTTATAACAAAAAATACAGCCACCAGGCTCAAAATACAAACGTGCGATTGTCATTTACGGATATTGTGGATCATATTCAACCTATTTTTGAACACGACGGATATATTTCAAATTTCGTTGAAGTATCCCTTTACAATGCAGGCTGTTCATCCTCGTTGGTGTTAGACTGGTGGCAGCTGATAAAACCTGTTTACTCTACTGACGTCCAACTCCTGGTTAGCTCAGTTGCTAGAGTTCTCCACTGGAAATGGAGAGGTTCCTGGTTCGATACCAGGACCAAGCGAATTTTTTCGGTCGCGCACCAGTCATCTAGCTGTGTTCAAGATTTGCGATCGTCCTTTGTCCCCAGGGGCGGATTTAGAGGGGGGGGGGGGGGTCCGGATGTCCTGACCCCCCTCTTGATTTCTGCACGTGCAAAATTTAGGGCGTGAAACGAGGGAGAGGGGGAGGGGGTTCCTAAACAAATTGTACGCTGACCAACACCTGACCCCCCCCCCCCCCCCCTCAGAAAATTCCTGCATCCGCCCCCGTTTGACCCCTTTGTTCCCCTTCTCCAGGGATTATTATTGTCATTGTTGTCCAGCTCGCTTGCAGCTTTGCATTACTTACGTTATAATTATAAATAAAAACGTGACGTCAGATGTAATTTGGGCAGTTGTTCTCGACGCGATACAAGAAGTTCAATGTTGTGAAATGAATCCTGGACAAGCTAACGCCAGCAAAACAAACAAAAAACGCGCAAAATATTGTTTTTTTTTAAGACTGACTGTTTCATTTGCAAGTTATACGACATGTGAAGTCACCCACTGGAGATCGGTCCAAACGTTTAAGGGCACAGGGTAAGTCCTGTACACCCCACGCATTTAATTAATTAATAGGAGTATTTCAACCATATATACATATATATATATATAGAGAGAGAGAGAGAAAGAGAGAAAGAACGTAGCGCAGAATGACGAAAAGTATATACGGCAGAAAATGAACTTGAGACGGTTGTTGAAGTTTTTAAAACATATTATTCGTAAAGTTCGTCGACGTTTCGGCCTGAGACAGACCTTTTTCTAGACTCGAAATAGGTCTGCCTTAGGCCGAAACGTCGACGAACTTTACGAATAATATGTTTTAAAAACTCCAACAACCGTCTCAAGTGCGTATTCTGCCGTATATATATATATATATATATATATATATACAGGGTGTTTCAGAGAACGCAGGTCAAATCGCTCCTGCGAAAACTACTCATCGCAACGAAAAAAGGCTTGTGGCGTTTTGGTCCTGGTCCAGAGGCCCATTTAGGAAAATTATTAAAGTCCACGATAATTAAGTTTTAATTATTTTTGCGTAATTAACTTTTTTAATGTTGTGTTTAAGGGCATGGTTTGAATCAGAAAATTGCTCAGCATCATAGCAAAACACTAAATCAACAAATTGCAGAACGATAGCAGGCACGCGAAGCATTTTACGCCTTTCTGAAAAGCCGCACAAATTTGACGGGTTTTTAAGTTTCGGTTTGCTATCGGAGCGCATCTCGGCCCCGGCGGCACCACGCCCCGTGGAGAGGTAGTGCAACCAGCCTCTGCTGCGCTGTCATCGCGCGATGCAGCAGAGTCTGGTTGCACTATCTCTCCACGGGTCGCGGTGCCGCCGGGGCCGAGATGCGCTCCGATAGCAAATCGAAACTTAAAAACCTGTCGAATTTGTGCGGTTTTGAGAAAGCCGTAAAATACTTCGCGTGCCTTCTATCGTTCTGCAATTTCTTGATTTAGTGTTTTTCGATGATGCGGAGCAATTTTCTAATTTAAACCATGCCCTTAAACACAATATTAAAAAATTAATTACGCAAGAATAATTAGCAACTTAATTATGCCAGACTTTAATAATTTTCCTGAATGGGCCCTTAGACCAGGACCAAAACGCCACAAGCCTTTTTTCGTTGCGATGAGTCGTTTCCGCAGGAGCGATTTGGCCTGCGTTCTCTGAAACACCCTATATATATATATATATATATATATATATATATATCGCAAAAAGGAGGTAAATGCTTTAAAACGTATTTATTGGACGACGTTCCGAGCGGGGACCGCTCTTCTTCAGGTCCTAATGTATATAGATACTATTTTGTTCAAACTTTTGTGCGTTTTCTGCTGAACTAGAATGAAAGAGACCAGATGAAAATTAATATTTTTATTCATATTTTTAGTACTGCAGTTTTAGCTCCCTTGGTGTATTAAAGATTGTCTAGCACAAAAACTGTTAGGTTCATGTTTTTAATTCTGGTTCAGAACTTTTCAACACCTACGTAAGTGGCAGGAATAAAAAAAAATCAACTCTTTATATTGGAAGGTTAAGGAAATAATGGTACCTGTAGGTACTCAAAAACAGTGTTTCGAGATGATTGAGTTTAAAGAAAAAAAGACAGGTGAATAACAAATTGTTATTGGCCGTCATTCTTAGAGTCATGTCTTCGCTTTTTGGCTTTTCGCCTTGCGTGCCGGGCCTCTTTTGCGACCTGTCGCGTCGTTCGGTCGGCAAAGTATGTTCGAGTGACGTCAGCTTTCCTCAGCCACTCGATGGTGTTTTCTACCCAGGGTTCAATCCACAGGACTTCAAAATATTAACTCGTGCGATGCCACCACCATTGAACAAAAGAACAGCATCCAATGTCCCCATTTTGTCGTTTAAAAACACAGGCGCTTGAAGTACACACGTGGAAAAAACGTCCACAAACTCCTGGGATTGTCTTGGTTTAAAAAAAGAAGCTTTGCAATAGTTGCAAGATCATTTTTAAGGTGTACGAAGCTCATTTCGAACATGCTTTTAAATCTGGTGCTATTTTTTATAGATAAACAAGGAGCACACTTCAAAAGGGGGCATGGCCACACGCTACTTGCTAATGGGAAAAGTTGTTTTCAGCCTGAAATATAACTTTCTAAGAAAAGTGTGACAATGGAAAATGCGCAGAAAGAAAGAAAACTTTCAAATTGCAAAAACTAAACTTTTTTTTAATGTTCCCTTACCCTGTGTTTTTAATGTTGGTTTGGTGGCGTAACTGCGATTTATCGTCTTCTAAATAGCTATTTTTACATTATAGTTGGTGACATGTTAAGAGTTCAGAAGACGCTCCTCTCATCTCTTTCCACTTTAGCGGAGCGGGCGCTGAAGAGGAGGTCCTCTCCTTCCCGGCGATCGCTCTGCTAATGCGGAAAGAAGTAAGAGGAGTTACTCTTGCGGAAGAGTCAAACCTGGGGATTCCGAAAACCTGCTTAGTATAAATAACTAAAAAAAAAAAACTCTGAAGCTTTGTTTTAAGGAAACGGAAAAGTGTCGCCGAGCGCTGCGTAAAACTATAGTTTACCCAGACAGTCTGCCGCATTCATTACATTTTGTTTAAGGTGGTACAATGTGCCTAGTGTATATTTTGCATAAAGTGACGTGACAAGTAATATTTGGGGGCATAAATTGAGACTGCCTAACTGCAAAAAAAAATGTAACTGTCAGTCATTTCTAAAATGGGAAGCCGGATGTGTCGTATTTGGGTCGAACCACGGAGCACACGCTTAGTTGTCAGTTAGGGTAATTCCAAATGTTCAAGTGGTACGCGCATTAAATAAAAAGCCTGACAAGCTCCTGTTTTACTTTTTTAATGAGGGTCACGACAAAAATCTAGGTTTTTGTTTTGTTTTGTTTTTACAAATGATTTTCGTAAACAAATCGAGATAATCTTGTTGTTCAGCATTTGTCTGAGGGGACATCGGAAATGTTATCAACCATTCACCAAAAAAAGCAAATTAAACACCGTTTTCGTTTGTTTTTTTTACGTTTTAGCGTTGAGGTTTTTTTTGTCCCTATCTGCTTCCACAATTGGATTGGTCCACGCGTCCGAAATGTCGGACTGTCAAATTACCGAACGCGTCACGACATATTAGGTTGATAAAAATCGATGAGATAAAAAAACAAAATACCCATGACGTCGTTTCATTTCACATCTGGCGTTTTATTTCGATTTCTCTTCATGCTTGAAAAGAGCCCAGAGCTATGGATTCTATTAGCGACGTCTCAGCCGGCCTCGCGAGACTTCGATTTCAATTCCCCAAGAAGTTCTTCGAGCGCGTGCTTCTTTGTCCTCGTGGCTTCCGGGCTTTGGCGAGATGCGATGACGACGAACTGAGGGCCGTATAAAAATTAAAATCGATTCGACGCAAGAGTGAATGGTTGGCACCAGAGAAAGAAAACGGTCATGGAAACGGGCAAATTCGGGAAGAGAACACAAATGAAATCGTCGACGAGACATTCCGTATTATAGAAAGTATTCACCGGCGGCCATAGCCGTGTGCGCTGCTGCTGAGCGTGTGCTGACGGCGAACTTCCACAGTCCTTTTGAAGCGTGCATTTAGCACCATCAAGGTTGCCGGTCTTAGCAGGCTATTAATGTGAGCTCGCTCTGAGCATGCGCTCTAAAAATCGCCCTCAAATATGGCGTCCAATGAATACCCTTAAGCTGAGACTGCAGCTCATAGAGAGTTTTAGTAGATAGCGCTTTTAGGCCACGCTAATCGTCGGGAGCTCGCGCTGCCACTTCGATGCATGCTCTGAAGCGCGCGCTCGTAGCGGTAGCGGGCCTTTGGAAAGGATCTACTAAAGCTCCCTAATACGACAAGCACGAGAGTTTGAGTTATCCGCTGCTCTGATGCGTTCTCCTGCGGAACGAGCACTCGAGCGAGAAATGCACGTCCCAAAGCCAGGAGCGCTGGCTAGCTCGCGCTTGTAGCTTTGGCTTATACCCGTGCCACACGGGCAACTCGAATGCCATTTGCAACGAATGACATTTGAACGATCGGCCAATCAGCGCGCGACACTCCTAGCGTGGGGCGTTCCACGTGCGACAGATCGCGAGCCTATTCGTCGATCACACGAATGTCGTTCGTTGTAAATGGCATTCGAGTTGCCCGTGTGGCACGGGTATAAAAGGTGAACAGAGTATAGTCGATTGCGAGCAAGACTAAGACGTACTGAGCATGTCCTTTAAACAGCGCCCCCAAATATGGCGTCCAGTGAATACCCCTGTACAGGGGCGTATCCAAGGGGGAGGGGGGGGGGGGGGGGCGAGCAACGGGGGCGGCCGCCCCCCCTTCCCCCAGACAAAGTCGACCCCCCTCCCCCCTTCTCAGAGGGCGATTTGACATGGGTGCACCCCCCGATGCACAAAAAGAATGGGAGAATAGTATCCCTACAAATTCAACGCCCCCCCTCCCCCCCTCCCCCCCCCCCCCCCCCCCAAAAAAAAAAAAATAACGGAGTTCTGGATCCGCCCTTGCACCCTATAGTGTTATTATCAAATCGGCCGTGAGCTAGTATCGGAGCCCCCCCCTTCCCAGGGGCTCTGCGGGAAAGACCTACGCCTCATTCACCTCATATGTGCACCGTGGCGGGTGCTTGCGCGTCCCGACATGTGTCGCCCTTGAGTCAGAGCGACGAGAAAAATGAACTGAAAACATTGCGTCCCCCTTTGGGGAAACGCTAACGCTGACCCCTTCACCCTTATGTTTGGCTTTCTTTTTTGCTAAATCTACCTTTAGCTGCCTCTTTTTGGCTTCGTTACTGGGTCAGCGTTAACGTTTCCCAAAGGCGGACGTGTGTGATGTTTCCCAAGGGTCATGCGAACTTAAGAATCCACTAATAAAACAACCTTTAGTTTTTTGTGTTTTTTTTTGTTTTTTGTTTTTTTTGGCGAGGCGCCGAGCCCTTTTCGCCCCAGTTTCTGTCCCACGCAGACACGAGTCGGCTTGCCGCTTCTGGCGCCGCATTTCGGTCGGTCGAGCTAGGCGCTGCTTCTGCTCTGCAGTGTTGTAGGAAACGGCGTTCCTGGAACGCGTTCCTTTCAGGAGGAACGAAGGAACGCTGCCGTTCCCTTTTGCCTCAGGAGAACTAGAACGGGAACTCGTTACATTTTTACTGGAACGGAAAAAGTAACGGCGTTCCTTTTTTTCGTCCAGTGGGGTCATTTTTATTTTATTTCGAAGAGGGAAATTCTAAAAGTGCAAAAACAATATCTTTACGAAAAGCAGGATGTCGTAAACTTTTTGGTAACTTATCTTGGGATTTATTTTTTCGTGGTACTCGCTTGGTAACAGTCGGGTGCAGGAGAGCTTGTGGACATCGATTCTGTTTTCAGTGACCGAGACTTCGCTACAGGTTGCAAAACTTTTAGTCGAAGGAAGAACACACAGAAAGAGGGAAGTTTTAAACTCAGCTACTTTCTTTGCGTCCACGAGTTCTCATACACCCAGAAATCTAAGGCCGACTACACCCATCACTGCACTTCCCCAAAGAGGCCTACAAATACAACAAAAGAACAGGTTACCAGACATCGAACACACCCTTGTTTCCCGAACATTGGACACTTAAACGATACACAAAAAATAACCCTTATTCATTCTCTGCTTGTCCCCCGCCTTCCCACTGAATAACGAATCCAGCCTTCACGAAGAAGGACTTGTAGCTTTCAAGACTGACCTTTCAAAAGCCCTACCCTCTTCTTCACTTGCTCGTCTTGCGTACAACAACATCGAGAAGCAACTGTTGTTGAGTTCGAACAAGAGACTTTGCTAAATTGAAGCGTGTGAGGTTGTTGTAAAACGCTTGTGCAATGTGTGGTAACAGTACATTTGGTTCATCTGAATCCCCCACCATAAACATGATTATGGTTAAAAGCTGAAATTTTTAAAGGTGAATATATCAACAAATCAAACCCTGCGTCCGCTTGTTTTATTCTCCCGGTGCTTTTCCATTACGAGATTCAAATTCGTACGTTCCCATTCAATGGAACAGATAAAAAGGAAACTTTTCTTCCCTTTAATTAAGTATGATAATCAGCAAAATATAAATGTAACGTATATGTAACGATGCGTTCCACTGTTTTAACTGTAACGGAGATGAGTTCCTTTTTCGCATATGCAACTTGTAACGGGGACGCGTTCCAAAATTCAGAAAGAACGACGAACGATCTTTCGTTCCTTTTTTTTGAGGAACGTGTACAACACTGCCGCTCTGCCTCGTTCGCCCGCCTTGCACGCTTAGCAACGCGGCCATCCGCTGCCTTCTCTGTACCGGTTTTCCGCGGGCGCATTGGCTTCCGCACCGTGACGTCGCCTGCCCCTCGCCTTTGTACTTCACTACTCTCCTCCTCTCTACTACGCGACGCGCTTTTTTTTTTTTTTCTTTCCTACTGCTCTGTTTGCAGACGGTCGGCGTCCGCCTTTTCCTGTATAAATACTAATTCTGATGTATTAAAAAAAATGTGATCCGCTTATTTGCGCAAGCGACAGCAGCGAAATGCTTTTTTTGAGGAAAGCGGGGCAAAGGTGTTTCCACCGCGGCTCGTACAAAAAAAAAAAAAAAAAAAAATGCCGGAGATGAAAAAAAAAAAAAGAAAAGAAGAACATGTATTATGTCTTGTTGGCGGTGTGTTGTTCTACGGCAGCAACAGGCGGCAAAATTCGAAGGCTTCGCCAGACACGACAGAGAAGGCGAAGAAGCTTCAACGACAGACGACCACGGACTTGGAGGCGCCTGACCGCCGGGTTACCCAGCGCCAGCCTGGCTCCACGGTGGCTTCCTACTTGGGTTGGGTATTGTCTCAACTTTACAAGGGGGTGATGAGGACGGCAAGAAGGGAGGTCTTTCCTTTTCGTTTTTTGTTAGGGGACAGCCAAATCTCCATCAAGCAAATCGTGTTTTCTTTTTGTTTTGTTCATACAATCCTCCGTTTTGTCTGTCTTCAATACGTTTACTGTCATCGAGTCCTTAAACTTTGACGTTCAAGACACCAAGGAGTAAGATGGAACCTCGCATGTGAGTACTGTTCCAGAAATATCACAAACAAAGCGATAGTAATTGCTAGTTTAGGCAACAAGCCCGACAAGATGACAGAAACTAAATTAAGCATACTCGTATATTTATTCGGCTGCTCCTATATTCAGACGACGTAGCAATGAGAAGCTTGACTTCTCATTACCATGTTGTTCTGCAAAATTATTTATTTCGAATAATTATTTGCTAGACAAAATCGCATTTCTAACTTGGTAATGCGTTTTTCCGAGGGGGGGGGGGGGGGGGGGGTGCACTAGGATTCGTCGAGCCCCTTGCCCCAATCCCCCCCCCCCCCCCCCCCCGGGAAATTGAAAACTTTCCGCCTATGGCCGTGCTCTCAAACTCTTCCTCCTTTAAAAGCCCATATAAGACCTTCGTCGTCTTCCCAATGTTTCCAGACCATTCGCAAAAGATGGAATACAAAAATAATTTGCTTTCCTCGTGAAAACCGATCTGGGTAACACTGCAGACTTCCCACTCTTGACAGTTTGCACTAACTCTAGAGATTTACATTCGAGCTCTTTCTTTATCACTTTTACCTTTTCGAAGCTCCTCCTTTACATTAGGTAATTTTTGCCCGCGACTCTCTCACTTCGGCCTAGCGTTTGATCAATGAATGCCACCCTCTCACCCGCGCTGGCAGCTCTTGCTACCGTCTGAATCGATGAGAACACATCCATCCTGGACGGCCTACGGTTCAAACAGAGCCTGGGCCGCTACTTAACGACTCTTTCATCCTCCGGGAAATAGCTTCTTCACACTTTAAGCACCCTGGAACACATCCCAAATACCATTTCCGAGTTGAACATGAAACTCTTGATACTTCTGCCAACAAAAATATTCACGTAATATATACCTAACGTTGCTCCAAGCCATAGGCGGAAAGAATTAAATTTCCAGGGAGTACGCAATCCTCTAAGTTTGACGTCCCTCCCCCCCCCCCCCCCCCCCCCAAATACACGATGTTCTCCGAAAAATACAAACAACACCTGGCCGGACGCTTAGTCTCCGCCCAAATGTGCCTCTGGCGGTCCGGACCAGATGCCAAAGTTTTAGGACCAATTGTTATCTAATTAAAATGTTACAAGCGATTTTCGAAAATCTTCGATGGGAAAATGGTGGCCGACGGATCCCACGAGGGGCTGGATGGCGCAGGCTACCAGGAATGGGCCCCATTTTCTTAAAAGTTTCAGAAAAAAAGCAGAACTATTTAATAAAATACTTTTAGTCCTAAAATTGAGTTATTCGAAGGTTTTTGACGACTCTTAGCCAGTATCTAATTGGAACAATATACTTATTTCCGCTAAGTAAAAAGTAAAGTTTAGGAAATTATTTTCCCAATTAGTATGAAGGGGGGGGGGGGGGGGGGGTGGGCTCTGTTTTTTTCTGGGAAATTCTTCGGGCACCCCAGTACCCCGATAGACGGCGCCAATGCAGCTTCTGCACTTGTCTTTTGACGCTATCCCAACATGCCCGCACCTCAAGTACCAGCAACGGTTGAAGTGGACGACCCTAATGTTGCCCCTTACAAAACTTATCAATGAGTTTCTATTGGGTTTCTAATGTATTATTATAATACATTAGAAACTCAATAGAAGCTCATTGATAATATTTGTAAGGGTGTTCCCAATGCTTGCAGTCGTTGTGAAGCTTGAAGTCATCTCCCATCAGCAGATACCACAGCCCTTCACTTGAATTGCGGATGCCCAAAATTTGACTTGCTCCGTGCCGCAAGTGAAAGGCTGTGATAGCCTATCTATACGGCTGGGAGAGGTCATTAAGCGTTACGACTACTTGCATTGGGAACCGCAGACGGAAAGTTTTTAATTTCCCAGGGGGCGTGCTGGTGCCCGACGAATCTCCTCCCCCCCCCCCCCTCCCTTCCCCCTGAAACATGCATTATCAAGTTACAAATGTGATTTTGTCTAGCAAATAATTCTTCAAAATAAATAATTTTGCTGTGCAACATAGGGATTAGAAGTAAAGTTCTATAGATACAGGAGCAGCCGAATAAATATACGAGTAGATATCCTTAATTCGGTTTTGGCATCTTGTCGGTTTTGATCGCAAACATTACTCTTTGCATATTACTCTGTCCTAGTACTAAGGTAGTAATTACTTTCGTTTCGTTTGTGATACTGTATTAACATGCGTCATGCGAGGTCTCACCTTACGCCTTCGTGTCTCGAACGTTGAAGTTGACGGGGACGAATACAGTAAGAGTATTGAAGACAGAAAGACCAAAAAAGTGAAAGCCGTTTACAACTCCCTGTAACGCCGAATTGGAGCGCAGCTCTTGAGGAGGAGGAGGGAAGGGTACTGAGGGGAGGCTAGACCCCACCTCCTCCTCCTCCTCCCCTTTAATATGCTCCGGAAGGTCACCTGACCTCGGGGGGAGGAGGTCACGTTACCTCGGGGGGGGGGGGAGGTGTCACGTGAGTTTGGGGGGAGGGGGGTCACGTGACCTCGGGGAGGGGGCCACGTGACCTCGGCGGGTCACGTGACCTTGGGGGGCCACGTGACCTTGGGGTGACCTTAGGAGGGGTCACGTGACTTTGGGGGCCACGTGACCTTGGGCGTCACGTGACCTTGGGGGTCACGTGACCTTGGGGTGACCTTGGTTACGCCGACGCCGACGCCGCTCAAGCCGGAAACGGGCGCCTAAGAGCTGCGCTCTAAAATGAAAACCGTTTACAACTCCCTGTAATGCCGAATTAGACCGCAGCTCTTGAGGAGGAGGAGGGAAGGGTACTGAGGGGAGGGTATTCGCGACTCCAGCGACCTATAGGGGGCGCCACCACCAAACAAACATGGCGGTTGAGTCCAGGTCGCGTCGGCTCGGCCGGGCCGCCTGAACAGGTGGAGCGTTCAATTTAACAGATTTTCTTTTGTTTAATGCCCAATTTTAATGGTATTTGAACTGAGACGGTTAAGTGTAGCCGGTGCACATAAACTTTCAAAGCATGGTTTTGTTTTCCCGGTGTTTTTTGTTATTTTCATGTCAAACTTTCGTTTCGGAGATTTCGTCCAAAACCGAAACTATGGGCTCCGGAGAGACGGCAATACACTAATCAGTTTTGATCATCTAAGGAAAGCGGCAATGACTACAGAATTCTTCCCCCGAGAGTAATATTCAGCTAACTCGCATGCCTCGACCATGTGACTTCTCTGTCCGCGAAATCGAGCTTTTGTGCGTATCCGCGTTTAAGAAACAGCTCCAGTCGTCTGCTCGGTCAACAACACAGGCTGCAGGAAAATTACGAAAATTAAGCAAGCGCTTCTTGAGCCCAGGAGCATGTTAACCCGCCGGCACCCCACTAAGCAGCTGATACTCGTATTTCAATTCAGGTTTTAGTAGCAATCGAGAAGTCATTTTGACGAGCGGGTTATGTATTATATTACGTACTATGGTCCCACTAAAGCGATATTAGTATATTCTCGGGTTGAAATATGAGCTTAGTTGACTAGATATTAGGTGAACTGCCGAATAAAAGTCTATTTGACAGAGGGAGAGATACTACTTAAACTTAGCCAAATGGTTCTAGCCGGCAGCACGGAGACAAACTGAAGAGAGTCTTCATTGGAGTTCACGCAGGATCTCTCTGCACTGAACTTTGCTTCGAATCCTGAACGGAGAAAATAAGTATTTTTTTGTGGCCGGTCAACCTGAGCAATGCAGACATATATTGCTGCCGGCTTCGACGGGGGTATAATATAAATATTGAAGGCGCGATAGATCAAAATGCCGTGACAGCATCTAACGTTTCGAGACGCGTCCCTCACCTTTTGAAAACATAATTTTCCTCATTCATCATTTGCAGCGAGCAGGTTTTCCTGAATGAAGTAATTGCGAAATCAGCCCAACTCTTTCAGTGTGGTCCAGAGTCTTTTTCGGCGAAAAGCAGCCAAGATAAATAGCCAACGCACCGACCGGCGTGGGTGGCTCAAACTTGAAGCTAATCGAACACAACCAAACTCAAGAAAAGCAGCTATCGAACCTTCCCATGCACTTGACTGCAACAATGGCGTTCCCTCCAGTGAAATGCCTCGTCTGTCGTCCTCAGTCCACTGTTCTACATCCTTATAAAGAAACCCCTTATCAGTTACCAAGTGGTCGTCACTTTGAATGTGATTCGAGACAGACAAGAAATCAAAACGTTTTTCCGTGATTTCTCCCCATCCAAAAAATCGAAAGCACGAGACCGTGTGGTGTGGAGTAAACGGGCTTTCAAACACGTGATGGAAGGAAACAATCTACTGAATCTTCACCACACTAATGAACACTCAGGTTGAACTTAAGAAATTTTCGGACCTTCGTGAAATTACACTGTTCGCCGTCGCGCCGACAATACGTGTCTGCGAAAGCCACCAGAGACGCGGAGGGGCGCGGAGCGACCTGGACCGGCTGGTTCCCGGTTTTCCCGCTTGGCGGCGTCCGTTTTGCTGGAGTCGCGAATACCCCTCCTCCCTCCTCCTCACCTCCTTATCCTGCCTGCTACTCCTCCCTCCGAGCGGCGTAGGCGTCGCCGTCGCCGTTGGCGTAACCGTGAAGTCACGTGATCCCCTTAGGGGGTCCTCAGGACCCCCCTGAGGGGGGTCACGAGGACATTTCGACACGGTGCCGAAACGTCACCATGCCGAAACGTTGCCGCGGTTACGCCGACGGCGACGGCGACGTAACCCCGGAAAGGCCGGAAAGGGGCGCCTCAGAGCTGCGCTCTAAAATACATAAAGAATGATTGTTTTAACAAAACAAAAACAAAGAGAACACGAGGCTTGCTTGATTAACGAAAACACAGTGAAGGCGCAGGCGAGCTAGTGTAAGTTAACCATTTTGTTAAAACACCTGTGACTGGGCGAGAAAACTTGAAACCACCAAAAGGTAGAAGAGACAGAGAAAGAATTCAGTCAGACGACGTCTCAAAGTCCTTTCTTGCCCTCCTCATCACCCCCTCGTAGTGTTGAGACAACACCCAAGTAGTCGAGAGCTACCGTCGAGCTAGGCTGGCGCTCGCGGTAACCCGGCCAGGTGCCTCTGAGGTCGCGGTCGTCGGTCGCTGAAGCTGCTTCTTCGCCTGCTCGGTCGCGTCTGGTGGCGGCTTCGTATTTTGCCGTCCGTGGCCGCCATAGAATAACACATCACCGACAACACGCAGATGTTCTTTTGTCTTTTATGTTCGGGTTTTTAGGGGCGAAGATCCTTAGGGGCTAGCCATGTCCGTATGTCCGTCCGCCGTCGGGTCACGAGCACGTGAGCACGTGCTTCCGCGCTCGTGTAGGGCAAAAAAAAAAAACCGCATCTCCACGTGGTGAATAATGTTGATTAGGCGTGATTGGGGCGAAGCTCTGGTGGTGCTTGTCTGCGTAGACGGTGAGCCGCAGCATGCCGAGCCTTTCGTTCGTTTTCATCCATGTCAGAAAGAGAATGTGTGGTATGGAACGTGGTTATATACCCATTTGAGCATTTGACCGCAGCGTTACATGGATGAAAACGAACGAAAGGCTCGGCGCGGCTCAGCGTCTACGCAGACAAGCACCACCAGAGCTTCGCCTCAATCAACATCATTCACCACGTAAAGATGCGTTTTTTTTTTTTTTTTTATGAGTTGCCGGGGGCATGTCTTAGAGCGCCTTTGGCCCCTCTTTCATCAAATATTCACTGGTGTCACTTGTGCGAGTAAGCGAACCACTTTTCTTTATTCATCAGTCCTTCCTCTTGCTTCTGTTTTATTTTTTAATAGACCCTTTTCAAAAGACCGTGCCACATCGCCTGTCCGCCATTGCTCGCTCACCTATACTCTAAGCAAGTATTGGACACGAGGTTCAGCGTTCAGCATGAGCTCGGCCCAGCTCATATTGGAAACGAGAGCTGTGTCAGCATTCGAAGAGTACTCGGATGCAATCACGTGATTTATGCCCAAGAAATAGCAGTCACCAATGTTGCTTGACTGACTTTTGAAAAGTGTCTATTGTAAGGTTCCCAGCTCCTCTTTCGTCTCTGTCCATTTTGTTGGGCAAGAGCGCCGCCATGATATCCGCCGCCGAGGGAGTTTGTTTCTACGTATTTTGTGCCGTCTGCGGGCTTGTTCTTTTTTTTTTTTTTATTGCTTTTTTTTACCTGGAATTGAGTTTTACAAAATGTCTCGTATAGTAATGTCGATATGTGCATGCAGCCGCTCTGGCGTACATATAAGGTGAGTGTACAGGGTGTCCCCCGAAGAGTCTTACAGAGTTTTTTTTTTTACCTCAAAACTAAACACCACCAAGCGGTCATTCTCTGCCCAAATGTAGCCCTAGAGGTACAAACCAGATGACAAAGTTTCAGAACTAACCGTTATCTTGTTAAAAAGTTATGTGATTTTCTGAAAATTTCAATGGGGAAATGGGGCCCATTTTTGCCTGTTTTCAGTAACTGGCGCCATTGGCGGCCTGCGTGAACTACAGGGGCGCTACTCCAGCTCTCGTCATCATCGTTTGTGGCCCCGCCGGTAGGAGAGATGGCGCAAATCTTGGATCCTTCGGCTCGTCAGCTCAGTGCATGCGATGTTTGTGTAATGCGTAAGAAAGCCTCTTTCACGCGCTGTGTTGATTTGGTGAAGTAATATTTGTAGGAGGACATTTTACCGAAGCTTGATGTGAGGCTGAGGTGTCGAAGCGCTGGGATGGTGGTGAGGTGTTCTCCACCTCAGTACAAAATGCTGAATGATGAAAATGGAATATAAACCGCTTTACCTCACTACAACATCTGCCACGGCGAAGAGTGAGTATTCTTTTATTATACTTTGAACAAAATAAAATTGCGAAACGAATGTCACATCAAAACGAAAATAAGGAAACGAAGTTAGAGAACCTGTCGCGTGTGTAGTAAACTCTTCTGTGAAAGCGACTCCGTGTGTCCTGTTGGTTTCAATGTGCTTTGTGAGTGCTGGTCATATTGGTTTCAAGTTGATTCCTTTTCGAATTCTGTAAGCATGGCTTCCAGAGTCGTTTCGGCGAAATCCCTGCTAATTCACCCGATCGACGTGAAACGTGCGAGGCCCCTTCGCGATCGAAATCTCTTAAATCTAGTAAGCCGGTGGCACTTCAGCGTCCCAAAAGAATGAGGTATACAACTGCTATGAATTACTACCATTTGTATGCTTAATTTTGAGGACCGAAATAATTGCGCATAATGAGTGATGCGCTTCTCAGCGTGCGATTTTAAATGTTTGAGCACTTATTAGTACAAATAGAATAAAACATTAATCAATCACCTCAATTTGCCGGGCCATATGGCCGACAATTAAAGAAGTTACGAAAATCTCTGCATTTCTTTTGAGCACAAGTTGCGATCTAACAAACTTCTTTGCCACGCATCGATGCGGGAGGAGCTCAGCAGCGTCAGTTACTGTCGAGCAAATGCTCGTCAGCAACTGTCGAGTCACAGTAGGATTGAAGCGTCGGTATCATCAAGCTCAATCTAGCTAAAACAAGTGTGCGGGGTGTGCGGCACTCTGCAGCACACCTGTGCGCGCGTGCGCAGCTAAGGCGACATCACGTCATTTACTTTGGTGAATGCAAAAACCTTTTTCTAAAGGAAACCCCAGATTCGAAAAAAAAAAAAGAGCGTGGTTGTGAGCATCTTTGACGCGCGACGCGCAAGCTGTGACGCGCAAGCTGTCAAAAACAAGCTCCAGGCTTGTTTTTGAACATATTGAAGTTTGTGTAATATGAAAAGCAACTTCGAGGCGCTGTTATTCATTAGAAAGGTCACTCAGATCACTCACAAAAACATCATACACGTTTCTTTATTAAATACCCGGTTTTAATCGGCATAGACGTGAACTAACATGCTACTCCATGCTATTACATAGTGCGTCGTCTGCTCGCACCCTACCGGCTCAGTCCCAGGAGAGCGCCCGCGAGGTGGCGCCACCAAAACATCTCACCGCCAATAGAGTTCCGTATCCGTGTATTATAACCATAGAGTTATTACAAGAAACGCTAGAGGCTCAGCTGGCGCTAGTGTGCTGTTGCATTTTGAAGCAGACAGCAAGCAGTCAGAAATTGACTTCCGGTAATGCATTTCTATGGGAAAAAGCGAGTGCATTTTCTCTCTGCGCTCGATTATAAAAGCCAATATCACGAATAATTTGTACGTACTAGGCACATTAGAACATTTCTCAGTCACGCAGACGAAATGATTGGTCAGTTACAGCATTTTTATTTGAAATTCGCGGCATTAAAAACGGTGTTAAAACCGCTTCGTACGTGTATTTATGTGCACTGTCGGACACTGTTAGCGCGAACACGGCGTCGACGCTTTCCAGCATGGGGGATATACCATAACTCTATGGGATATACGTGCCAAACGAACGAAGGACAACTGGAAAACCAAGAGAGACGGCAAGAACTACGCAGTAACACTGGGTAAGTAACTCCTTGTGCTTGCAGATGATCAAAATAAATTGAAAGTCAAGTAATATAGTCAGATTTGCGATAAATAAGTACTGCTTTATTCTTTCTGCTCGTGAATATGTGCGAGGATGCTTGTTCTGTGTTTAAATTATCACCTGCACGCTCCAAATCTTTGCAAATAGGGGAAGCCAGAGGACAGGTGCGCGATAAAAACTGCCCAACATAGGAAATAATAAGAAAACACACCTTTCGTAGCCCACGTACTTTATTCTTTACGTTTTGAACGTTTTTTGTTTTTTTTAACCACTCGTAAAGATGCACGACGGGGTCATTTTCATATAGTGAAAGGACAGGCATATTAGCAATATATAAGCACCAACAGAATGCTGGCGAACTTTGAACACACTCTACATTCCTTTCGATCGTTATTTTTCTTAGAGATGTCGCTCGTTTCTACATACCTGCCATGGAACAGTGGTTTGGGCCTGAAATATAGCGAAGTTTAGCATCGTTCAGTGGTAAAGGAAAAATGCTGTAACCAAAGCAATTACACTTTCACAATATTAATAAAGGTACATACTACCCGGTACAACCGAAATAACAAAGGTTATTCATGTTATTTTCCGGCAATGAGACAAAATTCACGCGCGTTTTCCCATAGGAATACACAGGAAGACTGGAAAAGTAGACTGCATGCTGTCTGCTTCAATTTGCAACCGGAAGTCCCATAGACACTAGCGCCAGCTGAGCCTCTAGCGCTTATTGTAATAACTCTATGATTATATAACTTTTATAAGGTCCATCGGCCGCCGTTTCCCCATTGCAAATTTAAAAAAAAAAAATCGCTTATGGAATAAGATAATGGTTAGTGTGGAAACTTTGGCACCTAGTTCGGACTAGAGTCACTAAATAAGCTACGCTTAAGAGTAACTAGAGTTACTAAATACTAGTTCGGACCTATAGCGCTACATTTGGGACGAGAGTGAGCGTTCGGTAATGCATGGTTTGTTTTTGCGGTGAATAAAACCCTGTAATTTGTGTGTGTGTGTGTGTGTGTGTGTGTGTGGTGGGGGGGGGGGGGGGAGCTCCCCGTAGTCGGCGCCTATGTTGCGAAAAACATCAGGAAGGTTCATGTCAATCGTTGTTGGTACGTGAAGCGCAGGCATGCTCGAGATATTGTCAAAAGGTTGAGCAAGTGTGGGAGCATGTTAGAGATACAGCGCATGGAAATTTTGGTTTGCAGAAATATCAAGAGTCTCATTCCCAGTCTGGAAATTGTGTTTCGAACGTGTCGCAGGGTCCTTTAGTGTAAAGAACTTATTTCCCGGAAGATGGAAGAGTCGTTCCGCATATCATTCCGCGGTTCCACTGATCGGAGGCTGGCATTGGTCCTGGCTTTGGAACATACTGTTCCCATCGCTGGATATGACTTTGGTGGGTTGCGATCTTTGATCGCTTTTTTTTTAATATGAAAATCGGCCACGTATCGTCATGATTTAGAAATTCCTAGTATACTTAATGCCAGCAGAGTAAGTTATCATCATATTTATGCGATCCCAGAAAACTCCTCAGGGCACCTTCAAGCCGTCAAGGTTGGATGTGTCCTCATCGATTCAGACGGTAGCAAGGACTGTCAGTCCGTATGAAAGTGTGGCGTTCGTTGATCAAATGCTGGACCGATAAAGAAAGAGTTATAATATGAATCGCTAGAGCTGGTGCAAACTGAAAAGAGTGGTAAGTGAGCCGGAAACACTGAAAAGACTATGAAATTTTTATGCAAGACTTATAAGAAGTAAGAGTTTGTGAATATACTATAGGGAAACTTGTATTTCCCTGTTCTCCACCCAGCTTCAAATGGTTTAAGAAAATGGAAAATCATAAGGTTCATTACTAAAACTATAGACATTAACCCAAACCTCATCCGAAAGTCGATGCAAAAGCAGAACAATTTTCGGTAATCGGAACGTAACCGATATACAGATTGGGTGATAAACCAAAACCCGAACCAAGGCCGGGAAAGTGGTTCAAAACGAACATGTTAAAAATAAAACCAAAGAACCCCGAAGTCCAAACCTGAACCCATCAAACCAAAAACGGAAAGCGCAAGGAAACAACTGTCCAATGACGGCTAGCCTCAAACAATGAAAACCGTTTCCTTTCGGTGTTTACGGGTTCAGGTTAGCGTAATTTCGGTATAGGTCACGGCGCATTCACTACGCCCGCTTGCGGATGGTAGCACGCGCAAAGAAGGACGCGCGGACACCGTTTCGCTGTCGGCACTGCTTGATCGGCTCCATCAGCTCGAAGCGACGGCGGCGCTGACTTAAAATGGAACAAAATATAGAACGGTGTGCATAGGTGATTACTTTCACTCCCGTGGCTGTTAAAGCTTGTCCAGCAAGGCTCGAGTCGACACCTGCTAACACTCCCTGGATCTTTTAATTGGAGGGAATGAAACGAGCGATTTCTTCGAAAGAAAGGCGTCCTCAACGACTAAACGAGGAGGACAAGGGGAACGGACCACAAAAGCGAGATTCGACTGTCCGGGGACAATTAAGCAGTTACGAAAGTAGCGTAATTGGATATCCCATTAACGTTAGAGTTAGTCGCGCTAAAGCCTCTGCGCGAGGATTCCGGCCGGAGAATTCTCCCGTTCTTCCACTCAGCGAAATGTGGAACCAGCGAACATAGCTTGCTGAATTTTTCTTTCGTATAGCTCGCGGCACCCTTTTACAGTCTAATGAACGCTGATGTACGCTCCTTCCGAACCAGGTGCCACACACCATTGCACTGACTGCTCGCGGTGCATTCACTGCGAAGCCGACTGTGTACGAAAGGACGAGCAAATTTTCCTGAAGTCTGAAGAGTTCCTGATTTGTAGCCCTACTAAGTAATTCGACAATTTACGAAACTGTACTCCACTGTGCGATTACTAAAATCGACTAAAATGGGAAGGCTCTTTGAATGAAGCAAATTAATCGATCTAGAGTTCGACGTAGCTGGTTTTCTTAGGTCAGCAGCGTCACATCTGACAATGGTTTGGCTCGAAAACGCTATACGGCAGATTTATTTTCACGTAAAAACTACAAGGACGCATTTTATATTTCAATAGTTTACTCAGTCCCGTAGCCCAAGCAGCAGCTTGCCGTCAGTTGCATGCCTTCCGAAACAAACCGAGACTTTTCTCCAATTGAAACAAACGAACATCGATCGATTCCTCAGGGTTATTGGAACAGCCGTAGGAACCCCTGTGAGGCGAATGAACTCAGTTATTTGATAATGAATGTACAGTTAAGCTAAGTATTTGTCCTTGCTTCATGATTATGCCAATGAATGGTAGTTAATAAAAAACTTAAAAAAACAAGCAAGTCGGCTCATTTTGTATTTTCGAGTATGGACGTCCCAAACACAATTCGGAGTCCGAAAACACAGATGGCTACGGTTACTATTGGAATAGTACCAATGGGTTACGGTTGCAAATAAAAAAAATTAAAAAAAAAGTGAAAGCCGTTTACAACTTCCTGTAACGCCGAATTGGAGCGCAGCTCTTGAGGAGGAGGAGTGGAGGGTATATTCCTCCTCCTCCCTCGTGATCATGCCTGCTAGTCCTCCTCCCCTCCTGCTCCCCCTCCCTCTCCTTTACCACCTTTACCGGGCGGGGAAGGAGGGGGGAGGAGGAGGAGGGGGAGGGGCGACGCCGACGCCAACGCCGACGCCGCACAGGCTGGAAACGGGTCATGTGACCCCCTCCCCCCGAGGTCACGTGACCCGCCCGGACCATACTACACGATGAGGGGAGGAGAAGGAGGAGGAGGAGGGGAGGAGGAGGAGGAGGAGAGGGAGGGGCGCGGTTACGCCGACGGCGACGCCAACGGCGACGCCGACGCCGCTCAGGCTGGAAACGGGCCCCTAAGAGCTGCGCTCTAAAAATGTCAATGGGTATTTTTTTTAATTGGGAGTCCGAAAACACAGATGGTTTACACAAAGGCCCCAGGTGGTCCCATATCTACATAAAGTTTCACATAATTTTAAAAAGTGGCTAACCGGTTCAATGTGCCAATAGTGTTCTAGGCGCCTCGCAGGTTGGCACAACATTGCCCGCGCTTAAACCAGGCCAATCAGGCAAACAGTAACAAGCGGTCATGGACGGTTAAACATGCCAACAACTACGTAGATCGTGTGATAGGTGTCATCTACAAAATCCCGTTGGCACGCGAATGAGAGCGTGAACATGCCTTTTCCTTATGGTCAATGACCGGAGGTCACTTGTATGTACACTGCAGAGACTGTCTGTGTCACCCTATCTCCGATACCATAATCATTGGTGGGAGATGTACAGAAGTGCAAAGGGAGGTGCTGGAGGCGCATGCAATAGAAAAAGCTGGCTCGGGGCACCGCGTCAGCCAGCCTTCAATTTATTTACACAAAAAATAGAGATTTTGTATATGCCTGGTGAGCGACACGCCATTGGATGTGACGGCGTTGGTTGGCTTTGTTGTGTTTTTCTTGTTTGAGCCGTTTTTAATAAAACTTCAGTTTATACTTTCTAGTCAGCGCTCGCCCTGTGCTCTGCTCTCGTTGTCCTCGTCTTTTTGCGTGCTGTTCCTAATTTCTTAAAACAGATGGCTACGGTTCCAATTGGAATCAAATGAAAAAAAATGCCAATGGGGATTTTTTTTTTTCAACTGGGCAAATACCAATTGGTTTTTCACGGATGGTTACGCCAACTGGTACCAAATGGAAAAGCCTATTGGACACAATGGGTATTTTTAACTGGGCGAGTAATACGAATCACGCAGTGACTATACTTAGTTTTAGCTAATGTCCGAGCGTTGCCGTTGTTATGCGCCGAAGATCCAATGAAACAGCGCAAAAAGAGCAACGTCATGGCGTTCTCCGCTCTCGATAGGACGAGCTAGCGGCAGAGCACGCCCAGGAAGACGGCGAACACCGCTGGTCCTATCAACTGCGGAGAGCACGCCATGACGGTGCGCCTTTTTCGCCGTAAGACTGGCGCTTCGGCTCGTAACATCGGCCACGCTCGGACCTAAGCTGAAACAAAGTATACCACGGAGGGTTTCAGGAAAATTTTAACTTGTTTCTGGCCATCGTTGGTTGGTTGGTTGGTTGGTTGGTTGGTTGTGTTGTTTGCCAGACGTGACATTTGCCTCACTCACGGTGGGCACATTTCACGGGCCTGGGTTATTGTAGGTTGATGAGGGTGAATGCGGGGAAAGGGAAGGAAAAATATGGTGATGAAGGGGTCCGGGGATGACGAGGGCAGCGTTAGCAAAAAAATGATTAGGGCCGTTAAGACGAACTGTGACATATGTTCAAACAATGCTATACACGACATAACCCCATAGCGCGCACCAGCAAGCACAAAATATATAATGAGAGTACTTATATCGACCTAAAGAAATACTTTACTAAAGGGAATACATTCCACTCCTCTCAAATACAATAGCTTCGGCGCGGACAGGTTTCCTGGGCTTGGCGAGAGCCATCTATCGTCGTGGAGGTCTCGGCTACCGGGCGGTAAATATACTTCGTTTCACCTTATGTGCGAGCGAAGGCAAAGCTGGAAGCGCGAGCACGAAAGCTCCGCGCGTTCAGGCTTTGCTCGAGCGCGCGAGCTGGGCAGAAACGCAAAAAGCGCTGCTCTCGGGCTTTTAGCTTTGCCTTCGCTCGCAGATAAGGTGAACCGAAGTATAGCTCAGTGCTGAGCCAAATACTTTGCTGCGCTGTGCTGCCGTAATCTTCCCAAGGGTTGCACGTTGCACGTGCCTCGTGCATCGACGCACCTCGCGGAGACGACACCGCCGCGGCCGCCGCGAACATCCACGTGCACATGCGCGAGGACTGACGCGGACCTCCAAACCGTCAGCGGCGCTGTAGGCGTTCTGTCTAATGCAAATGAGCAGAGTGGAATGTATTCCCCCTAGTAAAGTATTTGACCTAACTATGCTTCGTTTCACCTCACGTGCGAGCGAAGGCAAAGCTGGAAGCGCGAGCACGAAAGCTCCGCGCGTTCAGGCTTTGATCGAGCACGCGAGCTGGGGAGAAGCGCTAAAAGCGCTGGTCTCGCGCTCTCAGCCCCGGCCCCGCCCGCAGATAAGGCTGTCAGGCAGCTGGGCATGGGCGCCGCCATAACCGACCTTCAGTTTTTGTTCCCTCTTATTCCGTTCGCTCCACTTCATCATTACCACAGCAGGGCAGGTCATTGCCATTTTAGATTCTATCGTCTCCTTCTCCCCAGCATAGGCCCTCAAAGAGACTCGTCAACGCCCGCTTCAGTTGCTCGGCATCTCAGTAAGGTAAGAGAAGGTCGGCTATGGCGGCTGAATTTGGCGCGCGCTGAAAGCGTCTATAGGCTACCGTTCTAAAGTTTCTTACACGTCACAGTCACAGTCTTGAGAGTAGTTCGCACGCGCCCAAAGAAACAAAACACAAATTTTCTCAGCCGTATGCACGTGGAAGTTGGTCCCTTCGGAAATATAGTAGCTTCGAGCGTGAAAGGAATGTCGAGCCCTCTCAGGCAGTTCAAGAATTCAATTCGTTCGGATGCGTAGTGTTCGCACTTAAAAAATATGTGTTCAATTGTCTCTTGTTTGTCACAGTGTTGGCAATTAGGGCTGGCCGCTTTTCCAATCCGGTACAAGTTAACGTTTGTATAAGCGGAATCTGATCTAAGACGGTGAAGAAGGGAAGCGAACTTGCGTGTTAAGCCCCGCGTACATGCCAGGGGAGGCGGGTCATGCGCTGAAATTCTTGAAACCGGATGTCTATGCTGTATCCAGGTTTGGACTGCTATTTTTGAGTCAGTCTAGGTCGGAAGCTGTAAAGTAGCAGTAGGTAGGAGCAGAGCGTTGGAAGCCAGTTGGTCCGCCTTTTCATTGCCAAGAACGCCGACATGTGAAGGTATCCATTGCACTCGAATGTTACAGCCTCGGTAAACAAGTAGACGTCCCAAGTTAAGTATCTCACGAGTCATGTCGGCATTAACGCCTCTGCCACTTCGAATGCTTTGCACTGCACACTGGGAGTCCGTTGCGAGCAGCCAGTTTTCTCTGGTGGCCTTTTCAAGATATAAAGAAGAGCTGCGTGAATTCCACAAAGCTCGGCCGTAGTCGATGAAACAGCGTGATCAAGCCGTCCTGACCAAGAATGGTGTTCTGATGGGATATGGTATGCCGCAGACGCGGAATCGTTAATGAGATTAACAGAGCCATCAGTGAATATGATCTTAAATGAAGCGTGGTGGGACGCCAGGACGTCTTCCGTCAAGGCGCGGCTGACCAGCGAGGAATGCTGTGATTTTCCATGAAAGCCAGGGATGTCATCATATACGGTGAATGGATGCTCACTCCACGGTGAATCGGCTGAAGAACGCTGAGCAGCTGGTGTAGATCCGAGCGCCTCTATCAAAGTGTTGCAGTGTCTGCCATAATGAGAACAATGCCGCCGTTGGATATCCTCGTAAAGAGAACCACCGCTGCTCGACTGGGCGAGTCGAACCAGATGGCGAAGAGCCCGTTCCTTAGCGTGCAAAGATACTGGCATTTCCTGGGCCTCAATCCACGTTGCCTCTATTCGAGAGTAAGAGGGGAGTCGTAGGGCCATCCTTAGCCCAGCGCGAGGCCATCGTTCCCATTTGGGAACATCCTGTATATGTAAAACCGTTATGCCAATTTTAGTAAAACTTTGTATCATGGCAATTTAGAAACAACTTCCAAAAATGTACACGATATGTTCATTAGAAATGGTAGCGGAGTTTAATAGGTTAAAAATTTGCATGAAAAGACCGACACGCGGGCTTGACGTCACGGAGCTGCGGCGGCGCTGCGATCGCGCCGGAGCCGGGTGGTGTGGGCAGAAGGGCGCGCGTTTTGCATGGGCGTCATAGCATAGCAGCATGCCGCAAAGCTGTGTAGCCGTTAATTGCACCTAAAGGTGCAGAGAAAGTAGCGGAGTAAGTTTCCACAAGTTCCCGGCTGACTCTAAAAGGCGCAGAAGGTGGATAATATCCGTGGATCGAAAACAATGGTCGCCTCGCGCGAACGACCATTTGTGCGGCAAACACTTTCTTGAAGGCAAGTGCGGCTTCAATTTCGATCTCCGCCCCGAGGCCTGCTTATGTGCAGGAAAACCGTCGTCTGATCGAGACCACCGGGATTTTGTTCCTACGGTGTTCACTCACAAGGCACCGGCCTTGCCAAGCGCTTGTCGGTGGCTCGCTACCAGTGTTGGCAGCACCGCGTTACAAGTAGTGGCGTTGCCGGCAATGCGTTACTTTTTTCTGTAACGTAGTAACGTACTCGTTACTTTTTCAACACAGCAAGGGGTAACGTACTTACGTTACTTATTTTGAATGACGCGTAAAGTAGTTACGTTACTCGTTACATATTCTTCCTCAAACCTGAAAAAAGTTTTCTTTTTTTTTTTGCGTTATTTTACACTTTGTCTTACCTTCAGCCCAGACACAGCCGACGCTACGAGCTGATGGGACCAATCGATAGCGTCAAAGGCGCACCATCATGGTGTTCGTCATATTTCTGTACGTGTTCTACCATCGCTGAAGCAATTATAAATAAGAAAGGCCCAGTGACTCGCTCTTTTGAAGCACCTTGATCGGTCCTTTTAGCTCGTAGCTTCGGCTGCGTCTGAACGTAAGCTGAAGTCCTTAATTATTGCACTACGTACCACCTATCTACAAGATTTTGCTTGTCTTTTCCCCATGCAGAAAGTCCCACTTCCGAAAAACCCCAACGCCCACGCTTTTTGTCCAAATGTCAAAAAACGCTGTAGCAAAAAAAAAAAAAAAAAAAACACTGTTACTGTTAATTTATAAATAAAAAGCAGTACAAAAGTAATGTGCGTTACTTTTTAACGGTAACGCTTTCCTTTTATTTTGAGGTGACGTAGGTCGGTGGCGCGTTCCTTTTATTTGTAAGTAACGTATTTCGTTACTTTTTTTTGGTAACGCCTACATCACTGCTCGCTGTGCCCGTGCTACCAAGCGGAAAGAGACGGGAGGCTGAACGGAAAAAGCGTTACCGCTTGTCGTGCCTTGTGGTCATGAAGGTAAGAAAAATATCATACTGTGACTCAGGGCCGCACCCAGAAAACAATTTCGGGGGGGGGGGGGGGGGGGGGGGTTTCGGGCACAACGGCGGCCATTTTGAAAGTGTCTATTGTCTTATTTTCGCCTATGAATCATGTGCATCGGTGGCATATAATGGAGAGTTACAGCAAACCGGAGAACCGGTCCCGGTTTGGTACCCGGTAGCCGACCAGCGCCACTGCGCGTGCGCAGAGGTGGAGATTAAAATCGGCTGGCTGCCAGTGCACCGACCAGGGCCGTACCCAGAAAAAAATTTCGGGGGGGGGGGGGGGGTCAGAACCCCCCCCCCCCCCCCTGGTTACGGCCCTGCTTTGACTCGAAGGACGCTGTATGTATTTAATCAATTAAAAAATACGCTTCCGCAAACCCACAGTCTGCTGATACATTGTACTGAAAACTAAATAAACTACGACGTCAGCCGTCGACGTCGGTGGCAGCAATTTAATTCATATCGGAACTCAAGCAGTCCTTGTTTATGGCGTGCGGATCGTAAGGCAACGCCGTTTAGGCACAGTTTGTCTCGACACCGCTGCAATTAAGCTCAGGTAGCGAGCTCAAATAGTCGGGCATAACATACGACATACGTTGACAGGAAATACGACGCACAAATAAAGATACAAGCGTCTCTACAACGTCACAACGAGCGCACGCCACACAACGCAATGGCGAAAACACGGAGAGCCTGGCCGCTTCTGCCCACATAGCTTCTGCGCATGCGCGGCATTCCGACCGTGTTGGTAAACAGATCCGAGCCGCGGGTCGGTCCATACTCTGTTCATAGGTGAGAGTGCAGCCAAAGCTAAAAGCGCGAGGCCCGCGCTCATGGTTTTGGGACGTGCATTTCTAGCGCGAGAGCTCCGCCTGCGCGGGAGGATGTTTCAAAGCAGCGAAGTCGTGCTCTCGTGCTTGTGGCTTATCGAACTTGTTGTCCCCGCAGTCCGGTGTTTGCTAACACAGCATTACAAAGAAATTAGCACGGGATGGTGCACGAAAGCACCCCATGTCAAAAGCCCCGTGTCAAACGCCCCGCTTTCAAAAGCCTTAGCTTCAGAAGCCCACGATGCGAGTCCCCCGTGTCAGCTGGTCGGGTCCTCAACATGACGGCGGAGCACTCTGCTTTTAACTAAAGGAGAGAGAGTAAATGTGCACACGAGCTTGTGTAAGGTATACTCGTGCAGTATCCGGGAATCAAGTAAAGAATAGCAGGATAAAGCATTCCGTTGTCTTGCAACGTTAAAGGAGCTGTGCAACGATATTCAATTGGAATGTTTTTCTCTCTATACGAACTTACTGGCACACCTGGGATTCAAGGATACTCAGACGCAACGCCATTGGCCAAGAAACTCCTTTGTTGCGGTGTAATTTCAAGGACAAAAGCGATCATTTTCATTCAATCTCTCCTTTGCAAAATTGGATGACGTAACTCGGGGATCGCAATACACCCAAGTGACGATATTTGAATGAGGTTCATAGATTGGACCCGAGCATTGCGTGGGCACTCGACTTGGGCTCGTGACAATTGCTAGCTCGAAAAGCATTCGGGTTGTGACCCGTGTCCAATCGCTGCAACGACGACAACAGCCGAGCCATGACAATGTCTGGAACTCAGCGCGTGTCCTGCGCTTTGCCAACCCCAGCGCGTGGCTATGATCAACACTGGCGGCATATAATCGGCTTCAGATCACGTGGCCGCTTGTTCTGGCTGCGAGTTGAGGGGGTGAACGCTGCTCGTTTTTCTTAAATTTTTTTCTGGGACTTCTGTTGCGTAAGGTAAAGAACGAACGCGTGTTTCATAGGTCATTAGCGTTAGGGATCCGTTTTAAGCGGTATTTGCGCAAAGTACAAAAATTGTTGCGTCGCTCCTTTAAAGGGCAACTCCGCTCAATTTTGAAAATTTGGAGTTAGTGGATGATGTTACCTTGCAAAGCACTCATAAACGACCCTGCATACTCTTTTCCCCGAAAAGTAAATTAATTTCCGAGTAATCTTGAAAGAAGCAAAATCGCAAAACGAAACCGAAACTTCGGCAAGGATGGGCAACACTATCGTCAGCGTCTACGGTCGACGTCGAGAGCATGCACACACCACGTGGGATACAAATTGTCACGTGGCCTTCCGCACGGACAGGCGCTGCACACGCGTCGTCTGCATCGCGCCGGCTGCACAGGACGGCTCCCGCTTCATTTCCGTTGTGAACCGAAACACACAACGAGGTAAGTTCTTGCCAAGGTATATTTTGTACGCAATTGTAGTAGATGCAAGCTGGGCCTGTAGCCGCCGTCATATCTTATTTTATGCGGGGAAGCCAGTGCAATCACAAGCTTGTCAACGCTACGTTCTCGTGCACGCTGCACGCGCTTGCACGCTGGGAGAGCTGTATTTCTAACCTGAACGGGTCTGAGGAAGGACTGTTGCAACGTAGTCAGCATGTGCGGCTTCTGCTCGTTGTTCTAATAACTTGTGTGGTGCGACCGTTCGTTGTTCTAAATTCCGATTACGTAGTTCCAATAGCCCCCGTGTATATGAACTCATGCAACCCTCCGATAGAAACGACTGCGTTGTTGCGTATGAGCGACTGCCAGTCTGTCAGGAGACAGCGAACGTACGCATCGCGAGAAAGATACATCTCGAAAGCCCGCGATCACGTAGTGAAAACGTGTTCTGGTTGCATGAGCAATCGCTCAACACTTGTCTATGCCAAAGCGATGTGCTGGAGTAATATTTGATTGGATATGTTGCCGACGTAAAATCGCGTTAGCCACTCAATTTCCTGACTGTCGAGATCTGAACATGATGGAGCCACCGCTGAGCCGTCTGCTGTCGGGGAAGCTGTGCCGCGCGACGGCACGGCGTCCGGCTTCAGCTTCGCGTACTTCGTCGAGAAGCCACAGTCAGCTAACACGCGCATATTTCGCTCGTAACATTCGGGCAAGAAGTGATCGGAACAGATCAATATCCTGGCAGTTGGCGACAAGGGCTTCTCGGGGTCCCATAGGTACAGCGGCGTCCGTCCAAAGTTTCCGCCGTTTAAAGGGGCACTGACACCCCAAAGGTCGTATTTATTTTTATTGTCTAAAACGATGCAAGTTGCAGTCATAGACACGCAAAAAAAACCGCATCGCGAAAAAAAATTTTCCCGCGCGCGCGCGCGCCTTTTTATTTTTGGCGTTTGATTTTCCCGCCTCTCGCCTCCTCGCTTCTTTTGATCGGTGACGTCAAAAATCAGGAAATTTAGAAGCTTTGTAGGCGACATCTCTATAACATTTAATAACGGCAATCCTAAAACATGTTTTTTAACGCAATTGCGAACGCACTACGGCCCTTCTTTTTGAAATACCAAAAATCGGGAGTTCGTTGTGGTGCCGTCTCCTGGATTTGTATCCTCCAACGGAAAACAGGCGACACCGCTCAAAACCGGTCCGCGGCAACGCCGCCGCTCACTTGCGCTCACTCCTTTCCTCCTCGCTTTGGGTCGCCATGGCAACAGCAGGGGGTGGTGAAAGAAAGTCGACTCTCAGGTCTCCTCAATTTTTGACGTCAAGGCACCGGCGCCGATCGCGCGGGAACTTCGAATTCGGCATTTGGAAATTGTTTTTTTACTTCACAAATACTGAATTCCAAAATTTCAAATTTTGAGGGTAATGTCCCGGCATCGTTTTCAATCGTTTCGGATAATAAAAAAAAATATGATTTTGATGTGTCAGTGCCCCTTTAATGTCGCCAGGAAACCTGTGGAAGAGAGGACTTCTGGGCTGTTTAGCTGGTAGTTCGGGCAGCCAGCGACACAACAACGTGAGCCTCTGCCTTTGCGCTTTCTGCCAGCCATTGCAAAGGCACACCAGGAACAAATCTACGCGCCTGTTGCCTAAATAAAACACGAAACAACGAAAGATGAACACGGCACAACCAGCACAACGGCAAAGACGCAACCGGAGCCTCCGCGTTCGCTCGCAGATCACGTGGACACCGCCTCCGAGGTAGAGTAGGTGGAGTCACAATAGTTGGTAGAGTCAGAGGGCAGAGTGACCGCCGGAGGCGGCGAGCGTGGCGCCGCCTGTGGGATCTGTACCTCGAAACGAAAAAACGAAGAAAACACCTGACGGTGGAAGCGGCGGAAGCAGATCGGCGGAAGTGCAGTGTTGGCTGCGCCGCACGTTCCCGCTATAGTTAGCCGATATTGTTACTTTCGCGCTTGTACAATTTTTTAGACGGAATTCAATTCCAATATTTGACTTGTAGCCTTTCTAGATTATACTGAATAGAATTACATTGTTTTCTCAGTAGCAAAAATTGAGCGGAGTTGCCCTTTAAGAGTGAAAAAAAAAATCGCTGGCAAAACAATTTAGTTACAGCTTTGCATTGGACCCAAGTTTTCGTCGGCTCTGAAGCACGCACAGATTCACAGTTTCGACGAAGTGGGTTCCGTCAAAACCGTTGACCCGCAGCTCATGGCGCCACACTTGTCATAGCACCAAACACCACTTCTAAAAATATTTCTATCCATCTCGGTTGATAAAGTCTGAGCTTCCTCCATCACAGCCGAGTGCATCGCTAGTTATGCAGATTTATCCAATTAAAATTATTGTGTTTTTTTCGCTGAAAAGGTCCTTGTCGACCCTCATGCATATTAGGTTAAAGGGCAACTCCGGTTTATACTTTCGATTTTGGGATTATGACTGTTTTTAGGGCAGTCAGCGTCTCTGAATTGCAAGGTGCATATATATATATATATATATATATATATATATATATATATATATTTTTTTTTTTTTCTCGTTGTTGTGCGTAGTTTTAAAGATATCGACGCTTCAAAGTTTCGTTTGGGGCGCGGCCAACAAAACCGAAACTAGCCGCTCGAGGCCCCGGCAACACTGGAAATCAGCCGATATGTGAACGTGACGTCAGGATCGTTCTCGTTCTACGAGTACGCAGGCCGAGTGACACTTACCTCTGTTGCGCTAGCCGTCTAAAGATAGGAGGTAAGCTGATTTTGTTTTATTTATGTATGCGTGGTAGTTATCCAGCATATGTAGCAAGAGTTAGGCGTATACCCAAAAGCTAGCGACTGGAAAACCCGTGAACTCGTACGGTGCCGCACTCGGCGGCCGCCGCCGTGCGTGCGCTATGCCGTACTCGTCGCTTGTATACCCAAAAGCTAGCGACTGGAAAACGAGTGAACTCGTTCGCTGCCGTACTCGGCGGCTGTCGCCGTGTGTGCGGTCTCCCGTACTCGTCGCTAGGCCTACATTGTCATCGGATGTCATGGATGGAGCGGCGTTGCTCTACGCCGCGCTGTCAGTGACGTACAGTACCGGGGGTCTCTCTCGCTTTCGCGCTGCGCGTCAGTCCCAGACACGCAGCTTTGGGGCTCTCCGGCGCGGGCCGCGGCGCCCGAACGCACGTGCGCTAAGCTGTACACGTCTGTTTTTTCGTTCTTTTTTTCCTCGGGCGCGTAAAAGCCGAAGTCCAAAGTCCACTCGTCGAACAGCGTTCACCCACATCTTCTCTAATTTCCGGTCCGTTAGAAACTTGTGAAAAAGCACCTCCGTGTTGCGCAGCGGGTTGTTTGAGCAGCCCACAGCGCTACAAGTTGCACTCGGCATCTTTCGAGGAACAGCTGGGCAGTCTTGGGCGCAACGAGTTGCTCACTAAAACGAGTCTTGGAGTCCTCACAAGGGCAAATAAACAAAAGGCTCTACCGAAGCTACACGGGCTACAGATAAAAGCAACGGCTAAACACGCCAATCGCAAGCCGAAGCGGCTCAAAGGAGCGCACTCCGCGCAACACCCGGACCGGAGGAAAAAAAGAGAACGATACTGACGTCACGGTCCAATTTTGCTTTACCGATCGTCAACCCGTTGGCCGCTTGCTAAGGAGCATCGGCTCGCGGCGGCACGTATTTTTATTATCGGCATTAGTTGAGAATGCAGCGCCCCACGGACGTAATATTTTGGCTGGGGTCGTATTTTGTGTCACTACAGCGATACCAGTAATTTATTTCATTTCGAGTTTTGGCCGGAGTTGCCCTAGGGGCCCTGCAAAGACTTTCTTACTTACTGGTTTTTAATTTGCGACGAACTTAAAGACCGACCAACGAAACCATTTTCCGCAAGGTAGGAAAATGCCCCTCGCGCCCTCCTCTTTTCACCCTCTCCCAAAAATCACGTGACGGCAGGGGCTCGTTTTGTGTCGGCTTTTTATGTAGGGATAATCCTCAAAAACCGCGAAATGAGCGGCTAGCTGCGAGCGCAACAACGACCTTGAAACGTCCAGGTGTCTTCCCTCGTTGACGCGGGCACGCTCAATCCGCGAGATTGAGGAAGCCAGCGCGACCGAACGCTTTTTCCCATGAGCTGCAGGTCCGAGGCCGCTCGGTCGGTGAAGATCGAGGGATCTTGGTATGCTGGGTTCGTTCCAGCAGCCGCTCTCTGGCATCGCGCGGCTGCTGGAACCATTCCCGTCTCTGCACAAGGATTGGCTTGCGCAATAAAGGGTTCAGGTCGTCGATAATACATTTATTTCCGAAACTTATAAATCAAGTGGCTTTCCCTAATCTCTTCATTACTGTTTGAAACACATCTCCTCTCATAGGTTGTTCATCCCATTTTGGACTCTTTTACTTATTTATTCGTCCTTACCTCTGCTTGATGACTGTTTTATAGCTTGACAAAGACCTTTAAATATTGGCGCGGGCTTGAGCGATCAACGCTGTCCCGGATTTATTCAAAATTGGAAAGATTGGCGTCAGGAGGGGTTGAAGAAGCAAACCGTAATTCTAGCTTCTAATGAAGGTGGCACAATCGTAAGATCGGTCTATGCTTCACTAGCCTCCACAGCGCCCCATCGTTTGCACTATCGCAACTTCTCAGTGACATAGCTGTATACCACATTTTACTGATGGTTACTATAGATGTGGCCCCACAGGCTTTCCCGTCATCTGCGAGTCGACTTTTTAACGACCGGCGACTCTCCTGAGTGAGAATAAATATTATCACCTTCCCACAATATCCAGACCTTTCTCTCCCTCCCCCCCTCCCCTCCCTTTCCCGAGTTGGGGAAATATCAGGCCACTCCAGGGAAGCAGCCTGCAGACTGCGCTTTTTGGCTACTCATTCTCAACATATTCAAACGTGGAAGTAAGCACATCGCATGAACGGCGCCCAGTATATTTGCAACCTAAATAATGTGGCTCTACTGTTGGGGCCCAATCAATTTCATCATCAATCATTTTTTGTTACGACTTCATGGTGAAAGTGTGTTCGTCGTGATGCCACAAAAGTGGTTGATTCAAAGGGAGAAATAGGTCCTCGTATTTATTTTGCGGAAATACGCGCTCCTGTGACGCTCTAGTGCGCAAGGTCAACGCACCCGAGGCGATGCGTCATGCTTTAAAACTGTCGTTGACGATAAAATATTTGTGGGAAGTGCGTAAAATTGTTTACATCACAAAAGCATACCGAAAGACAACAAAATATTGCAATGGCTACAAAAAAATCATAAAAAAAAATCAGCCGGGGCGCTTGGGAAAATTGCAAATCATCTATTTGTCCCTTTTAATCGATCACTTTTGTGGCACCACGACGAACACACTTTCACCATGAAATCGTAACAAATAATGATTGATGATGAAATTAATTGGGTCCTAACAGTATAGAGCCGCATTATTTAGGTTGCAAATTAACTGGGCGTCGTTCATGCGATGTGTTTACTTCCACGTTCGAATGTGTTGAGAATGAGTAGCCGAAAAGCGCAGTCTGCAGGCTGCTTCCCCTGGAGTGGCCTGATATCTCCCCAACTCGGGAAAGGGCGGGGGGAGAAAGGGTGGATGATGTGGGAAGGTGATAATATTTATTCTCACTCAGGAGAGTCGCCGGTCGTTAAAAAGTCGACTCGCTCATAACGGGAAAGCCAATGGGGCCACATCTATAGTAACCATGTGTAAAATGTGGTATACAGCTATGTTACTGAGAAGTTGCGACAGTGCAAACGATTGGGCGTTGTGGAGGCAAGTGAAGCAAAGACCTATCTTACGATTGTGCCATCTTCACTAGAAGCAAGATTTTCGGTTTGCTTCTTCAACTGCTCTTGACGCCAATCTTTCCAATTTTGGGTAAATCCGGGACAGCGTTGATCGTGCAAGCCCGCGCCAATATTGAAAGGTCTTTATCAAGTTATCACACAGTCATCGAGCAGAGATAAGGACGAATAAATACGCAAAAGAGTCCAAAATGGGATGAACAACCTATGAGAGGAGATGTGTTTCAAACAGTAATGAAGAGATTAGGGAAAGCCACTTGATTTATAAGTTTCAAAAATAAATGTATTATCAACGACCTGAACCCTTTATTGCGCAAGCCAATCCTTGTGCAGAGACGGGAATGGTTCCAGCAGCCGCGCGATGCCAGAAAGCGGCTACTGGAACGAACCCCGCATACCACGACCCCTCGATCTCCACCGACCGAGCGGCCTCGGACCTGCAGCTCATGGGAAAAAGCGTTCGGTCGCGCTGGCTTCCTCAATCTCGCGGATTGAGCGTGCTCGCGTCAACGAGGGAAGACACCTGGACGTCTCAAGGTCGTTGTTGCGCTCGCAGCTAGCTGCTCATTTCGCGGTTTTTGAGGATTATCCCTACAGAAAAAGCCGACACAAAACGAGCCCCTGCCGTCACGTGATTTTTGGGAGAGAGTGAAAAGAGGAGGGCGCGAGGGCCATTTTCCTACCTTGCGGAAAATGGTTTCGTTGGTCGGTCTTTAAGGGGTATTCACACGAGGGAGAAATCCCGGGGATTTCTCCCCGGCACGCGCGCATCACGAGATGAAAACGCGAGGCTTTTGCACATCGCAAAGCCTGACGTTTTCGTCGTGGGATGCGCGTGCCGGGGAGAAATCCCCGGGATTTCTCCCTCGTGTGAATACCCCTTTAAGCGCACTGAACGTAGTAACCTAATGAAACTTTTCTTTTCTCGAATTTCGCTTCATTTTAAAAGTTATAGGCAAAGTAAAATTCAAAAACAAGCAAATAATAACCTTTTCATGACGTCCTTGGTTGCTTGAGTGGCCGTGAACTAGAGGAGTCAGCTACTAAAGCATGTTCTGGATAGGCTGCGTGAAGCGGGCAGCTAGGGCGGCTCACATTGCATTTGCTGCGTGATTAAACACTAATTCGGCATGACACTTCACTGGCCACAAACGACAGCAAACACGGGGTGAAGATTAGTTCAGAACGGGAGCCACTTCGCGCTGCCATACCGCCAAAGGGCAAAACCGCAAGCCAAAGCTGCTCGCCGAAGGCCTTTGGAACGCGTGGAACCGGTCGGATCCTCGACTGCAGCGCCGCCGCGTACATCCGGGACCTTTCTATGTTCGGCGCTCGTCGGTGCCTGATCCCACTACATGCGCCGGCTTTTCCACCACTTGGTGGCGGGCATGTCGACGGGTCATTTTTTTTTTCCGTAGTTTATAAATTGCATTTGTTTCTTTTCTGTTCTAAAATACTGAACAAATACTACTTCTATAAATAATTCAAACGGCTCACGCCACTTATATTTTGTGTTGCGACTAAAAAGAAGCTTTTAGCGGCTCATACCAGTAATAAGCCCAGGATCAAAGACGTCACATTTCGCACGCTTTCGGCACCGCGGGTCGCCCCCGTAAGCGGAGGAGGTTTCTGCGTCGTCCAGTTAAAATATGACACACTGATATTTAGTTACTCTCTCCGTGCCCGCTGGCTTGCCCGAGCCCCAAGAGACGTGAAAACCGCAAAAAAGGTAGACTCTTAAATATGATTGCAGGGCCCATGGAGCAATGCTGGTAGGAGCTTGAAGAGGAATATGGGACGGGGGCAGTGGGGCCGGGGCTTTTGGCAAGCGGGGAATACGGGACGGGGTCATTGAACGCGGGGTTTTCGGAACGTGGGGCTGATGACGTGGGGCTTTTGCGACAGGGATTCTGCACGCGAGGCAATCATGCCACGCTCCCTAGCACGGTCTCGGCACTTCGCTCTGACCAGTACTTTGGTCGCAAGAGGAGCGACCTTCGAACAGTCATCTTCGATTTCTCGGATCAAAAAGAAACAAGAGACTACGGTTTGTTGTCCCCACAGCTGAAGCGTACCGCTAGAGGCGCTTTGGTTGCACGAGGAGCGGCCTTCGAACAGTCATCTTCGATTTCTCGCATCAAAAAGAAACAGGAGACTACGGTTTGTTGTCCCCACAGCTGAAGCGTAGCGCTAGAGGCGCTTTGGTTGCACGAGGAGCGGCCTTAGAACAGTCATCTTCGATTTCTCGGATCAAAAAGAAACAAGAGACTACGGTTTGTTGTCCCCACAGCTGAAGCGTACCGCTAGAGGCGCTTTGGTTGCACGAGGAGCGGCCTTCGAACAGTCATCTTCGATTTCCCGGATCAAATACAAACGAGAAAGTATGGTTTGTTGTTTCCACAGCTGAAGCGTAGCGCTAGGGGCGCTTTGGTTGCACGAGGAGCGGCCTTAGAACAGTCATCTTCGATTTCTCGGATCAAAAAGAAACAAGAGACTACGGTTTGTTGTCCCCACAGCTGAAGCGTACCGCTAGAGGCGCTTTGGTTGCACGAGGAGCGGCCTTAGAACAGTCATCTTCGATTTCCCGGATCAAATACAAACGAGAAAGTATGGTTTGTTGTTTCCACAGCTGAAGCGTAGCGCTAGGGGCGCTTTGGTTGCACGAGGAGCGGCCTTAGAACAGTCATCTTCGATTTCTCGGATCAAAAAGAAACAAGAGACTACGGTTTGTTGTCCCCACAGCTGAAGCGTAGCGCTAGGGGCGCTTTGGTTGCACGAGGAGCGGCCTTAGAACAGTCATCTTCGATTTCCCGGATCAAATACAAACGAGAAAGTATGGTTTGTTGTTTCCACAGCTGAAGCGTACCGCTAGAGGCGCTTTGGTTGCACGAGGAGCGGCCTTAGAACAGTCATCTTCGATTTCTCGGATCAAAAAGAAACAAGAGACTACGGTTTGTTGTCCCCACAGCTGAAGCGTAGCGCTAGAGGCGCTTTGGTTGCACAAGGAGCGGCCTTAGAACAGTCATCTTCGATTTCTCGGATCAAAAAGAAACAAGAGACTACGGTTTGTTGTCCCCACAGCTGAAGCGTAGCGCTAGGGGCGCTTTGGTTGCACGAGGAGCGGCCTTAGAACAGTCATCTTCGATTTCCCGGATCAAATACAAACGAGAAAGTATGGTTTGTTGTTTCCACAGCTGAAGCGTACCGCTAGAGGCGCTTTGGTTGCACGAGGAGCGGCCTTAGAACAGTCATCTTCGATTTCTCGCATCAAAAAGAAACAGGAGACTACGGTTTGTTGTCCCCACAGCTGAAGCGTAGCGCTAGAGGCGCTTTGGTTGCACGAGGAGCGGCCTTAGAACAGTCATCTTCGATTTCTCGGATCAAAAAGAAACAAGAGACTACGGTTTGTTGTCCCCACAGCTGAAGCGTACCGCTAGAGGCGCTTTGGTTGCACGAGGAGCGGCCTTCGAACAGTCATCTTCGATTTCCCGGATCAAATACAAACGAGAAAGTATGGTTTGTTGTTTCCACAGCTGAAGCGTAGCGCTAGGGGCGCTTTGGTTGCACGAGGAGCGGCCTTAGAACAGTCATCTTCGATTTCTCGGATCAAAAAGAAACAAGAGACTACGGTTTGTTGTCCCCACAGCTGAAGCGTAGCGCTAGGGGCGCTTTGGTTGCACGAGGAGCGGCCTTAGAACAGTCATCTTCGATTTCCCGGATCAAATACAAACGAGAAAGTATGGTTTGTTGTTTCCACAGCTGAAGCGTACCGCTAGAGGCGCTTTGGTTGCACGAGGAGCGGCCTTAGAACAGTCATCTTCGATTTCTCGGATCAAAAAGAAACAAGAGACTACGGTTTGTTGTCCCCACAGCTGAAGCGTAGCGCTAGGGGCGCTTTGGTTGCACGAGGAGCGGCCTTAGAACAGTCATCTTCGATTTCTCGGATCAAAAAGAAACAAGAGACTACGGTTTGTTGTCCCCACAGCTGAAACGTACCGCTAGAGGCGCTTTGGTTGCACGAGGAGCGGCCTTAGAACAGTCATCTTCGATTTCTCGGATCAAAAAGAAACAAGAGACTACGGTTTGTTGTCCCCACAGCTGAAGCGTAGCGCTAGGGGCGCTTTGGTTGCACGAGGAGCGGCCTTAGAACAGTCATCTTCGATTTCTCGGATCAAAAAGAAACAAGAGACTACGGTTTGTTGTCCCCACAGCTGAAGCGTACCGCTAGAGGCGCTTTGGTTGCACGAGGAGCGGCCTTAGAACAGTCATCTTCGATTTCTCGGATCAAAAAGAAACAAGAGACTACGGTTTGTTGTCCCCACAGCTGAAGCGTACCGCTAGGGGCGCTTTGGTTGCACGAGGAGCGGCCTTAGAACAGTCATCTTCGATTTCTCGGATCAAAAAGAAACAAGAGACTACGGTTTGTTGTCCCCACAGCTGAAGCGTACCGCTAGAGGCGCTTTGGTTGCACGAGGAGCGGCCTTAGAACAGTCATCTTCGATTTCTCGGATCAAAAAGAAACAAGAGACTACGGTTTGTTGTCCCCACAGCTGAAGCGTACCGCTAGGGGCGCTTTGGTTGCACGAGGAGCGGCCTTAGAACAGTCATCTTCGATTTCTCGGATCAAAAAGAAACAAGAGACTACGGTTTGTTGTCCCCACAGCTGAAGCGTAGCGCTAGGGGCGCTTTGGTTGCACGAGGAGCGGCCTTAGAACAGTCATCTTCGATTTCTCGGATCAAAAAGAAACAAGAGACTACGGTTTGTTGTCCCCACAGCTGAAGCGTACCGCTAGAGGCGCTTTGGTTGCACGAGGAGCGGCCTTAGAACAGTCATCTTCGATTTCTCGGATCAAAAAGAAACAAGAGACTACGGTTTGTTGTCCCCACAGCTGAAGCGTAGCGCTAGGGGCGCTTTGGTTGCACGAGGAGCGGCCTTAGAACAGTCATCTTCGATTTCTCGGATCAAAAAGAAACAAGAGACTACGGTTTGTTGTCCCCACAGCTGAAGCGTAGCGCTAGGGGCGCTTTGGTTGCACGAGGAGCGGCCTTAGAACAGTCATCTTCGATTTCTCGGATCAAAAAGAAACAAGAGACTACGGTTTGTTGTCCCCACAGCTGAAGCGTACCGCTAGGGGCGCTTTGGTTGCACGAGGAGCGGCCTTAGAACAGTCATCTTCGATTTCTCGGATCAAAAAGAAACAAGAGACTACGGTTTGTTGTCCCCACAGCTGAAGCGTAGCGCTAGGGGCGCTTTGGTTGCACGAGGAGCGGCCTTAGAACAGTCATCTTCGATTTCTCGGATCAAAAAGAAACAAGAGACTACGGTTTGTTGTCCCCACAGCTGAAGCGTACCGCTAGAGGCGCTTTGGTTGCACGAGGAGCGGCCTTAGAACAGTCATCTTCGATTTCTCGGATCAAAAAGAAACAAGAGACTACGGTTTGTTGTCCCCACAGCTGAAGCGTAGCGCTAGGGGCGCTTTGGTTGCACGAGGAGCGGCCTTAGAACAGTCATCTTCGATTTCTCGGATCAAAAAGAAACAAGAGACTACGGTTTGTTGTCCCCACAGCTGAAGCGTAGCGCTAGGGGCGCTTTGGTTGCACGAGGAGCGGCCTTAGAACAGTCATCTTCGATTTCTCGGATCAAAAAGAAACAAGAGACTACGGTTTGTTGTCCCCACAGCTGAAGCGTACCGCTAGGGGCGCTTTGGTTGCACGAGGAGCGGCCTTAGAACAGTCATCTTCGATTTCTCGGATCAAAAAGAAACAAGAGACTACGGTTTGTTGTCCCCACAGCTGAAGCGTAGCGCTAGGGGCGCTTTGGTTGCACGAGGAGCGGCCTTAGAACAGTCATCTTCGATTTCTCGGATCAAAAAGAAACAAGAGACTACGGTTTGTTGTCCCCACAGCTGAAGCGTACCGCTAGAGGCGCTTTGGTTGCACGAGGAGCGGCCTTAGAACAGTCATCTTCGATTTCTCGGATCAAAAAGAAACAAGAGACTACGGTTTGTTGTCCCCACAGCTGAAGCGTAGCGCTAGGGGCGCTTTGGTTGCACGAGGAGCGGCCTTAGAACAGTCATCTTCGATTTCTCGGATCAAAAAGAAACAAGAGACTACGGTTTGTTGTCCCCACAGCTGAAGCGTAGCGCTAGGGGCGCTTTGGTTGCACGAGGAGCGGCCTTAGAACAGTCATCTTCGATTTCCCGGATCAAATACAAACGAGAAAGTATGGTTTGTTGTTTCCACAGCTGAAGCGTACCGCTAGAGGCGCTTTGATTGCACGAGGAGCGGCCTTAGAACAGTCATCTTCGATTTCTCGGATCAAAAAGAAACAAGAGACTACGGTTTGTTGTCCCCACAGCTGAAGCGTAGCGCTAGGGGCGCTTTGGTTGCACGAGGAGCGGCCTTCGAACAGTCATCTTCGATTTCTCGGATCAAAAAGAAACAAGAGACTACGGTTTGTTGTCCCCACAGCTGAAGCGTACCGCTAGAGGCGCTTTGGTTGCACGAGGAGCGGCCTTAGAACAGTCATCTTCGATTTCTCGGATCAAAAAGAAACAAGAGACTACGGTTTGTTGTCCCCACAGCTGAAGCGTAGCGCTAGGGGCGCTTTGGTTGCACGAGGAGCGGCCTTAGAACAGTCATCTTCGATTTCCCGGATCAAATACAAACGAGAAAGTATGGTTTGTTGTTTCCACAGCTGAAGCGTAGCGCTAGGGGCGCTTTGGTTGCACGAGGAGCGGCCTTAGAACAGTCATCTTCGATTTCTCGGATCAAAAAGAAACAAGAGACTACGGTTTGTTGTCCCCACAGCTGAAGCGTAGCGCTAGGGGCGCTTTGGTTGCACGAGGAGCGGCCTTAGAACAGTCATCTTCGATTTCTCGGATCAAAAAGAAACAAGAGACTACGGTTTGTTGTCCCCACAGCTGAAGCGTAGCGCTAGGGGCGCTTTGGTTGCACGAGGAGCGGCCTTAGAACAGTCATCTTCGATTTCTCGGATCAAAAAGAAACAAGAGACTACGGTTTGTTGTCCCCACAGCTGAAGCGTAGCGCTAGGGGCGCTTTGGTTGCACGAGGAGCGGCCTTAGAACAGTCATCTTCGATTTCTCGGATCAAAAAGAAACAAGAGACTACGGTTTGTTGTCCCCACAGCTGAAGCGTAGCGCTAGGGGCGCTTTGGTTGCACGAGGAGCGGCCTTAGAACAGTCATCTTCGATTTCTCGGATCAAAAAGAAACAAGAGACTACGGTTTGTTGTCCCCACAGCTGAAGCGTAGCGCTAGGGGCGCTTTGGTTGCACGAGGAGCGGCCTTAGAACAGTCATCTTCGATTTCTCGGATCAAAAAGAAACAAGAGACTACGGTTTGTTGTCCCCACAGCTGAAGCGTAGCGCTAGGGGCGCTTTGGTTGCACGAGGAGCGGCCTTAGAACAGTCATCTTCGATTTCCCGGATCAAATACAAACGAGAAAGTATGGTTTGTTGTTTCCACAGCTGAAGCGTACCGCTAGAGGCGCTTTGATTGCACGAGGAGCGGCCTTAGAACAGTCATCTTCGATTTCTCGGATCAAAAAGAAACAAGAGACTACGGTTTGTTGTCCCCACAGCTGAAGCGTACCGCTAGAGGCGCTTTGGTTGCACGAGGAGCGGCCTTAGAACAGTCATCTTCGATTTCTCGGATCAAAAAGAAACAAGAGACTACGGTTTGTTGTCCCCACAGCTGAAGCGTACCGCTAGAGGCGCTTTGGTTGCACGAGGAGCGGCCTTAGAACAGTCATCTTCGATTTCTCGGATCAAAAAGAAACAAGAGACTACGGTTTGTTGTCCCCACAGCTGAAGCGTAGCGCTAGAGGCGCTTTGGTTGCACGAGGAGCGGCCTTAGAACAGTCATCTTCGATTTCTCGGATCAAAAAGAAACAAGAGACTACGGTTTGTTGTCCCCACAGCTGAAGCGTAGCGCTAGGGGCGCTTTGGTTGCACGAGGAGCGGCCTTCGAACAGTCATCTTCGATTTCTCGGATCAAAAAGAAACAAGAGACTACGGTTTGTTGTCCCCACAGCTGAAGCGTACCGCTAGAGGCGCTTTGGTTGCACGAGGAGCGGCCTTAGAACAGTCATCTTCGATTTCTCGGATCAAAAAGAAACAAGAGACTACGGTTTGTTGTCCCCACAGCTGAAGCGTAGCGCTAGGGGCGCTTTGGTTGCACGAGGAGCGGCCTTAGAACAGTCATCTTCGATTTCTCGGATCAAAAAGAAACAAGAGACTACGGTTTGTTGTCCCCACAGCTGAAGCGTAGCGCTAGAGGCGCTTTGGTTGCACGAGGAGCGGCCTTAGAACAGTCATCTTCGATTTCTCGGATCAAAAAGAAACAAGAGACTACGGTTTGTTGTCCCCACAGCTGAAGCGTAGCGCTAGGGGCGCTTTGGTTGCACGAGGAGCGGCCTTAGAACAGTCATCTTCGATTTCTCGGATCAAAAAGAAACAAGAGACTACGGTTTGTTGTCCCCACAGCTGAAGCGTAGCGCTAGGGGCGCTTTGGTTGCACGAGGAGCGGCCTTAGAACAGTCATCTTCGATTTCTCGGATCAAAAAGAAACAAGAGACTACGGTTTGTTGTCCCCACAGCTGAAGCGTACCGCTAGAGGCGCTTTGGTTGCACGAGGAGCGGCCTTAGAACAGTCATCTTCGATTTCTCGGATCAAAAAGAAACAAGAGACTACGGTTTGTTGTCCCCACAGCTGAAGCGTAGCGCTAGGGGCGCTTTGGTTGCACGAGGAGCGGCCTTAGAACAGTCATCTTCGATTTCCCGGATCAAATACAAACGAGAAAGTATGGTTTGTTGTTTCCACAGCTGAAGCGTACCGCTAGAGGCGCTTTGGTTGCACGAGGAGCGGCCTTAGAACAGTCATCTTCGATTTCTCGGATCAAAAAGAAACAAGAGACTACGGTTTGTTGTCCCCACAGCTGAAGCGTAGCGCTAGGGGCGCTTTGGTTGCACGAGGAGCGGCCTTAGAACAGTCATCTTCGATTTCTCGGATCAAAAAGAAACAAGAGACTACGGTTTGTTGTCCCCACAGCTGAAGCGTAGCGCTAGGGGCGCTTTGGTTGCACGAGGAGCGGCCTTAGAACAGTCATCTTCGATTTCTCGGATCAAAAAGAAACAAGAGACTACGGTTTGTTGTCCCCACAGCTGAAGCGTACCGCTAGAGGCGCTTTGGTTGCACGAGGAGCGGCCTTAGAACAGTCATCTTCGATTTCTCGGATCAAAAAGAAACAAGAGACTACGGTTTGTTGTCCCCACAGCTGAAGCGTAGCGCTAGGGGCGCTTTGGTTGCACGAGGAGCGGCCTTAGAACAGTCATCTTCGATTTCTCGGATCAAAAAGAAACAAGAGACTACGGTTTGTTGTCCCCACAGCTGAAGCGTAGCGCAAGGGGCGCTTTGGTTGCACGAGGAGCGGCCTTAGAACAGTCATCTTCGATTTCTCGGATCAAAAAGAAACAAGAGACTACGGTTTGTTGTCCCCACAGCTGAAGCGTACCGCTAGAGGCGCTTTGGTTGCACGAGGAGCGGCCTTCGAACAGTCATCTTCGATTTACCGGATCAAATACAAACGAGAAAGTATGGTTTGTTGTTTCCACAGCTGAAGCGTAGCGCTAGGGGCGCTTTGGTTGCACGAGGAGCGGCCTTAGAACAGTCATCTTCGATTTCTCGGATCAAAAAGAAACAAGAGACTACGGTTTGTTGTCCCCACAGCTGAAGCGTACCGCTAGAGGCGCTTTGGTTGCACGAGGAGCGGCCTTCGAACAGTCATCTTCGATTTCCCGGATCAAATACAAACGAGAAAGTATGGTTTGTTGTTTCCACAGCTGAAGCGTAGCGCTAGGGGCGCTTTGGTTGCACGAGGAGCGGCCTTAGAACAGTCATCTTCGATTTCTCGGATCAAAAAGAAACAAGAGACTACGGTTTGTTGTCCCCACAGCTGAAGCGTAGCGCTAGGGGCGCTTTGGTTGCACGAGGAGCGGCCTTAGAACAGTCATCTTCGATTTCTCGGATCAAAAAGAAACAAGAGACTACGGTTTGTTGTCCCCACAGCTGAAGCGTACCGCTAGAGGCGCTTTGGTTGCACGAGGAGCGGCCTTCGAACAGTCATCTTCGATTTCCCGGATCAAATACAAACGAGAAAGTATGGTTTGTTGTTTCCACAGCTGAAGCGTAGCGCTAGGGGCGCTTTGGTTGCACGAGGAGCGGCCTTAGAACAGTCATCTTCGATTTCTCGGATCAAAAAGAAACAAGAGACTACGGTTTGTTGTCCCCACAGCTGAAGCGTACCGCTAGAGGCGCTTTGGTTGCACGAGGAGCGGCCTTCGAACAGTCATCTTCGATTTCCCGGATCAAATACAAACGAGAAAGTATGGTTTGTTGTTTCCACAGCTGAAGCGTAGCGCTAGGGGCGCTTTGGTTGCACGAGGAGCGGCCTTAGAACAGTCATCTTCGATTTCTCGGATCAAAAAGAAACAAGAGACTACGGTTTGTTGTCCCCACAGCTGAAGCGTACCGCTAGAGGCGCTTTGGTTACACGAGGAGCGGCCTTCGAACAGTCATCTTCGATTTCTCGCATCAAAAAGAAACAGGAGACTACGGTTCGTTGTCCCCACAGCTGAATTAAGCGTACCGCTAGAGGCGTGACTGTTCGATCACCTCCCCATCAATTTACTCGCATCTCCTGCACTGCGCAGAAAAGAATGGGGCGGTGTACTTAGGTGTCGTATCTCAATAAACAAATTGGAGGAAGTACACAGCCCTACACTGTTTTGCATTGGTGCAGGAGGTGCAAGTAAATCGGACGAGCCTACTGTTTCTTTAGGCAGCTTGCTCGACCTGCAAGTTTTTTTAAACGTTACGTTGCCTCACTAAAAAACACGGGTAAATTTGAATGCCGATTTCGCCACCACCTCCATTTGCCATTTTCTCAATAGCTATTCATGGTAAAAACGCCTATCGGAGATGTCTAGGCAACCTCATTTAATCAGTAGGGCTCATTCGTCCGCATATTTTGACTATTTACTGCCTCGGAACCCCCGACAACGAAAATGCTGAGATGTCTAATGGCTCTCCAGGCAGGCTACCTTTAGTAAGACGTTGGCACAATTTCCGACTAAATTCTTCTCGGCAGAAATGACGAGGACAATAGAAGCATTACGACGTTTCTCTTTTTTTTTTATTATCATTGTATCATCACGTCTCACAATCAAAAGTGGCGATAAATAACCTCTCTCACTCGTCTCTCATTTCAGCACCAAACAATGACAAGCAAACCTACACACGCACAAAAAAAAAAAAAAGGCGAGACACTGCCTTGAAACAAATTCATCGTCGTCGTCATACACACAACTGTACACAGGTTTGTGCGCATTTCTCCTCAAGAGGCGGCAAGCCATTCCACCAACCAACGTCGATATCACAAACTATATCTGCGACAGCACCACCCCAAACACCTTGCAAGGAGAGCGACAAAGCTCTCTCTCCTCGAATAGGTGCCCCATACAAAACTCGCTCTACTCGTGACCATCCTACTCGTCAACAGGACGACCAACCCCTTGCGGCGTGAACACGCCAGACATGCACACCTTTTTTTTTGTTCTTAGAAAACGCAGCGCAGTTTGTCTCGGCAAACCACGCGACGGGACGACCACGACACGACGCACTCGATTCTCATGGATACTGTTCCTTTGATCTTGTCGACCCTAGCGGCAGAGGTGGGAAACTAAGGCGGGAAGAAGACGGACCGACGACGTGTGCGTCACTTGTTATTTAAATCGCCCAAAAGAGCAGTTCAATGTACTGAACTGCACCAAGCCTAGCTTAAAAAAATCCTTAAAAACTGAAGAAAAAAAATCGAAACAATGTGAATTTGGAGTTTACAACAGAGATAATGCTTTCCCAGACGACACCAACCACCCAAAAGAGAGCTGGTCGTGACTGGCAAGTAATGCAAACAGGAATGCATTGTATACCTAAAGCTGTAAGTCACTAAGAAAACTAATCCAAGTGCTTCAATTTCCCACCTCGGCCCTCGCACGGCGTAACTCGGGCTCAACCAGGCTTATAGTAGCTTTTGTTTGAACAGTCGTAGTAGTCACTCCTACTATACAATTACATCTAAAATGTGCATAACTTTGAGAGTGCATGTACACCGTAATTTGTGTAGGTGAGGTCAGTGACTAAGGGAGATGTCCCGCCTAATGTTTTTCCCGTTCCTCGCAAAAGGGGCAGCGAAAAGTGGGCAAGCCTTCCTCGGAAAACCAAGAGCAACTTCAAAACTAGACCTTGAAAACATTACGAGCAACACTGCCTAGTACGAGCTCTTTCCGTCGGCAGGGCCGTTTATCGGACATGTCCACGAAACGCAAACATAAATGCAACGCGACAGTAGCAGAAAACGGTGCAAGGCATGAACCGATCGTTTGTTAAGAGTACAGTTGTTCACGAGCGTGACACAAAGGAAGCTGGAACACCGCTTTTCAACTAAAAGTGGCATTTGAAAGGATACCCTACGTTGCCACACTTGAAACAGCTTTTTTTTTTCTTTTAAGAGGAGGAGGAGGGGGGGGGGGGGGGCTGAATTTTACTTAGGAGTACCAAAAGCACTAACTATACTCACTGACAGGAAGAGAGGGGCAGGGAGAAGTTTCAGTTTTTCCTCCTCCAGAAGAAGCTTTCTACCTTCGATAACGTTTCAGCATCTCGAGCCACAAGCGTGCATGCGCGGCCAAAGCACAGAGGAAGGCAACGAGCGCACGCTGGAGGCCAGGCATTTGAAAGAGACACACTACCATTCCCATCTGGTCAGTGACTACAGTAGTACAACATAACATATCTGTCATGCTCATCCAATTAAACCAGTTCAGTCTTAGACTTGCCGTGAAAATTTTGGTGCACTCCTATTATTACAAAACCTTGCCAGAAAGTTCCATGAAAAAGCAAACCGACTGCTTTATGAAAAACTACAAGTTGTATGATCTGTAATGATAATTAGTGTGGTAGTAATATTTAATGGTACTAAAGAACCTGATAAAAAAAAACAACTCGATATTACAAAAAGCCTGTCATTTGCTTCACCTTTTTAATGCTCCAACTTCATTGATGACATAACTGAAAATTACTCATTGTCGTTCGGACAAAACTGTCCCAAAAGCAACCATAGTGCATGTCTTGCCCTGGTTTGAGTTACACACAACAAGATTTATCACATGTCACAAGTCAAATGAGATGAAGCACAGTTTAGTTTTCTTTCTCTTCTTTAACCAAGTCCCGAGCCGTAACATGTCACAATGTATCTTGTTCGAAACTGCACCTAAAACGGTTACATGAAACGGAAATAACTTAGAAGAAACAATTGTAAAACAGCTACGTAAAATATCCTTGATCTTGCGTTTCAAGGCAGCCTTTGATAATCAGGCATGTCCCCTATCACACACAAAGTGTTGCTCAGTTCAAATTGTTCAATAAACAAACTAGGTTCAATGAGACAAAGGCTATGCTAAAACCTTAAATTTGATCGTCGAGAAAGAACAGTGAAAAACAGAAAAGTGGGGAGTGCAATAAGACAAAAACGAGCATTTAGTCATGTCACAATTTTTCAACGAGCAAATTACTTTGCACATCACAAGCCCAATGCCCAGCTTACCAAACATTACAACAGCACATCCAGGGGTTTTATCAAACTGCATAGAAAGGTTGTGGTGTAGAAACATTTTTGATTCTACTGCAAAAAAATGGTAGCAAGAAATTGTACAGGAACACAATATGTTTCTCTCTTGTTTTGACAAATACCAATATGCCACACTTCTATGCATAGCATAGGTAACCAATAGATAGCAAGTTATATATTTGTTTTTAGCTTAAAAGAATCTGAGGTGTTTCCTAATTATGTTTCTTGAAAGTCAGATTAAGCCATATCGAAACAGAGTTTCATAAAACTGCATAGCTTTTTCTCCCTGAGGTCCGGTAGTGGAAACTTTCTTTGAACTCTGTCACACATAAAATGTCTGGTCTTCAAGATCATTATCATACATTGTTTTTTGAGTGAAAAATTAACCAGACTAATCGAATATACCGCGATTGTAAAACAGATCACTGCACTTAAAGGATTACCATGAGTAAAAAAATTATTCTTTATATGCTATGCAGTGTGCACAGTCATAAACGAAATGGACCCCACTTCTGCCTATCATGACCATACAAGCACCAAACAACTTTCCTCCATATTCGCACAACATAGTATTATAGTACTAACTTAATGCAACAAATGCGCTGGCCTAATCTTAGAGTGCTCTTTGACCCTTTCTACCCCTGAAGTCTTTGGCTTTAGGAATAAAACATCTAGGGGCCAAATTACTCTGAAATTTTTAATCCCATAATTTCAAAAACTTGCATTGTTTATATTATAAAAAGTACCAATTAACCTTGCCACCACTCATGCCCGGTGCTCCAGAACTACTTCTAAAACTGCTTCTTAAACCACTGTAGTGACAACTGATATTTGATACTGCAGCAAGGCGATGGAAGCTTGCCAAATGGTCAACAATGTTCACTAATTTGCAGGCTTTCCTCACATTTCCCTGCTGCCATAGCATAAGTATGCCAACTGCTCTGATGAAACATCTCTGTTTAGGATAATTGAGGAATATTAAAGCTGACACAACTGGTGCATTGACAGCATGTGAGCAAACTGAAGAACTTTCCCTCTTCACAGCCTGTACAGATTCTAGATGTTTATAAATCACTAATATAATCACAGGGTTTGAGTGCTCAATTAATTTACTTGGTTTGGATGACATAAGCAGCTCAGGGCAGGAACAGCCCATTGTATGAAAAGGAAAAAGGATTAACGGTACGGGAAGCACAGTGAATAGTCAAGTTCTGAAAAAACAGCCAACACTTTAGGATGCCAGAAAAAAAAATTGTGCTCCTGAGATGTGGAACTTTTTTTGTTTTCTGCCTGCGTATCACACAACTTTTACTAGGGACATGTTGCTCATATAAAAAAAATCTTGCTTTAAAATAGTCTACCTCGCTATGTACATATCCCAAACATGCGATGCTAAGAGGAAACTACACTGAAAGAGACAGAGAGAGAGAGAGCAAAAGCAGATGTGTGCTAGTCTTCCTTACAGAGCTTAATGTTACATGTTCATCGCATTACTTTGTGTAACTGTGTATATGTACATACGCATGTTGCCCCCTTACTTTCGGGAAAACAAAATGAAGCCAGCCTCAGTTTAACGACGTAACTCTGCCAAGCGTAACGACTTTGCTCACGTGAACCTTTCCTTCCTAGAGTGGCCCTTCCTGCTTCTCCTTTCCTTTCAAGACACCACAGATACTCATGCTCTTATGTACAAGGGGCAGACCGAAACTCGCTAATCATCCGCTGGTAGCTTCTGACTGGTCACCACTAGCCTACATGTCTGGATGTCGCTCCCGCCTTTAGATGTTTGCTCCTCCAACATACATAACCCAAGAAACTATGTACTCTCCAAAACACACACAGAAAAAGATGCTGCAGGGATGCACAAGTGACACAGGATCCTTATGTAAACAACTTCCCTTCCACACTCTCTTTAAAAAGAAAAAGAAAAAAAAAACATCCAGCATAGAAAATTATTTCTGACACGGATCACAGCAAAGTGCCAGTCTTAAGACACCGATGGCCAGAGTCCTTGCCATAAACTCACCAGACGTCTGCATTCACGCCGCGGGTGATACCGTTCTCGACGAGCGACGTCCGTGATCAACGTCGCAGCCCACACTTTCTTAAGACAGCTGTTCAGTCGCACCACTTTGTGGGGCCTGACAAAAATGAGTTCAGGCCAAAGCACTACCACACAATGGGAAATAAAAAAAAAAAATTTTAAAAAGATGGTACGGCTGTCAGTCACAATGGTTGCTGGTGCGAGACGAACGGCTCCGTGCGTGTCAAGTTCGAGCTTGTGTCCGGTCGGCTCTTGGTTCAGAAATGTGCGAAGTTCTACACACAAAAATAAACAATGACGAAAGCTTGCTGCGAGAGCACACACAAACACGTGGAGTTGCAGTCTTAGGCCAAGTATGGGCTTCAGGTTCGGATGACTCCTACAGCTCTAGTAGAGCTGGGGCAGCGACTCTGGGAGCAGCCCACCGACGCTGCTGTTATTGCTTCGAAGCGCGAGTTGTCCTCTTGCTTCTCCTCCTCCGCAACCCCCTTTGTCAGTCTTGCATCTTCTCTTTTTGACTCAACGCAATGTCGGCCAGGGTTGCCAGGCCGCTGGGAAGGTCTTCTTCTCGAACAGCCCCTGTGGATGTGCCCAAAAAGACCGTCCAGGGAGTGAGTTTCAATTGGCGTCAGGTACGCCAGAAACTGTTTGAAGCTTGGCGCCAACGAGGTAACGTCAAGGCAAAGAAAGGACGGAGAGAAGCAACTATGATTTATGCAAGTCTCTGTACTCTTCTTTCTTCTTATGTGTGCTTTATATAAATTCTCCCTCCCTCCCTTCTCGTCCCCCTCCGCTCCTCCCTCCCCCTCCTCCTCCTCCCTCCTTCCCTTCCCCTTCCCTTCCCCCCCCTCCCCCCTCGCCCCCCCCCCCTCCCAAGTGTTAGGGTGCTAACATCACCTGCTAGGCTCTCTTTATTCCTTCTTGTAAGATGGACCTGTCTAAATTCCAATTGAACTACAAGCTGCAAATGGCTTTCTATGTGTGAACAACATCTGCCTGCATTCTCTTCAAAAAGTCTTTACAAAAGTAAATGCCACATACAAAAAAAACTATTGGTTACTCATTAGCAAAAAATTTGAATTTCATGGCCCTGATTTGTTGTCGTATATCTCATAATAGATGCAGCAAAGCGGCTCACTTGTAAAGTTAGTTTTATCAAAAAAATGTTTTCACTGCATCAGAGGGTTTGTAGCAGTATTACAAACATATACGACGAAGAAGCTTGACGGTATGTCCACTTCCTTATAAATAGTGTGTCGTTCGGATGTAGACACGTGATAAAAACCACGTCCTTGACCAACATGTGCAGCGACTTTCGCGTGCTGCTGGATCTGAAATCACTCGCCCCAATGGACCCACCTCAAGTTGCTTCGTCGCACATAGTTCAAACTTGCTTTGCTGTTATTCGTATCTTCAATATACTACCGTAAAATACCGGGCAAGTGCCCACTCAAACTTTGGAGGTAATCGCAAAAAAATTCTCCGGTCATCAATTTTACATATAAATGTACTGTGTGTATTTTCTCAGATCCTATAAATTTCAGAAGAGGCGCTCAGTGTGGTGTGGGCGGATGCACGGTATTCTACGGTATACTGGTCTTCACCATTTTCTCAGTGTTTTTATCCCGTTAGAATTGAGGGTGCTTAGAATGTCATAAAAAGAGGTAATTTCTACAGCTACCTCCATAGCTTCTCAGTGGATGAAAACTTACGTTACAAAGGACACTAAAGTAATTCCATAAGAAGGAATGTGCGCAGATACAAGAAAATGTGCAAAAACCCTCTTCCACACAGTGAACTGTTTCCCACAGCTGTCTGTCAGTCATAGGTGTCCAGGGATCCACTGACCTTTTCCTTTCTTTCTCTTGTCCTTCTTGGGACTGGTGCGCTCTCCCTCTCCTGCTTCTTCCTCCTCTCCACTGTGCCAATCCCTCACCCCGTTCTCTTCCGTGGACTCCGAGCCGGCTCCCTGGTCCGATTCCGTGCCAGAGTCCTCGATTTTGGAGCCTGCAAGGGAAAAATGCTGGGCCGTGCTGACCGCTCCCTTTTTTGCACCAGTCTCAAACCTACCTTGCTTGCCACTAGAGGATCCGGAATCGCGCCTAAGCTCTTTTCTTCGTCGACTGAGGACCTCGATGTCGCACCTGGGAAGGGCTGCGAGGTGTTCGTCAAGGTCGAAGTCCCTGCACACGAGAGAGGAGTAGAAATTGACTTCTGTGCCAAACTGTATACCAAATTTACTCGCTTAAAAAACCGTTGGTCATAAAAATTTCGGACTTTCGCCCTCAATAATGCCTGCGACCTCGATTTCAATGCCACAAGCAAATGCGGTTCACTCATTCCTGCGCTATTTTGAACAAAATACGACCAGTATACCCTGCTTGCAGGCTAAAAAAAAAGCCTGACAAGCTCTCCCCCGAACTCCTCCACTCTTTCCGCTTTACCAGTGCGAATGCCGGAGTGGAGGTGGGACAAGGAAGGGACTCGCCTCCTTAGGGGAGGGACTCGAAGGAGGAGCTAGTCCTGCTTATCTTAACCCGCAATAGGGCGGAAACATGCTCCAGGGAAAATCTTTCTTTTTAATAGTTGGAATAGCTTAATGAAAACTTTTCACAGTTTATAGGACTTGATTTCCTCTCTAAATCTTGCGTTAGTTTCAATGCAGCTACTTTTGCCGATGTTCTGCACGCACTACATGCATAAAACAAATTGTTTTATGCATGTAGTGCGAAAGCAAGCATGAAAGAGCATAGTAAAATAGGCCAATTTGTTCGTTGGGAACTACTGAGTGCAAGTAACAACAAGAATAATGTGTGTGAAATCTCACCAAACTTCTATGACTATAGTGACATATATTGTAACAGAACCTTGACAGGTGCATTCTACACACCTCAGAGCATATGCATGCCAAATTTGGTTGGGATGGGACTACATGAAGTACAAAAAGTACAAAAAGCTACAAAAGGAGAAAAACACTAGGGCTGGGCGTCGATTAAAAGTTTTTTCCCGATTAATTGCCCTTTCATCGATTCACTAATCAATTAATTGGTTTTAACGATGTTCAAAGAGCTTAGATTCGGAACATTCCCCGAAAATACAAAATTTGTACAAGAAATATGAATTTATTATAATCAATATGAAAAAAATAAATGTTCTATACGAAATAAATAAAGTAAAGACTGTAGAGTGGCCCGCTTGCCATCAGTTTGCACCACGGTCGACTAGTCGCTCTTGCAACACTAGTCTTTTGAGGATGACAGAGGGCGCAAGTTTCCGAACGTCGGCTGTGATGCACAGCATTACGGTCACCCTTTGCTTGTCATAGCCAGTCGTACGCACTTTTACCTCTCGGGCGCCTATTTCGTTCTCGGTGCATGTCCTTGGCATGTCGATGTACACAGGGGTCTCATGGGCATTGCCGATCTGCCCGAGTCCATAGCGAGATTCGCGACGCAGCTTCATCACAAAACGTTGGAAGGTGACAAGTTTGTCCTCGAAGTCCACCGGTAGCTTCTGGCAGATAGTGGTGCGGCGCCTCAAAGAGAAACCGTTCCTCTTCATCGTCCGCTCCACCCAGCCTCGGCTTGCGCGGAACGCCGCACCCCGAACTGTTCGGCAGTGCCGTGATTTCCGTTGCCTTCCACGTAAGAAATAACCGTTCTCTTGAATTTCATCGTGTATGAAGTTTTCTTCGCACTTATGAAGGACGGCTTCCACAAACCACGTGCACACAGTGAATGGAATACGATAGCGAGGCCAACGCGGACGAATAGGCTTAACAGACCAAACAACTAACTGCAACAAGCACAAGGAGACCAAACAGACAAAACATCTACGATAGAGAGTACGGCAACGCACCCTCTTTTGCAACCCGCACGGATGCGAAAGTGGAAAATGGCGGTGTGTGCTGCCATCTATTAACTGACATTGAAACCAAGCGCCGACGGCCGTTCGCGACTCCGGCGCTCGGCGATACCAGCGTCTCCGATCTCAAATTTCTTGTTGGGAGGGAGGTGCTTACATTCGCATGCAAACTTTTTTTCAGGTGTTTATGTTTGCAAGTGGGGAGGGGGGTGCTTACAATCGGGGGGGGGGGGGGGGTGTTTAGAATCGCGAAAATATGGTATTTTTATCTATAACATTAAGAAATTTGAAATTAATATATTTGTCTGCCTTTGCTGAATGTGTGATAAAAGGTGCAACATACAACTTGGATTATGAAGCAGTCTCAATGTGTAGTTAAGAACTCAGACACTCACACTCACTGATTTTTATGTCAGCTGCATGCGGCAAAGAGGTTGTTTGATATTCTGCAGCAAGAGCAGCCTTCTTTGATTGTTCACAATAGTCTCTGCTGCGCAAAACGGACACTCAAGCAGCATTGAAGTGGCCCAGACACGTGTAACCCTCTGCACTTCTCTGGAGTTACAAATCTCGCAAATAGTTTACCTTATTCCAAAAATTTTACCTAAAGTTTGCCCTCATGCAGGTGTACTCGCTCGTCCACATTTGCGTGGTGGACACATTTAATTTTTATTTCACTGTGGTTTGTCAAAAATTTACCATTAAGCGGTTAGAAAACTTTAATTGTGATTAAAGCAATAATTGATAAATTGGTAGGTTAATCTATCCATTGCCCAGCCCTAAAAAACATGTTTGAATGTTATTATGGACATGCTCTAGTAAAAGAATGGCCTAGATGACATGAAATTTGACCACAATGCATGCCAGGCCTCTGCATCATGGCACAGAACTTTAAAAATGTCTCACGCCATATGTGGCTCCTTCACAGTCCATGCGAGCAGTGTCCTGAACACGAGCCCACTTCAACATTCGGCAGTGATGGGATTTTGCTTCAGCAGTCCTTTTGGTGGACATGCTGGCAATGTGCTTCTTGTCGCACTTATCTCTGAGCGTGATGACTTCCTGAGACTGGAGAATGCCAAGCTCCTGTAGCACCTGCTCAAAGCCCGTGTGACCCTTATTGAACCATAAGGTTGCAATGGAAGTGGCCATCTCCACGACAGCGCACAAACCTCGTCTTGGGGCACAGCATTCAGATTTTGCTGTTGAGTGACTCAGCAGCACTCTGAGTCTTCCCTTGTACAGTGTAGACAACATATAACGTATGTCGCGGGAGTCGCGAAAATCCACACGATAAGCGGTACCGCGCTATAACCAAAACATCAATTTTTCAGGCCAAAATGCATGCCATAAGACAACATCGCCGTACGAGTAGGTGGATCTTCCCTTCTAGTACGTGCTGGGTTATCATAGCGACACACAAAGAAAATTCACAGTCAAGGATAGCGCTTCTACGCGGAACGATGAGCTTCTACCACGCCGTCTACGTCGACAATTACAACCGATGCCATGTTTGTGCATAGATGAAGCCGGCCCGCGACCGGCATGCAACGTGAGCGAACACTTCTCCTTGACCTGCGATTGGTCTGTCGTTGCGGTTGTTTTCGAACGCAGCGCAGGGACGCACGCACGTGAACAACACGTGCGTGCATCCCTCCGTCATTATGGCAACTGAAGCCTCTCTCTTCGCTTCTCCCCGCTTCTTCGGGCAACCTCCTTGCCCTACGAGTGCCGCTTGCGCCGTTATCTTGTGTCACACAGGGAAGCGTGCACTCTGCGTCGGTCAGTCGGCGCGGTCGCCAGGCTGTTCCGAAAACTGCACTATAACCGGTATTTCCCTTCGCGCGCCTGCATTTTAAGCGGTATGTAATTACATGGAGTTCTATGGGAGGCGAACCGGTGGTTTAAAAAAGCCACGTTATACCCGGTCCTGCACTATAAGCGGTTACGTTGTAAGTGGTCTATACTGTATGCAGTGGGACAGCAGTTTTTCCTTCGTCAACCTTCTGTAGATGGGCAGTATGGTTTTGGCCCGAGCATATGCGAGAATCGAAGTGTGTGGCGGTGCTGGTTCACCCAGGGCTTGTGCTCTCTTGTGCCTGCACCAGGAAGGTTCCCCGTCTGAACAGAACTTGTGGCTGCTGGCAAGATCAGTGAAGCAGGCGTGAAAGTATGATGCCCCGATAGTACAACACATTCCCCAGACACTTCCTCTGTTACTGGTGATCGCACTTTGGAAGTAGTTCTGCAGCTTCTGGATGGTTCCATCCTTGAGCTTTTGTCCATGTGGTAGTGGCGGCACCCTGAGCTTCCAGAGTCCAGTACCCAGTCGCTTTGCCACGTGCGGGTCACATCATCTAGAAATAGGTGGATTACCTGTCTCATCCTCCAAGAGTGGATACGAAGGGTCTGGGGCTGAACGTCAACAACGTGAGAAGGCTCCTCATGCTGGACCAGGCGCTGATTAGCAAAAAACTGAGGCTGCCCGAGAAGCTCTACGCCAGGGACAGAGACGCAGCCCTGGTACCAGGCGGCTGCACCTCACTACTGCAACCCGCCGATGTGTCGTGGATGAAACCGTTCAAAGATGCGTTGCGTGAGCGTTGGACAGTGTTCTTCAGAGCGGGCGAGCTGACCCCCAAGGGAAATCCAAAGAGGCCGTCTAGGCAGAACGTCATAGACTTTGTGGCAGAGGCGTAGGCACCCCTCTCCGAGGACACGGTGTGGCAGTCCTTCAAGAGGTGTGGCATTTCAACGAGCCTCGACGGAACGGACAACGGTGAACCCAATGACTGTTTGGCGTCGGTGGACGATGCGTCAGAGGCGGGACCTGGGGAAGACGAGAGCCTGGTGGACATGGCCTTGGACTTGATTTTTGACAGCGGCAGTGATGTTTCCTTCAACGGATTTAGCAACGAGCATTAGCGAAAGTAAACGCACAAGGAAATCTGCCTTTTCCCGTATTTTTCGTGGTTTTTGGAGTTCACTACCGAAACATGGCCCACCCCACTTTTTGCTACAATTATCTCTAGCAAAAGAGTGGGCACCCTTTCTGGATTTTATGGTACGTGTTTCAAAGTTGGTCTATACTGTGGTCTATCTAAAGGTGTGGACAAAAATATTTGTTTTTCAATATTGCTCACTACCAGCATCATCCAGAACATTTGTTGCAATCACATTTGGCAGTCAGCAAGTTGTGTTTGCCCTTGATGCCCCTTTGGGTTAGGGGCAAGGTGTACCCATACCTCCAATATGAAGACGAGCATTCAATTTGTTTCTTTTAAACAATATGAATTATAAATGCAAGAACTATCAACAGAAGATGAATTTAGATTTGTATTGTTTTATTAATCCACTTGGAATCATATTTGTTGGGATCAAAGTATGTATCATTTTAACGGGAATAGGGATGAATGAAATGATCAAAAAGCGCCAACCCTTTTTTTTCTTCTACTAGAATATGTGGGCTATTGTCCCAAAAAATTGCCATTTAGGTTTAGGTTCTCCTAACAGCCTCGTTCAAGCAGAAACTTTTTTTTTCTTTTCACAATCTCGTTTTTTGTGAGAGGTAGGGTGGCTTGCAGACTCTGGCATTGGACTAGAGCTTACAAGAAGTGAACCATTAACTTTGCATCTGTCTGGAAGGGACGTCGCAGTTTCGCCGTCGAGGGTTTGGGATGCAACGTCGGGATAGCCTATAGCGACACCGTTTTGGGAATGAAAACACAGTGGGAGAGACCGAGCTGGCCAGGACTCCACTGGTCGTCATCGTTTCGACATTGAGTATGAATTTTTTTGTTTCTGTCCGACAGATAGCCCTAGTTCGTCGTGTGACCCGAGTGGCATAAGGCCTCTAGAGGAGTGTTTGCCTTTTGGCATTTAGCTCTTCCCCTTTTTAGAGTGTGCTTGAGTGTCTGTGCATGGGTGTCGTGTTCCGGTGGCCCGCCCAGCAACGATGTCAACGACTTCGGACTGTGTCATGTCTGCATCGCCCATTGGTCACCCTACTTAGGACAGCCTTCATTCAAAATATTGTGTCTCTTGCGTCGGTGTTCACATCAGCAAACCCTGTTATGAGGGCATAGCCTTGAGCAGTGATTCTCAACAACTGATATTTCGCAGAGCCCTTGTGGATTGGCGGAGAAGATGGAGAGCACTGTTCATGGTGAGGGGAAGGGAAAGGGATAGGGATAGGATAATTATTATAATGACTTATTAAATGAATATAACTAAAGACAAGTGTGAAGTATACTTCTCTTATTGATATACACACGAGAGAACTCCCTCGAAAATTGGAACGTTTCATCTCAATCTAAAGGGAATACAACTTTCATTGCCGGGCTTGACTGATGAGGCGGGGCTTCACGGTCCCCTAAAATGCCTTTGCGGACCTTTTGGGTTTGCGGGCCCCCATTTTAGAAACCACTGGCCCCGAGGAATGTTTCTTGGGGCAGTGCAGAGAGACTGTTTGTTTGTTTTTTAGTGTGTTGGTTATAGTCTTGGTCCACACAGCAGTCAGTGTTGGTGTGAGAGTTTTTTTAGTACCCGAATAGCTGCAATATTTTTAATCTCAGATTTGTACATTACCTTCGCAGATGATAGCGTTCCATTGCGTTGCACCTCTACCAGCCAAGGAAATTTTTGTGTCGCTGGCATTGTAAGCAAAAAAAAAACTCCCAGCGAACAACTGAAGGCAACACAGCATACTCCTTTGAAATCAGGTATACGACATACAGCTCAGTATCCGTTTCAATGAAGAGAACCACAAAACAAGCATCAACAAAACAAGTTTTAAAATCACGTGATGGATGATAAGGCACGTGTGAACAATAGGATCACCCTCCCACGTGTTCCGGTGTAAAGATTACGTTTGCAGCTGCTTCGAAAGGGGTTGACGTCATTGAAAGCCCTCGTGTGAAGTGCAAACTGCATAATGGATGATAACGGCACCTGTGAACAATGCCAAGCACGTTCCTTCTCCCCGCATGTGTTTTCGTGCCGGCGTTCTCACGGAAAAAAAGACTTCAGAAGATTGAAGCGAAAAGTACAACCACTACGCATCAGCATACAGCACAACATGCGTTTCAATAAAGAATAAGCACAAAACGAGCATCCTAACCATATAATAAAGGATAAGGAGCTCCTGAAAACAATGTGAAGCACGTAGCGCTCACCGCATACGTTCCCGGTGAAGAAAGAAGAACCTCCCTATACCAAATTTCACCTTACGTCCAAATGCAGCAATTGCTACGAGCTATCTTAGCCAATCCCGTTCTGTGGACGTGGCCCGTGACACGCTTTCCGCGCGTCGCTGTGCCCCCTCTCTAAGGTCATGTGACAAATCGCTTGGCCTGCAATTGGCTTTGATGGCTCGTAACATCTGCTGTGCATAAGATGAAACGGAATATAGCAACAGATTTCACTGTTGCTGCAGCACCGCAATGAATAGGCCACAGATAGTTAGGACTCCCGAGGAGCAGCGTGAATACTAGGAGCGGCAAAGGGAAAAGAAACAGCAATACGACCAGCAGCGGCGTGCTGCGACCGGCGGCGGCATTTCTTATAGTGCAGTAGGCAGTCGTTGCAGATGATACCACAGCTTCGCTGACCAACCCCCTTCACAACGTGGATTGGGGCCCCAACTTTTTTTATTGCTTATTCATTCTCTTTCTTTGTTTCTACCTTTTCGTATAGTCATCTCCACCTGTTGTTTCATCAGGCACGGACCTACCTATCGCCTGTCACTGGTTCAAGCTAGCTCTTTTCATTTTTATTTTCTATGAAAGTTGGCTTTTTATTTTCATTAATTTCTCCCCCCCCCCTCCAAGACAGTGACCTGTTTTCTATCCAAACAGAAACCATGCCACTCCACTTCATATGCAATGAATTTCCAGAATGCATTGTGAACAGTGGAGCAAGCGTGGATCTATTGAAGCAATGAATATGCAATCATAGACTTAAAGGGACCCTGCAACAACTTTTTGACTGGTTTTTAATTTGCACCGATCCTGAGAGCACTGAACTTAGTAACTTAATAAAACTTTTCTTTTCTCATATTTTGCTTTATTTTAAAAGTTATAGGCAAATTAGAATTACAAAAACAAGCAAAAAATAACCTCCTTCATAACGTCGTAGGTCCTGGCTTGAGTGGCCGTGAACTAGAGGAGGGGTAGTGAGCTCATCAAGTGCTCACGGCTGCCGCACTCAGTGTCGACGGCTCAAGAGGGCGCCACTAAAGAACACGTTGGATAGGCTGTATGAAGCGGGCGGCCAGGGCGGCTCGCATTGCATTTGCTGCACAATTAAAGACTAATTCGGCATAACACTTCATTGAACACAAACGACAGCAGATACGGGGTAAATATCAGTTCAGAACAAGAGCCACTTCGCGCTGCCATACCGCCAAATGGCAAAATCGGCAGCCAAGCCTGCGCCAAGAGCCTTCAGAACGCTTGGAACCGGTCGGATTCTCGAGCCAGTATACGACCGCAGCGCCGCCGCGTACATCCGGAAGCTTTCTACGCTCGCCGTTCGTCGCGCCTCATCCCACTAGCCCTTTCTAGTATGCGCCGTTTTTCGCGCCGCTTGGTGGCAGGTATGTCGACGGGTCATTTCTTGTTTCCGTACTTTATAAACTGCATTTGTTTTGTTTTCTGATCTAAAATACTTATCAAAAACTACTTTCATACATAACTGAAATGATTCGCGACACTTATATTTTGTATCTCGACTAAAAAAAAAGATTTTAGCGGTTCTGACGAGTAGTAAGTCGAGGACCAAACACGTCGCATATCACGCGCTTTTGGCAACGCAGGTCGCCCTTGTAGGTGGAGGAGGTTTCCGCGTCGTCCGGTTAAAATATGACGCACTGAGATTTAGTTACTCTCTCCATGCCCGCTGGCTTGCCAGAACCCCAAGAGACGTGGAAACCGCAAAAAAGGTAGACGCTTAAGTATGATTGCAGGGCCCCTTTAAGGATCAATACCACCCAGTTTAGTGTAGAGTAAAATCCACCTATAACGATAGTGAGAAAACCCAAAAATGTGATTGTTATAGTAACCGATTAATTATCCTTGTGTTTGGACTAGAAACTGATCATTTCTGGTCTAGAAACTCTAGAAACTGATTGTTTTATATGATATTGTTATAAGTGGGTTGCACTGTAGTCACTACCGAAGCTGAAAAAATGTTGGGATTTATAATGTTTGTCTGTGAAGCAGACAGCCACTATAAATGTTTGCACCACACCCCACGAGGACCTCTGAACAGAGCGTGGCACACCAGGGATGCCCGGCGACTCGACGTCACTCACCCAGTCTTGAACTTCTTGGGCGTAGCGAGGTCCCTGCTTCCCCCCGGGGAGCAGGGGGCCTCTTCGGGACTGTCGGGTCCGTCGGCGGGGGCGTCGTTGTCTGTGTTGGAGGCCCCGGACTCGCTGCGATGCCTTGGACGCCGGCCGGCCGGGCTGGGCCGGAAGTCGGGGTCCTTGGACGGGTCCGTGTCGCTCTGGAAGCGGTCGTCACGGCACGCAAACTCCCCGTCCTCCGCTCCTCCCTTGCACTTCTTTTTGTTGCTGCGCCGCCGTGTGAAGGAATCCATGCTGCACTTGGGCAGGGCGGCGATCTGAGCGTCCAGGTTGAAGCTCCCACTGCGCAGCAACGAGCGCGTGCCTTCCGTCCAGGTGTTCCGAGAAGTCCGGACAGTATGGCCGACACGCGGATAACGTAGTTTCGAGAGTTCGCGCAAAAATGGACAATAATAGACCAGTAACGAGAAATAGACCCTTTGCTTGCCCTTGCCGCCAACCTTTTTGGTGCTTCAGTTCCCAAATGTCTTTGTAGTAAAAGCAGCTTGAAGAATATGCAAAAGTCTCACTACAACAGCACCTTCACCTTATGCCCCGCATGTATTCCTCTCTTTCCCCTTTATGTGGTGAAAATGAACCTGACCTGTCCAGCAACATATATTTCATTTGAAATTCTGAAAAAATTACAAAATTCAAAGTCACAGCTCTTTTTTCTTTTTTTTAACTTTAATTGGTTTTACAATGATACAGACCATGGTTATAATGAGGCTGTCTTGCTTTGGAAAATGTTTCGGCTGTAAGACCAAGAGGAGTGTGTGGAGCTACGAGTGCTTGCCTACAGACTTAATCCTACTAGTAGTACAGACTAATGCCCTGCCTACAAATGAGCTCGATTTGCCCATGTACACTATAGTTAGGGTTCCACGTTTTCGGTTTCTACTTTTTTCAAAATTCGGCGTACTTGTTTCGGTGTTTATTTTAAAATTAAATTTTCGTTGTTTTTTTTTTTTTCGGCGTATATTTATGCGCACAAAATTTTATCGGCTTTTTTCGGTAAATATAAAACAAACACCAACATACACCAGATCAGATGATCCTTGTAGCTCTGATATTTGTGATCACTCAAAGAATAACGGCACAGATACATTGAAAAAGAAATGGACACACTATTTGGCAAATGTGTGAAATTGTAAAAGAAACAAGAAAAACAAAACACAGAAGTACAGACACGTCAGATATGAAGCTTAGGCCCAAAAAACATGGAACTTCATCTTCTGTACATCAGGATTACGTGACCTTGTTATAGTACACACACATGTACTTTCTCAGGTTCTCCTCGTTGATCCGCACTCTTTCTTTTCTGTTAATATGACCCTGAGCTTCGAGAATGCCCTCTCATTGCTAGCACTGGACACTGGCAGGCTGAGGAGATTAAGCACTGCCTGAGCCAAAATCGGCCAATCAACCAATTGTGACCGCCGAAAGAGACACGGTGCGACGTTTTGAAGCACAACACAACATGCAGAGCTTGCATCATGTCAATCTTCCTTACGAGTTTGAAAACACGCTCGTACATGGCGAAGTCATGGGCTATTTCGGACTTCACGTTCCGATCGATGATGCCCACATTAAACCAAAACGTCGTGATGGCATCCTTGTATCCCAGTTGATTCGGACACGTTTCGATAGACACTGTCGTTCCACTTTTTCGCCACGGCTCTGCGGTACGACTGGAAGGTCAAAGTGACCTTTTCAAATTAAAAATGAATTTTAGAAAATGGATTTGATGTACTTTTATCGGTTTTTATCAGTTCAAATCGAAAATGCCAAAACTAAAAACTGACCTTTTTCGATTAAAACCGAATTTCCGAAAATGGATTCGGCATACTTTTATCGGTTTTTATCGGTTTAAACCGAAAACTCCGAACCCTAACTATAGTCAGCGACAAGTAGAACGCAGTAGATGCTCTGCCCCCATGTAGAGCTTTTTGCCTTTGATGACACTTTAGCTCACGAGAACCAAAGCCCAGCAGAAGTTCAACGAGCGCCTGCTAGAGCTTCTACTGCATTCTTAACCTGCCACCGACTACGAGTGCGTGTACCACGCGTGCACAGGAACCAACTTTGCGAGAGGTGATGCTGCAAGTGAGCAGCTTCACCATAAAGCCATAAGCAGTATCACTGCTATGGTGAGATACCAGGTGTGAGTCTTGATGTACACTTCACATGGCGGAGTGTAATGTGCACACATCAAACCTAATTAGCTACCTGTTGGCGTTCGAAGTTTCTGCTGCAATTCCAAACAAAACTCAGGTCAACTAGGGTTTTTTGTTTAATGTTATATTGGCATTAGGCATTATTGAGGGAATAAAGCTCTTCACCACAAACGTATAAGCACAGCTGTATGTGGCATTGTAAGGTGCACTTTGCAAGCATACTGCATCACAAAAAGCATGCATTAAAAAAAAAAGTGTCTTAACCAGACAATGAAAGTGAAAACCAAACGATCATGTACATGAAAGAAAAATATGCCAACAGATTGTTGCACATCTTTCTCTTCAACAATCTACAGAAAAAAAGATTCCTTTGAGGTTGACAAAACAACATTTCCAGGCAAGTGGTTCCACCCACCGACGCATTTGGGAAATAAGACATGCTTTAAACATCTTATTGGCAATAAAATTACGGCAGTTTAAATTAATGGTGGAAGGAACCTGAAACGGTCCCTGGCAGTGCAAACAAATAACCCTCCACCCCTTATGAATAATTCCACTGTAATGTTGCAACGACACATTGAGCACCATGAGGTGACTCAACTATGGTCGTGAGGCAGAACCTCATTGATATATTGTTGGTTAAAATGTTCTCTTTGCTGGTACATTCACAAACGCTGGTCCCATTGAACATCCATAATGATCTATGCATACCTCGGCAAACCTCCCTCAAGAGGGCCCTCACTCGCCCCCCTATTCACAAGTGAGGTGAGGGTGAGTGAGTTTCTGAACCCCGAAAACTCATGGGTGGCGAGTGAGGATTGTGAGGGCCGTGAGGGCTGTGAGGACCATGAGTGTGTGAGGGCCGTGAGGACTGTGAGTGCATGAGGGCGGTAAGTGTATGAGGGGTCTAAGGGCTATGAGTGTGTGAGGGCGGTGAGTGCGTGATGGGTGTGAGGGCCATGAGTGCTGTGGGGATTGTGATCCCTCAACATTCTGTCGCATCAGCGTTTTGGCGCGGCGTGGCGGCCGCGCTGACGTAGCGAGAGGTGGCGCTGCTTACCACTTTGAGTGGCTTTCTCTTCTCCCCCTTAGGGGCAATTTTCATAATAGCATCTTCGATCAACTCGCACCGGAATCGCCCTGAAACCAGCACAGTGCACAGCGCTCCTCGGTCGTGCAGCGCGATATCGGTGCAACATCGAGGACAAACTGCGCCGCGCCGGTGCACCACGGCGAGCTCCACCTTGCGTCACTTCGCGTTTTGTTCGTTTTTTCTCGCGTAGGTCAGCGCACGGTGCCCGTCTGCTGTCAATTTCTTCTATTCTTTTACTCGCGGATTTGACGGTCCCACAGAAATAAACATCGTGGACGTGATTGTCGATGGGGTCGCAAAGCGGGTGACAATTCCACATGTATATGTTGGCCATCATTATTGGTTCAAGAAAACGAAACACCAGATAATCGCCGTACCTCGCTGTGATCGAAACGCCTCGCGCCGCTTTCCACGAAGTTCGTGCTTTTCGGGCGCTCCTTGCCACCGCAGCAATCGCCAGTAATCGCGGCGATGGTGAGAAGCTCGTCGTCTCGCCGTCAGAAGACCCGAGGAAATCATCTAGTGCAGCTGCGAGGCGTGTTCGTTTTCGCAAGATCGCCATCTCGATAGTCTGCGTGTCTGCTACTCCCGCCATCTTCTCGATTCCCGCTCCTGGCCGCAATGCCTGATGGGACTGCCCCCCGGCGCACCGCCGATTTTCTTGGTGCGCGTTGGGGCAACGAAAAGCCGCACCGGGAGGGTGCGCTTCGTTGATCGAGGACGTCCGGTGCGCACCGGTGCACTTGATCGAATATGAAAGAGCGCACCTCAGTGCCCCGGTGCAGCACTGGTGCGTATGATAGAGGATGCTATAACAAACCCCCACAGAAAGGAGATCGACGTGTCGCTCCTTGATTGGCCACTTCGCCCCCGCGCTCATCTTAAAAGCACCGAACAGCAGTATCTCTCGCCTCTTCTTCATGGGATTTGGCGGCGGCGACAACGGGGAACCGTCTGGTGCACCGGTGAGCATTACCCCGTCCTTTGTATGTTTGTGAACGACCGTTCGGCCGTGGGCAATCTCCATACCGACAGCGTTCACCAGCTGATAGCTGCTGTCTTCTTGTTATTTGTTTTGTATTGTAAATAAACAGAGATTATCACCAAGACCAACGTGACTGGTGTCTGATTGCGCTCAACGAGCAGCATGCCACACGAGTACGAGCCCCCTTCGCGGTACAGCGTCTCGCCGCGAACGTGACACTCCCAAAGGCAGTGGACCGAAGGAGAACCACAGTGCGTGAGAGCCGCGAGGGCAGCGAGTGCGTGGGTCATGAATGCGTGAGGGCCATGAGGGCCTTGAGGACTGTGAGGGCTATGAGCGGATCAGGGCTGTGAGTGCATGAGGGCTGTGAGAGGCTGTGAGGCCCATGAGTGCGTGAGGGGCGTGAGGGCCATGAGTGCGTGAGGGCTGTGAGGACTGTGAGGGGTGTGAGGACCGTGAGGGGTGTGAGGACCGTGAGGGCAATGAGGGCTGTGAAGACTGTGAGTGCGTGAGAGCAGTGAGTGCATAAGGGCTGTGAGGGCCATGAGCGGATCAGGGCTGTGAGTGCATGAGGGCTGTGAGAGGCTGTGAGGCCCATGAGTGCGTGAGGGGCGTGAGGGCCATGAGTGCGTGAGGGCTGTGAGGACCGTGAGGGGTGTGAGGACCGTGAGGGCAATGAGGGCTGTGAAGACTGTGAGTGCGTGAGAGCAGTGAGTGCATAAGGGCTGTGAGGGCCATGAGTGCGTGAGGGTCCGTGAGGGTGAGTGAAGGGCTGGAGGTGAGTGTGACTGTGAGGATGAGGGTGGGTGAGGGGCTGAAGATGAGTACAGCTGTGAGGGTGAGTGAGGGGCTGAGGTGAGTGTGGCTGTGAGGGTGAGGGTGAGTGACGGCAAACTAAAATGCCGACCTCTATATATATATGTATTATTTTCTGTTTGTAGAGTTTGTCTGCTTAGCTGCTATGCCCCAAAACTGCCATCCTACATAGCCAGCGACGTCTCGAACTGCCCATTCGCGTTTTTCGTTTTATTTCACTGTTTCAATGAAACAGTTTAGACAGCGTGTGCAGCAAGTTTGGCATAAAAACTGGTAAGCCTATATTAGGAACAAAATTCAGAAAAACGACGCCACGCATTTCATGTCTTTGCAATGACCACAGCCCGAATAATGAATCCATTAACGAAGTAAACATCCCTGGAGTGAATAGAATTTCCATTTGCTAGTTGTTCCTCTTCCTGCAACCCAATACTTAAAGGGACCATGAAATGACCTTTTTACTTTTTCCAGATAACGTTTACATTAAACCGTCAATGTTCACTGAATGCCGAACAGGCATCCGTTTTCGTCTCGGTTTATTAACTTTTACACAAAAAATTATTGAAATATCGACTTTTTCATTCTCTCCAACTGACCGCAAAAGAAGCCGTGACGTAGACCGTTTCCGGAACCGGAAGTTCTCTCGGCAGTAGGAGGATGGGAGTGTTAGCGGCAACGAGTTGGGGTGCGCCGGTAGGTTTTACTGCGCTGATGTCACCGACGTATTTCCTGAATTGGCGCCTCTCATCGCCGCATCGCAGCTGAGCGAAATTCAATGAGATATGTTGCGCTACAGCGACAGCATGGGACTAGTCCCATACGCCGGTATGCCTGTTGGGAAGTGCAGCGAGTCTTGTCAACCACCCCGTCATTGTTGGCAGAAGGGCCGGCCCGTGTCAGTCGTTTGCAAAGCGACGTAGATGGCGTTTTTCGCGGCCTCGGAGATGCAGGAGCGAGCCGACGTTAAAAAAGATACGTTTGAACTACGAGTGTCAGCAAGAGCCACGTAAATACCTGTTTACACTCGGAGCGGACGCGCGCGCTTGATGGAAGTCTTGTATTCGCGCTGTTGGTAAGCGCTTCGGGACCGTTCTTTTACGATTGCAACTCGATACTGACGCGACACTCGGCAAAGAAAGGTTGGACCGGGGTCGACAGTGACGTGCAGTCTGTCAGAATAAAAATGGCATACCAATAACAAAGTGTACATACCGTGTTACGAAGGCAATCCATACGGCGTTTATTTCAGCTCTATATCACACAAAACAAGAAGATAGAATCGACGAGAGTCCCTTTTCGACGAGTGTTCGTCAACACTGCCTCGGAAAACAAGGGGAAGAGATTGACCTCCTCACCTCTTAATCTAGAATTGAGGTCAGTGATCAAACTATAATACGGGAAGGGTCCACAAGGGTCGCGCGGGCATATTCCATTTAGCACGCCAGCCGGTCGTAGGCAGACGGTCTTGCGACGAAGCAACGCAGCGCCGAGTCGGAATGCCTGCTAGGCCTATACGCTTCGTCGGAGTCGGTGAATCCAGCGTTCTTGTTCGTCGTGGTCTGTTTTAAGTACTGTTTTCTTGCTGCTTGAAGTCGGCACGCGCGGGAAGAACACGTAGAAAAATAAACGTTCAGTCAGTCAGAGTTTTGAGAGGAAGGAAAACAAAGAAAATAAATGTTCGTCGATCGCCGTCACCCAAGTAACTGGCGGCCCTGCCCTACTGCGCACGCGCAGTAGTTGCTTCGTTTACCACACGATAGATGGCGCTTGGCTCTCAGCATTATCAAATTTGGCAATTTTCGCCACACATCTCTAGTTATGCTACAAAATGTAGATCTGAATATTATTTAACAAAACTTTTAGGAAACATTCGCCGGCTATTTATTGTTTACGATCGCGGAGCTGGTGAGGTAGGCTCTTACCCAATAGGCGACCTGGATTTGGCTGACGTGCTCCATTTCCGCGTATGCATCGTAGTGAACAGGCGAAGGAAGGAAGGCGCAAAAGAGTCCAGTTTTCTTTTAAAAGTTCTATAGCAAATAATTTTTTTGGGCTCCCTATTTTTGTGTTTTTGTGTTTCTTTTCACACCTTTTACGACGTGCGGTGGATGAAACTCGATTTTAAAATCATTTCATGGTCCCTTTAACTTTCATCAGAAGTACATTAGTTGAGCAAAGCACATGTGCACACATGTGCACATGTGTGCACATGCGAGAAAGTTCATTTACCCACCGCAAAAGGTGGCACATTCAAACTGCCTTATTTTCACTCCTTCTGCCCACAACCATGATGGCCCCTTTCTTTCGCCTACTTTCGATCACCTGGCCAAGTTGGAAAAGAACATTTAAGCAAAATAACCGCTACAAAGAAGAGCTTTCTCCTTAGTGCCTCCAAATTTATAGCTAGGCCGACGTAATGCTTGCAATGTGATTTTGTTTCATCAGATCCATTACGCTGACAAGTCACATTCTGCTTTTATAGCACAGCCGTTTGCAGAGACACGTGGGACGGGCACGGTCTCTGCTACAGTCCACAGATATGCGGCCGACCCGGTCCCACCGACCAAATGCAGCGAGACAAAGAGAGCGCGCCGCACTCACCTGGCCTTCCTGGACGCCTTGCCACCGCCGTCCTCCTCCCTGCAGCCCTTCCTGCGCCCCCTGTCCGCGTCCTCCTCGCCCTCCTCCCTGCCGCCGTCCTCTTCCTCCCCCTCGCCCCTCTTGCCCCCCTTTCTCTCCTTGGCGGCCCCGGGCAGCACCCCCTCCGAAAGCAGGGCCTGGTAGCGCTGCCCCTTGCACGACCGCTGGCTCTTGCGAGACCCCGCACATTCCCCGCGCTCAGGGCTGCTGCCGCCGTCTTCGTCCTGCGCCTGAGGAACAGACCCCCGCCCGAGAGGGTCACAATCTCTTCCACGACACCTCCCACACTCACTGACTGGATGGGAAAGGGGGGAGGAGTCTTTTTTGTCCTGCCTCCGGCACACGATTGCTACCTTCGACAACGCTTGGGCATCCCGTAGGTGTCAAACGTGCGCATACAGCGCGGCAAAAGGCACCGAGCGCTTGCTGGAGGCGTATGCAAAAGACGCCCTATCGTTCCCCCTTTGTCGGTGGTTATGGGCAACAAGACCACAGTGCTGGATTTTCTCGGTCACCAGCCAGGGGCCAGTGGAGGGCACAGGTTGGACACGAGTGTTGCTTCGGGGGGTAATTGCGCTCTATCGGTGAGGACACGAGTGCCGGCCAAACGCAGGCCTCTGGTAGGCGACACAAAAAATCGGGCACTATTGCCTCACTATCTAGATGGTGTTGCTCCTAAAAAGATACTGTAAAAGCATACTGCAGTACCGTAGCATGCTTTTTCATTTTGTCGAGAATCAGCCTAGTCACAGCAGCGATTTCGGCATCATTTCTTTAAATTTTTCTAAATGGCAGTGTGAAGTTCAAGTTACTCCTGGTGGAGAAGGATTCTGGGTTAACCCTTTCCGGACCACGTTCACAGGTCGTCAATCATCCTTAATGATGGTTTCTGCACCCCAACGAAACCCAAATTTGTTGCGCAGGAACAGATTGCGCCATCCCGTGGATAGCCGAAGAACTATAGCTTCAGTTTCGATATTGCTTTGCACTTTCTCCCAAGCTGGTGAGCTATCAGAAATAAAGCTCCACATGGCAGTGGCACTTGTCATACCATGGCGTCCTGCTGACATTCAGGACCACTACAAAGAGAGCTTCAATAGCACGATTAAACTGCTTTTGCTTCTTGTTTGTTGCATGCCAGCTGCAGTGAGGACTGTGGATGATGTCGGATCCTTTGATTTGAGCTCCTATAGTGACGTTTCATCTCCGAGGTACAGAATATCGACAGGTGCTCGTTGGAGAGCGTCGTTATAGCTTTCTAGGTTGTCGTGAGCCTAAACACATTTTATGTGTCCCACACGTCTTAAACGGAAGCTGAAGCGGTTCTGTATTTGAGTAAAAACACCTCATATCCAGAGTTTTCGGAATCTCCACTCTCGCGCATCTTCGGTGTCTATCAAAGCTATGCATGTGCACTCTTACTATTTTCAAAAAGGTCTAGCTGGAAATGTTTAGACTTTTGGTTCTCAATTTGGCACACATTTCAAGTTCAGTATTTTAGGGGCAGATGGTAACTTCCGAAAATTCAAGTCACAGCTCACCATTCCTGTGAAAAATTGTAACCTACTTGACATTTCTAACCATGGGCTCAGACATTGACGACCAAGTTGCCCAAGAGTAGTGTTTGTGGCGTCATCTACCGATTGCTCCTGTAACTTTTGTGGAAATGCTGCAATGATACAGAGGTACACCCGCTGCCACGCTTGGCTTACCGTGGCATAACTAGCGGATTAGCCACTTAACTGCAGTTTGTTCCTTTGCAGACCATGGAACCAGTAGATTAGCTACAATTTCAGCTTTGTTAGTATAATCATGAGGCTTTTTCCTGCTCCCGGGGTTGCCAGAATTCCAGAGCACAGAAAAAATCTTTAAAATGAACCAGACCCACGAGCTAAACTTTGAATTACCACACAGTTTCTGCGTTTAACTCATATCTGACTGCTAAAACCACACCATCGTTCAAACTAACCCAAATATTGAATAACGCGACTGAATTACCAAGAGTCAACAGATGAATTCTATTTCATGCAGGCTCCAAAAGACACGCTAACTTCGGCAGGCTCCAAAAGACACGCTAACTTCGCGGCCGAATTCGCCGCTACGCCACTTCACGCTTTCAAGCAACGTCGCAACGAACGCCCGTCGCGCACTTACGCACATCGTTCTCCGTAAAAACGCGAGAGGGCGACTCACCTGCGCCAGACGGGCCCGCTTGTTCGGTGACGACGCTGAAGGCCCTTTTCTCCGAGCCACACCCGCCTTGCTAGGTCTCCTGGGGGACTCGGCCGAGTCCTCCCCGTCCCCAGACGGAGGCGGAAGGGCGGCACGAGGCTGCGGCTGAGCGCCCGCAATGGCGGCCGCCAGGGCCACGTTCTCCTCGGGGTGTCGCGAAGATCCGTCGGCCGAGAAGACGGTGCCGTCCAGTGGGGCCACGTTGCTGGGGCCGCACAGGAACTTCTCGATGATGTGGTCGATGATGTCCTGCTGGCAGGCCTTGATGGTCGTCGTCGGCTTCTCCTTCGACAGGTTGAGTGGCTCTTCCTCGTCTTCTGCGCGGCTCAGTGACTGCGCCAAACTCTTGGCGGACGACACGTTGAAGAAGCCTCCGGCCGGAGCGCCGGCAGTTGTCTGCGCAGCGTTTGACGCAGTCGCGATGGCAGGAGGCGCGGCAGTCGTCGCCAGAAAGGGCGGAGCCGCGGTGACCGACGCGGGGCCGGCCGTGGTCGTCGGCGCCGTCTGGCTGAAGGCTTGGTCGATGATGCGGTTGGCTGCACATACGTCGAACATGGGGATGGGGCCGAAACCTCGGGGAGCAACGCTGGCCGGCGGACTACTGCCGCCCTCTCGAGACTCCGTGGCTGGACCGAAGTCAGGGGGCTTCGGCCGGCAGGCGGGTTTCTTGGTCGTCTGGCATCCCTGGGGAAGTCCAAAACGCGTCGTGAGGAGGAGGAAAAAGTCGGGCGCGAGATGGGAAGTTTAGTCGAACTTTGAGATGACGCAAAAAAACTTGGGCATGTTGGTGTGAGGGGCACGTAAGAACACTCGAAACGAGGGAGTTCGAGGGGAAATGGGTGCAACGTCTTGCAAGCAGAGACCCCCAGTGATTTTAACGTCAGTCTAAAACCAACCAGAATGGAGGGTATGTCAAAGAAAGTGTAGGAGCATTCATAGGGAACGATTTTAGTAAAATATAGACAAACCAAGATTGAAAGCATAATAGAATTGCGCAAACAACATCAGTAGAAAAGGGAGCGGAGCAGACTAAAAGGGAGATGTCGAAGGAAAGAGTAATAAGACCGAACCACATAAAGAAAAGAAGAAATTAAAAAATGACATTCATTTGAATACATGGGAGTCTACGAACCTAGCACCCAACCTCGTGCACAATGCAAAGAACGTTGAACAGTCCAGCTTTAATCCGCAGTAGAGTCACGGCGATAGCTGCGACACGTCCCCGTGAAATCGAATTAGGAATTGGTGTTGCATTCACGCGCCATGGAGTGCATGAACAAAGGCGTTTTGAAGAAAATAGAGATATGTTTTGTTTCTACACTTTTGTTTTGTTCCAAACGCTTTTGTTTCTTTTTTGTTCCGGAGCGCGTGAAAGCGTGCCACTCGGCACAAACTCTTGGCATTGATAGTGTTACGACGACATTTTATTATCAGGCTATTATCTCTTTTCAGAGAACACTGCTGGTGTAGCTGAGTGGAAACAACTCCGCTTCGCACGCAGCAGACCCAGGGTCGATTCCCGCGGGTGGCGGGCAATCTTTTTCGAGGAATTGGCAGCATCGACGAAGGACGCCTTACATAGCCAACTACAACATCAACTACTACAACTACAATGACAACTACAACAACATCAACAATGGACGTCATTTCCAGAGGTGGAAAGAGCCCATAACAACTATCGCTATAAATGATGACACCATTTTGTACCTACCGTAAAATCCCGAGCAAGTGCCCACTCCAAATTTGGAGATAATCATAAAATCTGGGGGATGGGTGCTCCTTAGGTCAACAATATGCAAAGATATGTCCTTCGTGCATTTTCTGAATGTTACAAAAATTGAAGGGTGGCCGCTTATTGTGGAACGGGTGGATACTCATTATTTTACAGTCACTTAAACTGGAGACAAACAGACAATGAGGAAAGGACCTTCACACATGCCTCAAGAGACGAGGGACGTGCATATTTGTCCCATTCTTGCCTGCATGTTTATGAACTTTGTCTTCAGCTATTTTATAGTTGCAATGGCACACACTCCTAGCTGGTATTCAGATCTTTCCTTGCTGGCTTTTAGGGTTCCAGGCATGTGTGCAAAAGCGGTAACTCATGATAAAAACATAGTATGGGAGTCATGCTCCTACTTATCTTTAAAAGGGGCAATAAAGGCAATTCCAAATATTTCTTAAGATTAATGTTTTTTTATGTGGAATTTAAGCTAGAAATTGCAAACAACTTCCTTATTTTTTTTTTTTTTTTTTTCTTCAGAAACAACAGCATGCAAGAGCTAGTGGTTTCCACCAAGCACAGAAACACCGGTTTCAGTCCTGCAAGATTAGAGCAGTAACCAACATGCAGAAGCCAAGACTTCTTTTTCAACACATATTCGAGTGTTCAGAAACTGGAGGGAGGAAAAACGAAGGTAGCAATGCCAACCAATGGCTGCACTATACCCAAACGCTGAGAGTGGAGCAGAGGACAAAAGGGAATATTACAGCCATTATGCTGTGGAGGCCCCGCACCACGAAGCAGTCCACACGTCGCCCCTTTTCTAAAAGTCTCTTTGAAGAATGCCTTTTTACTTCATTTTATCATGTTTATGTTTACAAACTATAGAACACAAACAAGGTGTCTAGCAAATTCTTATTTTAAAATTCCCTGACTTTTCCAGGTTTTCCCTGACAATTAAAGCTGAAACTCCCTGACCACCAACGTGGTAAAATATCATAACAACACAAGGCTTTGAGCACTGTGAGGATCATTTTGCACGGACTCAATCCAACTTGCATATTCCGAAACATTCGGGTTAGTTCAGTCAGGATTAAACCAGCACTTTCTTGCCGCCGACATCGTCAGTGAAGAGGCCACTACCGGAAACACGACGCTCAACCACACTAGTCAATAACCGAATGGCAGCATGGCCACCAGATGCACACTTTCGGAAACTGTCGGATACTTTCGGCTTGGATTGGATTGGGGTCTGCGGCTTTTCCATTTGTTACTAAATCTAGTAGCTCTAACTGGATCTAGCCTAGTGTCGCGCCCTCAATCCAATCCAAGGCTCAAACTGGATTTGTCGGTTGTTTCCTTTGCATCGAGCGAGCAGAGCCCTCTACATCGGGCGAGCAGAGCCCACACACCGCTCTAAGCATAATTTATTGCCCATTTTTCTGCCCCAAAGTCCAAGTTTTTGCTCAGGGCACTCGATGGCGTTTCCAGCTCATTTTCCCTGACTGGGCTCGCTTTCTGACAATATCCCTGACGATTCCTCGATTTTTCCCGGTAATTAAAATTTTCCTGTCGATTCTCGGTTTTCCCTGTCACTGGACACCCTGACAAATAACAGATTATACTACGGTATGTTTCACTATATCTGAAAACGAGGGCAAAGATACAAGCATGTTGGCCTAGACAATGCTTGCAACTGCGCAAGCCTGCGTGCTTGCCAGGGCTGCTGAAAGCCCACAGCTAGATCTTCTAGCTTTTGCTATGCTTCCACTTCAAGTGAAGCGAAGTGTAGGGAGCAAAAACCATAGACTCTGCCTGATAGCAGCTCTGGAGCAGATGAAAGTAAGTATTCCCCTCTCGCTCGCCTGCAGCAAAGACATGTGGGAAGTCCTCTCACATGGCACAGAGCCAACAATCGATTGGTCCAGTCTCTGTGTAGTTTCCGCTGCAATGTCAGCCTAAGAGCAAACCGAGTACAGAGCCACACAAACATTTTAGCAAAAAGTTTACACAAGCTCGATACTGCCGACAATGACCGAGCACAGAACGTCTAGAGAGAAAACCACACATGATGTGTGTGGTTTGTGCCAGGCCTGCCCCGCTAGCATCAGCCTCACTCGCAAACCAAGCACGTAGCCAGGGGGGAAGGGGGGGGGGCATGGGGCCCGGGCTTTCCGCCCCCCCTGAAATTTTCTATTTTGCTGGGGCCTCCTCTCCCCCCTCCCCCTCATACAGCTTTTTGTCATGGATGGGCCCCCCCTTGAAACAAAATCCTCGCTACATGCCTGTCGCAAACGGCACACAGAGTGTGTGGTTTGATCGAGCTCGCATAAATGTTTGTGCTAACACGGGCGCATAATAACTGTGGTAACCCTCGAGCTATCAGCGCCGGTGGTGCAATGGGTAGAACATTAAAATTAATGAGCAAGGTGTCCCACGTTCGATACCCGACAGAGGTCAAAATGTCTTTAAACAATTCGGTCTGTGGGCCTACGTACGCAGTAGACCCACAGAAACACGTACATAGGCCCACTGACCTACGTACGTATATATGCTGTATTCGGCTTTACACTACGTGTAACGGCAAACGTGACGTTACAGACGAACGTAAGGTTTCTCACACGAAAATGAACGACAAAAGTTGTTCTGCGTAAAAATGCATCGGGGGAAGGAACCAACCTCAGCCAGCTCGAGGAGAGCCGTGCAGGCATTGTTCGTCTGCTGGTCGGTTGAAGTCCGGCCGGCGGGCTGGGCCACGCCACAGGGCGCGGGCGAAGGGGAAGGCGAGGGGGACGGGGACGAGTCCGACTTGACCCTGGCCGCCGCCGCGCTGCCCGACCCGTACGTGCCGTTCTCCATGTTCTCCAGGTAGCGCTTCTTGGGGGGCTTGCAGCTCATGGGAGGGTTAAGCGCCGCCGGGGCAGGGTTTGCCGTAACAGGAGGCGGCGGCGGCGGCGGCGGCGGCTCCGTTGTCGAAATGGCCGGGCCCAGCTTCACGCGCCGCTCCTCGACGGCGTCGGCCACGCCATCCTCCCGTCGGTCTCCTCCCGTCGGGTCTCCTAGAAAACAAAATCGACGTTCTAGAACTGCCCTTTATGAAAAGTCCAAGTGAAAACGCGGCACAGTATGTTGCTCCGAGGCGGTGGCTCTCACATACGAAATGGGGCGGAGGTAAATGCCGTAAAATTGAGGAGCCGCCTTTGATCGCTTTACTTATTGGCACCCCAAGTAGCCGTACTACAAAAACTTCAGCCTTTCCACTCTGGTGAAGAAGCAACACCAGCGAAGCTGTACTATGGTGGAAATGAAGTAATGGCTGGCCGCAAGTCGGCAAGCCAGAGTGCAAAGGCTCGAAAGGTTGCCGCCATCTATGAGCAATGGCGGCAACCAGACAACCAGCAACCCAGTTGTAAGGTTGCCGCTGTCGCTCACGGACGGCAATAGCTGTCCGGAGTGTTGTGTCGACATTTATTTGCTGGCAGACACAATCTTGGGGAAACTTGCTTTTAACAGCTCCCCTGTAAAATAAATTGAGGTTCTCACTATCCCACACAATAGTCAGTTCTGGCCATCACCTCCGCGAGGTGGTCAAGTGAACTCACGTGAGAGGCGCTCGGAAGTGAATAAACAAAGGTCGGTGCAAAAGGTGTATAGCGGCATTTTGGGATGTGGTACGCAACAACGACGGCCAATGAGTGACCGACTTGTTGATCCGGTACACTGTGTCATTCTCCAAAGTGCGTAGCAGCGAGGGAAATCAAACTATGTTTCGCATATTTCATGACAGAAATAATACTACAACAATGACGACGCTACACAGGGTGCTGCCGAAAGTTCGACGCTCCTCTACACTAATCAAAATAAGCAATATGTTCTGCGTGACCGACTAAACCTCCCAAGAATCAGGTTAACTCCAGACGGACAGTGCAACACACTGCCTGGGTCCTTGAAGTATTTGAGTTTGTTCCTTCACCCTGGTGTAGTTCTACAACAATATCCAGCAGCCTTGCTGGCAAAATTACAGAAAGACCAATGGCACAGCAATCTATTGCATCCCTTTTCCCTACACCAACACACTCCGATAGACAAAGGGAGGGGAGGGTAGTCATGTGACCATTTTTAATCCTAAGTTGTATGCAGAAGCTGTCCAATCGGCAGGTTGCTTCTACCATGCTGGCGAAACGGGCAAGGGTCATGAGAAGTAGCACTGCCATACTTGCTTTCCCTCACTGCTACAGATAAAAAATTATTCACTGGTTGCACAAAAGTAGTTCTCTCCTCCCACTTACGGAACTACGCAGCTACTCTAGGTGAAATTAACCTTTCCTAACAAGCTCAGAACAGCTTTTGTAGAGGTGCTATGTCAACTGGAGAACTGGAAGAAAGATGAGCATATCCCCAAGAGTAATATTAAGAGCATGTGTGACTTCAACACTAGCATGTGCCAGGCCAGAAAATTTCGCACATTCATGCTCTCAGATGCGCTGGATACTTTCAGTACAGCTGCATTTCTAACTGATCATTATAAAAAGCCATCAACCAAGCATTGCCACAAATTTGAGGAATACATCCATCCTGCCACTACACATGTTAAGCACAGTGAAAAGTTATTGAATTGACATAGAAAAAAAAGAAAAAAATTAACAGACATAACTTTCATGCTATAAATGATGTTACTTTCACATTTTCAAGCTTCAGAAAGGCTGATGCTCACCATACTCGAGACAGTGGCACCATACATTGGAGGGAGGGGGGGGATTGCTTGTTTTTTTAATGTCCAAACATTTTCAACCCCGCTGGCTGAAAGCTGTTGCCACAACAAACTTTCCTCGCTTTGCCCCACTATGTTTTGAAAATGGACACTGTGGCAGTACAGGGCTGAGGGGACTGTCGGTGCCACTCTGTCCCTTGTGATACACTTAAAAGCTGGTTCAGACAATTGTACTTGAGTGTGACCAACTGCATCACGACTCCTTGCATCCTATTATGGTTGTCATAGCAACTATCTTGTCGTAAGCAGCCCTAAACAACATTAATGCCATCAGTAGCACACTAACGTTAATGTCTGAACCAGGCTTAACTGGTTGAAGCAGTGAAGCACAACGAGCGTATCGGGGGTGCACTCACGGGGGTGGTTTCCCTTGGGCGTGGGCAGGCGCGGCAGGTCCCCCTCAGCGTGATTCTCCTCGGCCCGGGGGTGGTCGGGGCTCCAGCGCAGAGAGTCCCCCTTGCCCCCCTTGGTGCGCGTCAGCAGGGTGCGCGTCGTTGGCGTGGGCATCTTGCACCACTTGAAGTCGGGGTTGGCCTTCATGAAGGCCTCCTTGTACTGGGGCCAGGGCAGCAGCACCGCACGGGAGGGAGAAGAAGCGTGCAGTCGCACGGTCAATCAACTGCACGCACACACTCGCGGGCTATCGTAGCTGCAAACACCTGGCACATGTGAGACAGCGTGCGTCGCTGCGTGACGTCAGTTTGAGTGTTTGGTGCAGTGAAGAGCGGCGCTAGGGCTATAGCGGCTGACGCGCAAAAGTCAATGTCTGCCACTGCAGACACACCTGCTGCGCGTGTGGCTTGCTTACACGCAATGCATTTCCCTTTTTTTTTTTCATGGATAAAACTTTTATGACAGTTCTACAATTCACATTGAGGATTGAATTCTCAGTGTGAATGGTAGAATTGCTTTTCTCGGAAAATAGGTTGCAAAGTTCAGCCCGGCAGGCCTGATCTAAAGGTACTGCATGCAAGAGAAAGGCGAGAGAACTCTCAAAATGATGCAAGTAATCACCTTCTCAACCATTCGAGCAAATTTGAATAAGAACAGCCTGAAAAGTAATTAAAAAACAATGCTGTAAATGTTACACCTTGCAATAACAGGTGCTTCAGTGCTTTACACTTTATACACTACTTTACAACCTGCATTCAGAGAGGCTATAACCATACTGACCTCATCAGTTCAGTACTCCAATAGTTACATTGTCGTTTAACTGTTGCCGTCACAGTCCTTACGTACAACAATCACCCTCAAAGGACAAAAGCGCGAGTTCCAAAGCGTTTTAGGAATATATGTCGCCTTTTCTTTTTTGCCCTTCTCTGCTAATCTGCCCCAAGCTTCGCTTGTAAGAACCTCATAGAAACGTTGGAAGGGCACTGACACCCCAAAGGTCATATTTATGTTGTTGTCTACAATTATGCAAGTTGTAGTCATAGACACGCAAAAAAATACCTCAACGCAAAAAAAAAAAAAAAAAAAAAAAAATATTTACCCACACGGCACGCACGCCTTTTTTATTTTTCGTGCTTTTCTCTCCTGCTCCTCACCACCTCACTTCTTTTGATTTGCAACGTCAAATATTATGAAATATAGAAGCTTTGTAGGCGACATTTCCATAACATTTAATAACGGCATTCATAAAACATGTTTTCAACAATTGCAAACACACTATGGCCTTTCTTTTTGAAATACCGAAAATCGGAGTCCGAAAAGATGTCGCCTCATGGCTTTTTATCCTCCCTCGGAAAACATGACGGCGCTCACACATGTGCAGAGGATGATCAGCGAGTCGGGGAATCAAAAGTAGTCATCATTTTTAACTGCCCTATGACCTCTCAGACTTCGAAAAGGAAATCGTCTAATGGTCAAAACAACTGGGTTTGGTGTCTGTATCGTAGTTTCGGTTGTGGGTTTGCCGGGGCAGCCTTTCACTCAGAACCGGTGCGACATGGTTCCCCATATCGCTCACAAAAGTCCACTGCGAATTCTCTTTGTCCTCACACCGTTTCAAAGAATTTGCAATCACTGGGAGGGCCCTAAAAGAACTTCAAACTTGAAAGTCAAGTGTCTTCTGCTCGCAGCTGGTTATTTGCCAGAAGCCGGCAAACACGACACTTCGAGTGGCGGCGGTTCCAAGGCATCGGAGAAGCTTGACTTGCAGGACGGCTCAATATATGACGTCACTACATTGGCGCGGATCGTGCGGGAACTTCAAATTTGGCATTTGGAAATTGTTTTTTTTACTTCACAAATACTGAATTCTCAAGTTTCGAATTTTGAGGGTAATGTCCAGGCATCGTTTTGAATTGTTTTGGATAGTAAAAAAATGCATGATTTTGATGCGTCAGTGCCATTTTAAGAGACATTCTCAATGACCCAGAAAAAATCCAGAAACAATGTTTTTCTGCATTTTAGGAGCAACAATAGTTCAAATGATGTTTCCCTACATGGCAATGGCAAGAAGGACTACCTTCTGAACTGGTATTTCAAAGAAAAACTTCAAGTAACTTTTAGTGGCTTTATCTGTTTAATAGTTTTACAAGTGCTTTGCTGTTCTTGCTGTTCACATAAGGCTGTGCGCGAATTCATATTATTGCTGATGCCAACCATTGAATTTTTCTTCCCACGAGTTTTTTTAATTAGTCATACCATTGAGTGCTCCTTTGACTACTTCCTTATGCTGTCTATTTCCCACTCAGTGCCTTTGTACCCTCAATGCCTTTCATACTTAAACCCAAACATTTTTCTTAATACTAAAACAATACCATTTTTTTTTTTTCCCCCTGAAAATGTCATTTACATTATCTTGGTCGTGTTCGAAAATCTACTTATTTTCGCCGAAGACAAGACAAAGTTTTGTAATTTGGCTTCCCACCACCACTGTATGTGTTCCCACGTGATATTACTGGAGCAACTCGGATCTCCTCCAGCAAGATTTGGAACACATCCCTTGTGATCCCAGCATGCTATACCCCATGTCTTCTAGAATTTTTAGATAACCATTTTACCACAGAATGGACAATGCAACAGCCAGCGGCAAAAACCCAAAGCAAAACGTTCTTCAGCCAAATGGAAAGAGACGAGAGGAGACGATAGCATCAGACACGGCGAAGGAAACCACGCGTAACTATGAAAGCCTGGATCACAACTTCCCTACGCATATTTTCTGCCTAACGGTTCTGCAGGGGGAACAATACCATCCGTCCGAATTAAAACTTAGTCAATGTCATCGGGGGAACCTCTGCCATCTAATACAACCATAAAATTAGCATTGAATATCAATCAGGTGTCCCTTTCAACCTAAGTCAGAGGCTTCACTAGGGGAGGAAGAGGGGGGAGGGGCCAGGGAGGGCGAACCGCTTCAGGTGCATCGCTAAGGGAGGTGCAGTTGGGCAGTGAGAGGGGAGTGTCGTGGCGAGCCATTGCTTCGGGTGCCACTGACCCTAGTGTTGCCACTGAGTGGAGTTATGTACGATGATTTGAATTTATGTTTGCAGCATGCAACACAAGAACAAACAAACCAAACAGACAAATTGTATCCCATAAATAAATTAAACAAAAAATGAAGATTGTCCCAGTGGCACTTGCCTGCATACATCCCTTGGCGCACACCGATATGAACCAGGAGTATAGTGGGAGAAAAAAAAAATGTGCAAGAAAGGATCCCACCTCCTGCAGTGGTCCGTATCAAATTTGATTTGATTGGGCATTCACTACTTTTTAGACTATCGGCTGAAATATGGTTTAGAAGGTTGCTACTCGTTTCTGCGTCTTTTTGATAAAACAGTTGTTCACACATTTTCGAGAACATTGGCCACTGTACGGACGCCCCCAGGAAATGAAAACTGACATCCCTACAAGACGCAGCACATCACTTAGCACATGCCGAGGAGAGTCTGCAAAGAGGTGCGGGCCAACATCAACACGGCCGGGGCCCAGCCCAGCTCTGCCTCCCAGCCCCTCACCTGCTTGGCCAGCTCGGTGTAGGTGTTCTTCTCATCGGACTCCAGGGTGGCCCACCACTCTCCGAGGATCTTCGTGATGGAGCGGTTCTCCAGGTGCGGGTAGCGCTCACGCACCACGCTGCGGTGCCGCTTGCAGAAAATGAAGAAGGCGTTCATGGGCCTGCGCATCTCCCCTCCCACGCACCAGTCCTCCTCCCCTCGTCCCCCGATGTCCTCCTCCTCGGGCTCTGCCTCGCCGGGCACCAGGGGCATGGGCATGGCTGAGGGGCCCGCCTGCAGAAAAGGGAAGGAAGGGCCATCAATGTACGCTCGGAGTCAGCCCATCAGTGAACTCTCCCCGTACACATCTTGGTTATCTGACGTTTCTGCTTCAAGACGTTTAGGTGACCCAAGTTTTGAATGTCCCTAATTTCAATAAAACATTCCTGTTGGAACATTCCCTTCATCAATTGTCAGGAAATTTTTAATTGATCCTTTCCCAAATGAGTCGCTACCTTGACAACTTTTGAAAATGCGGCTGACCTCAATGTTCGGGCAAGGCGCTGGCATTACGTGGTATGAACCCACCACTGGTCCTGATTCACTATTGTGAACCAGGAGCTCGGTTAACATCCCAAATTGGTACACTAAGGATAACTTAAATGACAACTGCCGCCCGCAAGATGAGCGACCAAAACCGAAGGCACGGTTCAAGTTTGTGACTGCAAGTTATGTGGAGGCATCTTAGCACAAAACGGAAATTTTGTTTTTTAGGCTTCGTTTTTGCATTTGCGATTCAGTAGGTTGTCGCATTTTTGTTGGCAATGCTGCCCATATTGGCGATGGAGTCGCTCATCGTGTCTTTGTTGGCGATGCGGTTTACATAACACAATAGGGTTGCCTGTCACGCCATTGCTGCCGACATTGTCCACGATAGAGTCCCTTATCGTGTCTTCGGCAGCATCAGTAGAAACCGTTTGCTTCGGCGGCAGTGGTAGTTTTCGACTCCACATTCTCTCCTCTAAGGCCTTTCGGCGAAGTTGAAAGCAAATACTGTTAACTTTATTTACACGGCATCAATTGTTCACAAATTTTACAAAGTATGGGTTTTGGGAATACTTGGCGGGCATAATATTTTGTGATTTGAAGAGGTACACTTTGTATTCCTTACCATAGAGTAATTTATTTGCGTGACCTATTTTTTAGAATATTTCTTAAGTCCCGATATTCACGAAAAATAGGTCCTTACGAAACTTAATTTGTTTACAGTGTACTTGAAACAACTTATTGCATTAAGAACCAGCGGCTACCAGCGACGTTCAAGAGGTAACCAGCCTGCCTGAACTGCTTCAGCCTATAGCTTTGTATATTTCGTGCTATTATGTGTCACAGTGTCACCAACATAGCCATTATAAGAGTTCGTCAGCGCCAGATTCAGCGACTCGGTTCTCCTAAACCAAATGATATATATTATTCTTAATAACACAAGACAAAAACTCCCTCAAATAACATATGTTGAAAAAACACTGATGTCAACTTTGAAGTAGTGTCAAATCTTTAATATAAGTATTGAATGTATCACTAGCGAATATGGAAATGACTGCTTCATGGCTGCAAAAAATTAACAATTCAGCTGAGGTAATCGGTACATGATGACCCTAAAGTGGACCATTGTTGACCTAATTGGAAACATTATTTGTCCAATGATACGAGAGAGAAATACGCCGACAATATGTTTACATTTAGGTCTTTTCAGTGATTAGTTTCTTTGATAGAAAACAGGAAAACTGTCTTTTCAGAAAAACTTTGAAATCATTGATTGTCTTACTGGTTTGAGTTCAGCTAGTGGGTACATTGTCACTGATGGTGGGGAAACAGCTTGAACACTAAATGATTAAGGCCCATTAATACACTTGCAACTTCATAGGACTGAGTGCCTTGAAACCTCATAAAATCTTTTACGACAAGAGAACACACTGGCGCCATCTATCAGATAGCGGACTTGGCGGCTTTGTATATTTCCCATTTCTTTCGCACTCTTTCTTTCTTGGCATGAAAAACTTACTTGAACTGGAAAAACAAGGTCATAAGCGCTCATTTCTCAAAGTGCGTACATTTGAGCTCGCAAATACCGCCAAACATTCACTCGAATAAAATGTAGTTCCAGGGTCACCACATACATGGCGCCAGCATGTCAGCGCTTTCTCTAGTCCTAATAGATTCAAGAGGTTGAAAGGCACTCGGTTCTAAGGAGTCGCAAGTGTGTGAACGGGCCTTTACATAGAGACAACAAGCGAAGCAAATTGTTGTGCGCATCTTTATACAGACGCAAGTTAGCCTACCATGGTGGGTGTCTGGTGTCTCAGCTGTAGACGAGCAGTTCAGCCAGTGCAGTACAATTGCTAGCTTTGGATCTGCAACGTGCACCACGCAGCAGAGATACACGATCGCGCACCGGTACGAAGCTCATCCAGATTAAAACGGGCAGGGGTAGGAATATTTTATACAATAATATTTTATATAGTAATATTTTATAAATTTATAATATAAAAATAAATAAATTGTAGATTATCTTCCGTTTTCTGTGACGCGTGCTCAAAGGACTGTTACTGAGTCACAGCACACTTTGTCTTGTCCTGTCTCCGTGCGATTGTTTAGTGTTCAAGCTGTTGCCCCACCATCATCGTTGATTGTGAACTCAAACTGAACATCTCTTCAGTTGTTTCCTTTGGTTAAACAACCTGCCCATTCATCACCTTTTTTTCCCCCCCTCAAACGCATGATTTTGTTGGGTTACGAACACCATCACACAATCGAAGATCAAACAACAACTGAACTGCACAAAGATGTCACATCCAGCCATGGCCAACTGTTATCCGACACAGCGAACTGCCGCTAGCTACCCTTGGGCAGCCAGACACAATTGTTTCCGCGACAGTACCCCCGAAAGACAAATGCTGATGGATGCATTCAGAGTACAAATACTTTGTTCATCCCTCAGCTGACAGTGCGGTCAGAGCTACACGCTCGCCCTCTGAGCATGATCATGTGACGAAGACAGACGCACGACTGGTCTGACGAGCGCGTAGCTTCCATTGTACTGTCAGCTTTGCAGAGAACAACCAGTACAACGAACGCTTCTTTCTTTTATGGCACTCCGCACTTGTCCAGTCAGAATATCAGACACGGAAGGGGTACCGACCGAGGATAGCGAGGTTATAAGGTAGGAAGAAGGTGCGTGTACGAGCGGCCTCCGGAAAACAGACCAAACAAAACAGGAAGGGACGATAACAGTAAAACGATTCTACCAAACAACATGGCTCATGTAAAAGGAAATCGCTCGAAGAAATAGATTGACCATTCTCCGCCTAGCAAATTATGCGCAAGTTACCAGCGAAGCCACATAGTATTAAAATAATAAAAAACAAATCGTCCTTTCGCCTCCCACTCGGGAAACGTCTTACATTTTCGGCGAGACGTACGAACATGGCCGTCTACCTTGGAGACTGCTTCCGTCGTACCTTCGCGAGGGACATGTGCACATTGTTTTGGCTTTCTTTTTTGGTTCGAAGATGAAAAGCAGTCGAGTGGCCGGAAAGTCAGACAACTCACTACCCATTGTTTCCTCTTTCTGCCTGAACTTTTGACGAATGCCATATCGGGGGAGGGGAACCAAGGTGTGGTTCTTGGCTCGTGACAGTGTGGTGCAAGCTACGAGCTCGATGGACAACTCATATGCTTCCGCCACGTGACCACGCTCCCGCCCATACCCAGGTGGCAGGCGCAAAGAGCAGGGTCAGGCAATGAGATCGAGGCGGCTGATTGGTCCGGCGACCGCGTAGCTCCCACTGTACTGCCAGGTTAAAGATTATGAACAGAGCATAACAACCCGGATTCCAGAAGATTGCAGAAATTATCCAAAAGGAACTGCACCAATTTCACATAACAAAAAGAATTTCATCAAACGTTTCGTTTTCCATACAGGAGATATCAAGTTAAATCCGGAGTGATTCATGGGCCTGCAACGCCGGCCGACCCGACCCGACCCCCCCCCCCCCCCCCCCTTCCCCCACTTTTCCGACGTGTACGCGGACGTTCTACACGGCGAAACATTGCCGCCAGCTGCGATTGGCCAGCTCCGCACCGCCGACCAATCGCAGCAGGCGGCGATGTCCCGGTCCGGCTTCCTCCCGCCGTGTAGATTAGGGCCCCTGCTTGCGTTGTCTTCTTATTCCTGCCATCTCGACACCACTGATGGTGTCTCCTATGTGGGAGACGAAAACGTCCGATGAAATTGTTACTTTTTGTTACGTAAAGTCGGTGTACTTTATTTTATCGAAAAGGTCCGTCCGCGAGAGCAGCGGACCGTGCAGCCAAGAGCTTCCGAAGGCGATGCAGCAGCCGTACGCAGTCGGCCGGCGGGATCCAGCCAGAAATCCGGCCGGAAAGGCCAGCGCACCGGAGGGGGGGACGGCACGCGGACGCAGGCGGAATAACCGAGCGGGGGGGTCGACGACCCCGGCCCCCATCTGGAGAGGCGCCGCCGCCGCCAAGGGCCGGACAGTTCAGTTAGCAGCGCGGCGGCGCGCGCACGTACCGAGCGACCCGGCAGCAGCAAACGGCAACCGCTTCATCACGGAAGGCGCGCGGGGGAACCGCATTCCAAGCCCGCCGCGGAAACCTTTCTGCCCCGGCCGGTGACACCGGCGGCGCGATAAGCCGGACATGCGCTCGAGTTGCAAACAACACCGCTCTCGGGTAGCCCATATGCGGGCACACAATGAACGCGGGACGTATTGCTGCTCAAGCTAATCAATAGGCGGCCCACAGCGAGAGAAACCAAAGGGCCGCCGATGCGAAGACTGCCGGGCGGATGGCTGGGCCGCCGAAGGTAAAACCGAAATGTGAATGGTGTCATTCTGCAGCACAGGGCCGTAACCAGGGGGGGAGGGGGGGGGGGGGGGGGGGGGGGGTTAGAAGGTTCTGACCCCCCCCCAAAATTTTTTTCTGGGTATGGCCCTGGTCGGTGCACTTGCAGCCAGCCGATTTTAATCTCCACCTCTGCGCACGCGCAGTGGCACCGGTCGGCTACCGGGTACCAAACCGGGACCGGTTCTTCGGTTTGCTATGACTCTCCATTATATGCCACCGATGCACATGATTCATAGGCAAAAATAAGACAATAGACATTTTCAAAATGGCCGCCGTTGTCCCCGAACCCCCCCCCCCCCCCCCCCCCGAAATTTTTTTCTGGGTACGGCCCTGCTGCAGCATAAGTTATATAATCCCGCGCACCTCTAAGCTGACAGGGCACCGAAGGCTACGGGCACGACGAGACCGCCGCTCTCATAAGTGCTTATGCAGAACGAACGCTCTTCTAAAAAGGCGCGTAGGAAAGAAAGGAGCGTGGGTGCTTGTAAAATGCCGTCCGCGAAACAAACCTTCTACAATTAGAACCAGTTGCAACTTCGTACTCGTATTTCTCCATGTCGCTGACCATTGAAACCTCCGCCTGTTATAAACTGCGCCACTTGTCTCGCCCCTGAGCTCCAATAACTCAATCAAAGGCACTTCACAGGAGATCGAATGATCGGATGCTACCACCGGTCGACACGTTATGTTTCCGCTTGTTTCCGTCACGCCTACGGCGCATGCTCAGAACGAGCTCACATTACTAGGCTGATGGTGTGGAATGGGGCGCTTCAAAAAAACTGTGGAAGCTCAACATCAGCTCAGCATTCGAGCCCACAGCCATGGCCTTCAGTGAATACGCCGATGAGAGCCTACAGGGGCCTCGGGACACCCGAGCTTTGGTTGGAATGATTAGTGGGCAGACACGAAGCTAGCTGCTCTGGTCTGCTCACTGTTCAAACGCCGGCGTCCGACGCTCGCTTCCAAAAAGCGAATAGAGGCCAAGACTTCGTGTCTAGCCATTAATCATCCCAACCAGAGCTCGGGGTTCTACCTCCTCTCCCCCCAGTTTCTAACCGTATAACTGCACTGCTTAACAAACATGATATGCAAGCTTTCTTTTTTTTAAATCGTATGCCTCTACTATTATTGGAAGGCTCAGCTTCGCATAACTCGCAGGCGTTTCGTCACGTTAGAAACGTCGCAATGATTAAATATGTCAGTTGATAACATAGGTATTACGCTATCAACTGACATAACACTTGTTCCTGCTCGTTTTCGCCACAGAAGCAAATAAGGCAATCTTCAACCAAGTTGGCACCTTCAACGACAGATGTCTAAAATAACGCCCTAAGATAGGTTGTAGTCCCGAACTTCAATTGCCAGTGATTGATACGCATCTTCCCCCTTAAAGGACACATGCAAAGGAAAAAAACATTTTTTTTAAACGGCTTAGATGGAAAAAGGACGTCATAAAACAATTTTACAACGAAGAAAAAAAATTTTTAGAGCTATATTTACGGCGCAAAACGAATTTGTAGTTGGCGCCCGCGGGCACCGCGGAAAAGTGGTCTGTATTTATCACGTGACTGGTCTTTATTTATCACGTGGTGCTTGCGCTCTTTCGGAAGCTTCCTATGGCCTCTAAAAGTAACTTATTCATCTTTGTTTGAAGTATAACAAAAAAACAAGACGAATAAGTAACTTTTAGAGCCCAAAGGAAACTCCTGAAAAAGCGCAAGCAGACGTGATAGACCCGTGCGCCGGTCAGACGACGGCGGCGGCGCCCCGAAGCAGACGAACTTGTGCGGCGGCGGCGACGGCGGCGTGGAGAAACGCGTTGAAGCGGCGTTCGCACAACGCTCAGCGTGCGGCGGCGACGCAGCGCGGCGGCGCGCGGGCCTACCACGTGACCAGCGGCGGCTCCCGCGAGCGCCAACTACAAATTCGTATAGCGCCGTAAATATAGCTCTAAAAATTTTGTTTCTTCATTGTAAAATCGTTTTATGACATCCTTTTTCCATCTAAGCTGTCTAAAAATTTTTTTTTTTCCTTTGCATGTGTCCTTTAACGCACCCCCAGGCTGAGTTCAATACCCAAGGGAACGGGTCCGGCTCGCCATTAAAAAGACGTGGTCGTGTTCGAGAAAGACGAATGTCACGCGACGATATATTTACGTCGACACGCGCGCGGCAAGACGCATTGCGGATACAAGAGAGTGTAGAGATACCTGGTTGCTCCACGTAGACACTCAATTACAGCGCTGCCTCCAGCGAGTGGTTCTGACAACACGCTCCGTTCCATACCACACGTTACGTAGGACGGACGTCGGAGAGCGCATGTAATTGAATGATTCATTCTATAACCTGCGCTCCACGACGTGTGTCCTACTTCGCAACACGCGCCTGGTTACATGATTCGGAATCGGATAACCGCTATTAGGACTGGCATCCACGCGTTCACGCAACGAGCGTTACGACGACGGAAACGTTACCGAGATCGCGTCACAAAGCCGAAGCGGCGAAACAGTCGAGGCCACGAATGAAAAAGACGAAATTCCGGACAATAGGCAGTGACTATTGCTTGTGAAGCGAAAACGAGCAGCAACAAGTGTTAAGGTTGCTATACTTGTGCAACACGCTAACGGGAGCAATCAGCCTCAAAAGCGCAAGTCACTGGGTCTCCTCTGTACATGATTGGTCCAACGATAATAGAACACGTACGATCGAGCACGAATGAAATAAGCTACTCCCACCCCCTTCCACGCTAGTAGAGCAAACGCTGGAGAGGAGGTCGCCTCCTCTCCAGCGCTCGCTCTGCTAAAGTGGAAAGAGGCCGGAGAGATGTCTTTAGGTTGTGCAACATGTAACGTAGGCAACCTATGCCGGATGCAAATCTGGTGCGCTTTTTAACGCTGCTTCCGCCGATGTGGTAGCCCAAGTAAGCATGTCGACCTGGCAACACCCACCGGTGTACCACTGCAGTCAAACTGCGACTGCTGAGGTCGCTTCCCGATGAGTACGCGCGCCGCCGCCGCGAGAGGCGCACGTATCGGCACTGAGTTAGATCCACAGGGTGCCCGCGGGAGATGACAACGTTGGAGGGGAGCTCGAAAGCGTTCGGACTTTCAAACAGTCCACAGCCGAGGGGCTTCGGCATATCAGTGGCCGCGAGTTCGTCATCGAAACGATAAACGCAGGGTGTGTCGAGTCCTTATTATCGCAATCGATTACGAGGTTGCGACATCAGACGATAAGGAGGCCGCAGAACAAATCACCAAACAAAATGCATTACCATAATACCTTGCGTTCTCATCTATCAACAGGGAGTTTTAGTAGATCGTTTCGGTACCTCAGATAACACGGTATACGTGCAAGGGCATCAGCGGAGTATAGAGTACAGTTATCCGTGTCACCGGAACTATCTACTAGAACTCCCTAGTGACTTGCCACCGTGACGATTCCAATCAAACGTGCACACCTGCGAATCCCCATGGAGCAGACCTCCCAAGCACACCGAGGAGCATGCTGCGAGTGTAGTTACACGCGTTGCGCGTGCTGGCGTCTGCAGCAGTAAGTGTTCTAAAGCAAATGTATAAAACAAACGGCATCTTGCAGGCGCGTTCGTCAACGCTTTATTTTGGTTATTTACGTCGAATCTTTTATGGGAGAAGGCGAGCGCGTGTGGCGCGTGTACATACATTCCCAGCATTCATCTTGATGCTTTCGGACCGAAATGTTCGCAATTGGACGAGGGCTGGCAACCTAACAGTTGTTTACAAGAGACATCGGTTACCCACGAATAAACCAGACGACAAGATCAGCGCCGCTCCATAGATGACTGTCGTATTGGCACGCGGTAGCCAATGAAACTGGCCGTTCGACCCTTGTCGGCACAATGACCATCCGGAAGGCACGACGAGACGCTAATCTGTGCGTTCAGCCGGCGACGCGATAAGAAAGATAAATATTCTGTTATCCATCTATTCTTCGACGCGGACGGACCTGACGCTGAAAATAACAACATCCGAGTTCCATGCGATAATATAGCGCTGTGCTGCTTAACATCTTTTTAATGCGTAAGCAATAGAACGGTCGCCTTGACGAAAACCCGGCCCTCTCTTTCGTTTCTCAGTTGTCGCGTGACGCTCTTATTGGTCCGAAGCGCTGACGTATGCACGCGTCAACCTCTCCCTCTCTCCCCGGCGCTGACAAACTGACAGACATTGCCGGGTTTTCGTCAAAACGAGCCCTTTCGTTTTCGGCAAAGTCACGCCACAGCTGGCGCGGAGCCAGAGAGGATGAGGCGCCACGCAACACCTCCTAGATAACGAAGCCGTAGAGCTGAGATGGCTTAATCAAAAAAGGCTAACACTGGACACAGATTGGAAACGAGTGCTGTGTCAGCGCTCGGCTTCGAGTCAAGCTTGAGCCGGACAGTGACGCAATCGTCCTGTCCAACCTGTGTCCAGCGTTGGCCTTCGCTGATGACGCCATCTCCTTCAGCACTACGACTTTGTTATCAAGGAGGTGCTGCGCCGCGGCGCAGTGAAATGCGGGCGTGCTCAGTTGCCGCCGGTTGTTCTTCGCTCTTGGTTTCCGTAGTAGCGGTGCGTGGACTGTAATGTGATGTGATGTGATGTGATGTGATGTGATGTGGTGTGTGTGTGTGTTTGTGTGTGTGTGTGTGTTTAGTTAAAACGATAGACACGGCTCGCTCCACGAGGGATGTGGATGCGGTTCCTTCACGAGTGGTGTGGATGTGGTTCTTTCCACGAGTGATATGGATGATCAAGGGAATCGACGTACTCTGACAGGCAGAATAAAATAAAAAAAAGGGGCGAAAAAAATTAGAGGAAGATCCATGGGTGGATTCTTGGGAAATTCGTTAGCATGACCCTCGCGAAACGCCGCGCACGGTCCCCCTTTGGGAAACGCAAACACTGACCCCGTAACGAGGCCAAAAAGAGGCAGCGGAAAATAGAGGAAGCAGAAGAAAAAGCCAAAAGGTCCATTGATGGGAGGACCCAGCAATGAATCCTCCTGCCTTTTTTTTTAACATGCGATTAGAAGACAATCATAGTCAGTAATTAAAATCATCAGACCAAAACGCTGTGAAAAAAACAAACAAACTCGGAACAGGTCTGATGTTTTGTACACCCGTGGGATTAAAACGACTCGAGATATTGGAGCTTTTCATAGCTATGTCTAAACGTTAAAAAAAAAAAAAAAAATAGAAATTAAAAATTGGTCGGTGCATAGTTTTACCATGCTGCATAAATTTCCGTAGAACTACGGCAGCAGCTGAAGAAACGTCCACGTGCTCCTCCGCATGACCGTGGCCGGTTCGCCGCTCCCATGAGAGAGAAGCGTGTCGCGTTGAAGCGAGCAAACGAGCAAGCCAGTAGAGGAGAAAGGACGCGCGTGCGCACTGCGCGGTTCTCGGCGGCAGGCGGCGCGCTCGTTCCAGTGGTATCTGTGTGACGTCACTTCCGTGACCAAGTTTTTGTGACACCGACCTCCCAACTTTCCCCTTCCAAGCGTTAAAAAAAAAAAAAACGTAGTTCTACGTAAAAAAAAAAAAAGAAAGGGAAGAAAAGCGAGAAGGTTTTGTGGCACGGACATGAGTTAGGCACGTGTTCGCTTAGTCGACTTACAACAGGCAATTACTGCGCCTAACCTGCCCTCTACAGAAAACTTTTAAGAACCCAAAAACAGTAGACCGCGATTCAGTTTTGCAGCTGCACCGAGCAGAAAAGCGGTGGCAGAGCGCAGAGAGCAAACGCAGAGAGCCCCACGCGCAAAGCGCTGCAGCGATTCATGGAGCGGGACGCACTACACAGCACCCTAGCGGGCGTCCCCTCCCCTTCAAGCCCAAAAGCGCAGATGCGGTAGCCCGTAGCCGCCGTCTAAACTTAAAAAAAAAAAAAAGCTAATAAAACTTCGAAACATCTGCGGTCCTAAGAATCTGGTTCCAAGGTCAGCGGCAATGGTGCCTGCCTGCTGTTAAAATACCGCCCGGCGCTCGGCGGTACAGCAGCGCCGCGCTACGAGCGGCCACTTTCGAAACTAACGCACGGTTTGATGCAACCCGAGGCCCTGCTGAAATGGAAGGGTCCCGGATCCGGGATGCGCAAACTGGAACGGGACATGAGTCAAACTGACATATACGCACGTAGAAAAAAGAAGAAAAAAAAGATAGATAAAAAAAATCTCGAACCAACAGGAAATGGCAAGAACGGTTCTTCTTCCTCGTCCGCTATTTTTCCTCACTTTACATTTTCCAAGAAGCGTGTTCGTCAGCTCGCACAGGGCCACAGTCAAGCTGACGAAGATAGTTCTCTTCTTTATTCTTCCTGGAGTTTCGTTCTTTTAACAGACTAGGCAATGGTTGCCATCGCTACCATTGCTTGGACTTCTAAAGCGGGGAAAAAAAATCAGGTTTATAACAATGAATAAGAAAACGGTAGATTTACGGATGGTCGGTAGAATATGTCAGAATCTTTTCTTCGGTAACAAGGACTGACACTTACTTCGCTCCAGCCATAACAGTCCGTTTTCGCCAAGCGCCCGGATTCCACAAAACGGGAGTAAACACGACCCAAGGAATTGACAAATCAACCGGATTTTGAGAGAAATATCGAACTGTTCAAAGACCAGGGGAACAGAACGTAAGGGCGCGAGTGAGCTGGTGTACTGTATACCGAACATGGTGAAGCAAAACCGAGACTGAAGAAATATGGAAGTTGAAAATAAGAGAAGGAGGAGATGTTCTCTTTCTCTTCTCTTGTTGTCAACTTTCGTGTTTCCTCGGTCTCGGGTTGGTTCCCAATGACCAGAGGAAGTCTACGTTGTTGTTCAGCACAGGAAGATATTACCTACGAACCGCAGTGAAACGTTTCGGTGGCTGTTTCCGGCGATGCGATTGGTCCGAGCCATTTTGGAGCACCTTTTTGAGCAGCCAAAAGTCTATTTTAAAGCAGCGAGAATTTTTGGAGCATAACCGTACACTCCATTTTTAACAATACCACTGCAATTATTGTTATTAGCTATTACAAAAAAAAAATAAGCTTTGCCTTTTCCCTTTTGTGCAAGCTTTCGTTAACATCAGTTGCACGACAGGTTGGATTTCCTCAAACGCAGAACTAGTAGTTGTGTACAGAAGCACCGCACGCGACGGAATGGTTGTTCTAGGTACGGAATCAAACGTAAATCGAATAGCATATTCAATTGAAATGAAAAAACAAACAGGTTTTGTCATTTGATCATGAACATCAATGGCATTGATATGTAGAACTTCATAACAAAAAAATGTCATGCGAACAATATGCCTTCTTAAAAAAAAAAAAACTCCCGCTAAACAAAGGGTATTCCCCTGCTTCCCTTCACTACTCAGTTTTAATTTACTCTAATGACTGTGCCACCAAGCAAATGGAACCGATACAAGGTGATAAATGAGCAACAGAGTAGACAAAATAAACAAACCTATCGAGGAAGAGATCGAGGATTGGCGCTCCCTAGCGGTCACCTCGGGAGCTAACGATGTGCGGCAAACATTGCCACACACCGATTGTTTGTGACGATGATGATGAACTTGCGCCCCCTACAGTTAGATTTCCTCACCAATAGAGAGCAGTCTAAATAAATCTTTTCACAATACCCAAGGACCCCCTTAAATCACAAATTTGAAAGTAAAAATATATATATATATATATATATTATGAGATCATTGCAGTCTATCGTATACATACTAAGCGCGGTTTCAAGGCCGATACGCACATTTGCGTTTGAGTGCGTTCCGACAGCGCTGCGTCGAGAAGCGAAAGCGAGTCCCTGGTGTGCTTCGTACGAAGCGTCGAATCCAATATTCAAGGAGTAGCTTCGCACGAGACGCAAGAAACAAGGATGCCTTGGTTTCTCGCAACTGCAACGCAACTGTGTGTAGGGGCCTTTCAAGGGACCGTGAAATGATTTTTCTACTTTCTCCTCCTTAGCTTTAATCCCCAACTCAAAAGCGAAATGAGAAATCACGTGGTCGTGACATGATTGGGCACCGCGAACTTCCGAAGGAAATGAGGTAGGAAATAGTCCGCTATATTTTGAAATTTTCGTACCCAGAAGCGGGCTTTAGGCTCTCTACGCTCGTGCACTAGTTGTATTTTGGCGCACTAAATGATATGCGATTAGTATAAAGTTCCCATTTATCCCAGCCGAAAATTCATTTCATGGTCCCTAAGCATACAGCACTGTTTTCTTAAGTTTTCTAATGCTACGTATAGGTCACTGAAACATTCGTGTCTCGAATGTTCTGTGCAAGGCAATCTCCTTCAACTGGTAGTCAATATGAAGCACAGATCTCTCGGTGACTCGTACATAAGCGTTCGAAGCGTAACGCAAGGAATCGGAGATGTGTGAACCAGCCTTTATTCAGAAATCGTGCGTAACGTCCCGCTCTGGAGGAATGCTCTCCCCGCAGTACGCAGGTGCACCGCGGCGAAGCAAGATACCCAAAATCGAGATGGTAACTTTTGCGTTTGTCGCTTCACTGCAGTACTCCAGAGCGCGGCGCGAAGCCCACTCAACGAAGCCAACTAACCCGCCAGAAAGGACAAGGAACGCGAAAAATAGTTCGGAACTTCCCGGGACTATCAGTGTTTGATACAGAATTCAAATCAAATAATACGTTATTCGAGGCGATACTCGAAACTTCTGAAAATCAGCACACAAACGTAACGTAACGATCCGACCGTATAGTGGGGAGCGAACTATTACATTCTCAGTATGAATAGAGTGAAATTAAGTTTCAGAGCACTGTTGGCGCGAATTTCTCGGCAAAATGTGACAGGATGTAGCAGGTTAAGCAGCAATCGCATCACGGCGTTGTGTCTCCTCCGCCCACCGACGTAAACAACCCCCGCAGCGTGACCTCTCCCAGATGGTAATTTAACGAGCAGTTCGGTCGTAAAGCGCTGGATGTATTCTATAAACAAGTACCGCCATGCTGGTGCATGCTGGGAAGCTCTTCGGCGCCGGCATCTAAAGTGCACCAATGGGAGCGTGCTTGCAAACGGCGGCGCGTCACTGGCAGCCAGAACGGACCAATAGGAGCGTGCGCGTCCGGATGTGGGACCCGCCATGAGCCAAAAATGGCGACGCGTCTCCGACATCCAATAGGAGCGCCCGCGGCACGATCAAACGATGACGGTACTCGAACAAGTCAGGAAATCCAGCGCTTTATGCGGACAAAGTCGCCCCTGCGACCTGGCGGGCGCTTACTGGTCACCAACATTTCGGCAGCCTGTCGTCGCGCGGTGTGTCAGATGGAAGCCCAATTAATTCTTACGTAAAATGCTCTCCACCTTTGGGGACTTCTCCTGAGCATCATTATGCGAATTAATCGTCAGTCCCGCGTCAGGGAGTGCCAGGTGCCCCTCGCTGGTTCGGCAGAAAACTCGGCGAGCTGCCTTCAATCTCGAAACCATATCACCGAACGCAGTCAGCCCAACACCTAATAGCGAGGCCGTATCGGGCTGACTGACCGTCCGTCCCCCCCCCCCCCCCCCTCCCGCCCCCCCTCCCCCCTTCCGGGAGACCAGCACTATCATTGTGGTGCTGGTCAGAAAGGTTCGCACGCTGCCCTCCTCCTTCCAACGTACGGCTTTGTCATGTCCAGCCATCCTCAGCGAACAAACTTTCGGCTGGGACCGACCGAACCGGAACGACCTCGCGCGAATCGCCGGCACTCACGAGGACGCGATGCCACCTCGCTGCCCCGTAACGAGGCCTTGGAAAACCGCAGCGTGCGTACGTCAAGCGAAGCCTCCCGTATACTCCAATGCGCTGCGAGGACAGACATCTCTTCGAGGCACGCCGTCTCCCCCGGCTATGACAGGTATCACAACACGGTTGCGCCACGGATAACGCCGTGCAGTTCGTCTGCTCTGGAGTCTCGTTTCACACTACGATAAAGCGCAGCGGACGCTATGAGCCGTCCCAGCCAATACAGCGCTGCGAACGTATCACGTGACTACGCGACATCCTGCGCATGCGCAGTAACAACAGCAACGCCACCATAGTGGCTGACGGCTTTCGGGGGGGGCGTATACCCTGCAGATCGCCGGGATCGGAATCGCTATTTCGAAGCGACGGTGTGCGTGAAAGCCGCCATTAAGAACTACCGATCTCTATTTACGCAACGCGACACGGCAGAATCAGCCGTATTTGGAAACAAATCTCGACGCGCCAAGAAATGCGCTTCCCACCCCGGTTTCAAGCGTCGTTACCGCCACATAATCCTCGTTTCGCAAGATTTCCTCGGACTCCTGATGCTGAAAACTACAACGCCGCGCACGTTGCCCCCGACGGGGAAATAAAGAACAAATGAAGAAAAAAACACTCCTTGGGCAAGGCTCTCTCCGATAGTCCGAATCGCCCTCTGCATGCAAACCTCGAAGTTCGTTGCGCAAGAGTGGGGTTTCTTTTTGCCGCGAAAACTTATTCGAAGAAAGACAGAACGCATTCGAATGCGAAATGGCGGGGCACATCGCAAACACACCGCTTCACCCCTGCACTCTCCACAGCAGGGAACCGTTTCACTTTTATGATATTTCTTTCTTCTTCTTAAGACCGTCGAAGGCAGAGCTACCTAGAAGATGCACGCGCTGCCGAGTGGAGTTGGAAACCATCGTCCCAAATTTCAAAGTTATGGGGATCGTATACCACCTCCATCCGCCTCTCTCTCCCCCCTCCATTTTTTTTTTTTTTTTTTTTTTGCAAAATATTTATAGAGAGATTTAGAATAGGGGGCCCCGAAGCTTTGGGTGCCCCAACCATTGGGGCCCCATATTCTAAAGTTCCTCAATGTTTTGCTGTAGAAATAGAGCAACAACGCGCGTTATACTCAAGAAGCGAAAGGCGTCGCCCGCAAATAGGACGCACTACATTAACTGCGCGCGTGAGAGCAGAGCACGCCATTGCGCACGTGCTCACCGCCCAAAAGTCTCGTTTTAGGAAACCTGTATTAAACAACGCCCTGGGAAACGTATCCAATCAAAATACGGTCGTCATTATCCCGTTTTTTTTTTCTTTTTTTTACTTTCTGGATTGCTCATGTTTATCTCGCAGGATATCGCTGTCGCGCGATTACCTACGCCCACTCCGGAGCGAGACAAATTAAGAACCGGCAAACTCGAGAGCGCGCTGTTCTTGTTTCGCCGAAGTAGACCAGAGCGCGGTCGCGACGCGCGATCGCGCTATTTGCGGTCGAAACGGTGGCCGACGTCCCTCTTTTTCGGAGTCCCTGGCCCTCGTATCGGCCGCAGCAGGAAAATCCGCCGCAAACTCGGGGACGCGGGAACAGTTCCTCGAACAGCGTCGGTGGGACAGACTTATATTTTTTATCCGTGCGACCCTATAAGCCAACAGTGCGGTAAGAGATACGGGCTTGCCGGACCAATCAGCCGCCTCCCTTTCACCGCCTGACCCGGCCCCCCTGGCGAAAGACCGGTCCAAAGAGCGGGCAGCTTGCACCGCATCGGCAGGGGAGTGCAGTTCTGCTTGCACGCGTTCCCGCGGGATGAGAGCCGGTTGCGCTGTACTTACTGCAGCATTTTCGGAGAAAATATAATAACCAGAAAGAAAGCAGGACGCGAGACACGTTTGCAAAGGCCGCGACGCTATAAGATATCGGCGAGCGAACGGACGGGCGACGTGGGAACTGGCCAAAGGCGGCATCAGACACGTTAGCACCCTTCTCTCGATTCGCTCACGCTCCATTCTGTCCCCAGCTCCGTGCAATAAAAAGACCCGCGCAAGCCGCGCCCTGCGTAAGAGTCAAATAAGATGTTTGCTACGTTAGGCAAAGTAACAAAAACACCAACTGCGGATATGTCACCCTACTTGTCACGGATATTTATGGGTAAAACGACCGGCCCCAAATCGGCACCAGGGTCTTCTAATCAAATCAGCACAGCGTCTCTGGGCTTCGCGCATCGCTCAAAGCAAACGAATTCCCACAGCCCTGTGGAGAAAGGTCATCGTTCTAGCCCAGCACATACGAGACATAAGGAAATTCGAGAGATGCCTCAAACGCTCTCCAAAGCTTCTTCGTGGTACTGAGACTCGAGAGGTTTGGTTTCATTAATATGGTTTCATTAATTCCATATTCTGTAGAAGGCTTCTTTTCTGCCTACTTGGCACCGTGAAACATTGTTTGATCGGATTTTCTGTCGTTTTTACTTTTGTTCTATTGTTCATTGCTAGCCTGTTTTGTTTCCCTGCTGAGCAGAGTATAGGGCGGTGGGAGGTAAATCTGTTTACCTTTTGCCCGAGACTCAAGGAGTCCAAATAAAGATTGTTTTTATTAAGAGATATGTGCGAAGTTGGGGGCACAACCCCGCTGCCCACGAGTCGCCGGAAGTTGTTTCGTAGCCCTCCGTGGCCTCGGTTTATGCTTCGGGTCATTCGAGCTTTCGCACATTAGTCGAGTCAAAAATATACGCGGGATGTTGAGCATAGCTGTAAACCCGAGACTGGGAACAAGGGACGAAAACACAAAACGACATTGCTTCATTACGCGGGATGTGTAGTCAGCGCGGTAGTGTTACTACGATCTCGCGATTATAGATGACTGGTGAGCGACACGCCATTGGTTGTTTCGACGTTGGTTGACTGTGTGGTGTTTTCTTGCTTGAGCCTTTTTTTAAAAACTTCAGTTGATAGTCAGCGCTTGTCCTGTGCTCTTCTCTCGTCGTCTTCGTCTTTTTGCGCGCTGTTTTCCAATTTCAGAAGATAATCACATACATGCCCACCTAATCTCAACTACGCTCTTGTGGCTCTCAAGGGCGGTTCACACATTTCCGTTGAGTTCAACGGAGTGCGGGGGTTGCTATGGCAACAGTTGAGTCGACTCCAACCGGTTTTGTTGGAGCCGACACAGCTGTTACCATAGCAACCCCGGCACTCGGTCCGACTCAACGGAAGTGTGCGTACCGCCCTTCAGCTCGGAACGTCGCAATCTCAAGCGGTGGAGTGCGCCCGGAAAACAATGTGAAAGTTGGCCTCCTATATTCAAAGTAAAATTTATATGATGCGCGTAATATGATTCACGTGGCAAACCCAACGCCACCACCCAAGTAGCGAGATACACACAGGTCATCTCTCAACCTACCGCAAATGTCCAGAGGCAATTCACGCGCTGTCGCCGCGACCGCAATAAAAGACACCGACGCGATAAAATATGACCGACTCCCGACATAAAACATTGTACCCGTGCGCAGTCATGCTGCAGAGACGCGCCTCCTCCAAATAAAAAGAACTCGACGGCTTGAAAAGTAACACTGAATATCCGTGTGCCATCTATCTCTCTTTCAGGTCTGCGAGGAGAACAGCAAGCCCAAGGTTGTAACGAGGACGTTTTCAAAAGGAGGACCGGAAGGGGCAGGGCGGTAAAAATTAACAAGCCGAAACGGACCAGCTACAATTCTGAATATGCACAAAGAGGAGAACGACCTCGAACACGAGTCTAGAATGAAAGAACAAATAACACAAAATTTCTCGAACTTTACAACTTTCGCGGACGCTCGACTCTAAGCTATTTCAGCTGATTGAGCCCTTTCTGATGTGGTCAGGAGCAGATTGCTGGCGGGATTTGGCACTGCGGTATCACAGACGATACAAATTCAATCATTGATAATTCCATATCTAAAATCGAGCAGAGGTCCCTCTCTTTAGGATCGTGTCTCCCTCTGCGTTTTTTTTTAGGGGGATCGATAAACTAGACTCCACTGTCATCATCCTTTTCTAACACCAAAAATACTAATGCCTAAACGAGTTTTTCTTTCTTTTCTCTCTCTCTCTTTCTCTCCGGAAAATTCGCACTTTTTTTTTTTTCTTCTTATGGGTCACATGGCGGTTTTTATAGGGTCAGCCCGAGTCCTCTACACCTTCGCTCCCAGTATCTTCGGTTGGTGACCCCTACTCTCAGCTGCATCAACAACGCGATGCAAAACGGAAAAGAAAAAAAAAAAAAAAAAAGACGCAGCACGGTGCAAGAGTTGCAGCCCCATAAAGCGGAGAAAGAGACGCTGTTGTCCAGCGGTGGCGCTGCGGCGGCAAAATTTAGCGCGCACCCACCCGTGATGAACCGCACCGCTTCCCCGGCCAGTGCACCACAAAGAGGGAAGGGCGTACACCGCATCCACGCCCGCCAACGCCGAGGATTCAAATGCGGCGACGTCAACTCACGGCGCACGCCCCAAAAGGGGCGAAGCACGCGACCAGTCGGAATACGTAACGCTCTCCTCGAGGCAAGCCACCCCGAGAACAGACGAACAGATGTTCGACTCTGAAAGCGCGCGACACACATCTAAAAAAAAAAAAAGAAAAAACAACGGGCTGGATTGCAATCAAGGCTACGAGCCGCCGGAGCCAGTCCAACATTTGCGGACGTATCTCACGACTACGCGCGACGAAGCGACCATTCCGAATATCACTTGATTTTTACGCGGCATTTGATTAGCTTCGATGGCAAGCAGCGTCGCATGCGCTCCATCGTAGGCCCGCGTCACCGTCGTCGTCCCAACTCGGCGCGACATAAAGCAAGTCACCAACGCCGAGGCAGAAGAGGCCGATGAAAGGGGGATTCCTCGGTGGTGGGTGCCTGCCTTCTTCAAGGACAGCGTTGTAAACGATCGGCAACGGCAGTAAACTCTACTCGGGAATGAAGTACCGCGGCGCGTCGGGCCTCTGCGAGCCTCCCGCGACCGTTTGTCGCCGAGTGCTGGCTGCGTGGAGGTGTGCCGGCTCGATAAACAATCGATGTCGGCCTCTGGCTTCCCTCCACCGCGAGTGAGGGAGGGAGGCCGGCCATCGCCAGATGAGACTCGTCGCGGGCGCAACACTGCGGTCCGCAGACGTCACGTGCGACGAAGCCATAAAGCGAGCGCTCACACCGTCCGTCGCTCTTGCGTCCACGGTGGCTGCTGGCCGCGTGCCCGGTTTCGGGTCTGGGGAAAGCGGACGCAGACGGGCGGGAGAAGAGTGCACTCACTCGGAGTGCTCCCACACGAACGCGGAGTGGAGTGCCGAACGTCGCCTCCATTAGAGAACTCTACACCATTTCACCTTACGTCCGACCGCAAAGGACGCTACGAGCCATCTCTGCCAATCCAGCTCCGCCGTGAACGTAGCACGTGATACGCTTTCCGCCCGTCACTGCGCCCCCTCCCCAAGGTCACGTGACAACGCTCACACGGTCTTGGAAATGAAGTCTAGTAGATCGCTCCGTTAACGATACCGATGCGATGCAGGCACAAAGGCGCCAATAGAGAGTTTTAGTAGATCGTTCCGATACCTCCGATAGCCCCGATAACGATACTATGCATGCGCAAGGGAGGCGGTGGCGGAGTATCGGGTATCGTTATCGGAGTCATGGGAACGATCTACTAAAACTCTCTAATAGAGTAACGGGTATCGTTATCGGAACGATGTACTAAAACTTTCAAATAAGGAGTTTTAGTGCACATGCATCGTATTGTCATTGAATATCGTTACCGGAGTGCAAAAACTATCTACTGAAACTCTATATTACCATATTTCACAGGCAAAAATATATTGTTAAAAAAGGCGTCTTTTTTTACGTTTTCTTTTTTTTTTCTCCACACAACGCTTGTTTGTGCTTTATCTAAAGTGCAGTAACGTAGCCGACTACACACGACACACGACGTGGCATGCCCCACACAAAACGGGCGGCTAGAAACTCAAAAGCAAACCGTGGCCGGCGCTCTTCTTTTTTTTCTTCTCTAGTCTATTAGAGTGGCGGCACCATGCGGTGTCAAGATGCCGCGGGATCTGGTCCGGCCTTGGGCGAGCCGCCCCCCTATGGCAACGGTTTAAACAGCCTCAAAATGTGGGAAGGAGACTCGGTGCAAGCCCTTCGGAACGGGGAAACGGCTGCCGCCTCGGAGCACGCAGCGTGCCGCCCAGGGCCACTACCGGATGCGAGCCCCGAGGCGGCCTTGGAAGCGGGGAGGAGCCGACGCGCACGTTTCCCAAGAACATTTCAAGGGCGAGATGCCCGTTCCCCCGATGACCATCCGCGACTTCGGCGGCCGGGCAGAGTCTCGCCGTCGCGAGCATTTTACCAAGAGCATTACAGCACTGGGCCCGAGAAGAACTCCACTAACTCCACTCTCCGCTCCAATCATTCGGTCCTCCGCAGGGCCGGCTGAGAGTCGAGCAATGGCAGAGGACTAACGCCATTTCTCGAGGTATTCTTGAAAGCCGAACGTAAAGATACTTTTTTTTTTTTTAAGAGGGAGGGGGAAAGAGAGAGAGAAAAAGAAATTCTGCTCATGGAAAATTGTAGATCGTACCGATGACTCCGATGACGATACCCGATATCCCTCCGACGCCTTTGCGCGTGCATCGTATCGTTATCGGAGGTGTCGGAGCGCTGTATTAAAAATCTCCAACACTCCACGCTTTGTATCGCGGACAAACTTGAGAGAGTAGAGAAATGAGAACGAACACGCAGACGAGATCGTCAACTTTCAACATCCTGAACATCAGAGACAACGATCAAAGCACGGGGGGGGGGGGGGGGGGGGGGGGGGGTATACACACACACACACGTCTGTGCGTGTGTATTTCTGTATGTGCGTGTGGGGGTGGGTGGGTGTGTGTGTTTCGTTTCCCTGTTTGTTCTTTTGGTCTCGGCCTGTCAAGATGTCAACGAGTCTCATCGGTAGCCCAGGTGTGTGGCGGCTTCGCTCGCATGTGCACCATGTTGCTCGAGGACCGTCTACGTAGGTTCAGCATTCCTCCAGAGAGGAACGAACCAGTACAGCGTTCGTTACGTCCCCATCTAAGAGAGTTCACCAATATTCCGGTTTATGTGCCCTACCGAATACAAAAAGAAGCTCGCTAAAGTAGCACCTTTTACTCAGTAAGACTAAATTCAACTAAACGCTGTGAACGAAAAAAGAAAAAGAAAGTCTTTATTTAGAGAAAACTGACAGGAGTTTGTGCGATATCGGCTACTATTATCACAAGAAAAAGCAAGAGATGAAAAAAGACGAAAAAAGAAATGACACGTGTAACGACAAAAAGGCGAGGAAACTAATTAGCACAGGAGAAAGTCCCCCATCTAAATGCGGCAAGAAAACGACGATCGTTGAGATAAACACCGGCTTCGAGCTCCAGTAGCCCAATGAACTGGATAACGAACAGCCATGTCGGAAAACTTCCCAAATGTTCGAAGCCATCTCACAAACTTCTGCAGGGCTGCTGACAAAGGTGCGGGAGCGGGCGCGTGGCTTTGGAAAGTGCCTTCTATGGGGGATCAGTCGTACGAACAAGACATTCTGCCGAGCTAGGCTCAGACGCCTATGTCTCCACTAAAGACATGCCGCTACGTTGCAAGGCCAGTTGTATATTTACAAATCGCAAAAACAGGAACCAATTAAAATTTTCTCTTTTTACTGTGTGCGTGTGTGTGTGTGTTGTGTGTTGTGTGTGTGTGTGTGTGTGTGTGTGTGTGTGTGTGTGTGTGTGTGTGTGTGTGTGTGTGTGTGTTTTTTTTGAGAAGCGGCAATGCGTTCAGAGACTGGGGAAAAGGAGGAAACGAGAGATCGCCGGAATGGTCTCCCCAATATACCGTTTCGGTTCTTCCGTCGATCGGCCACTTGGCGCGTAGCCGCAGACCCCCGCGCACCATCCGAGCGCGCCTGCGACGCCAATCGGGCCGGGGATCTTGCATCGGGCCAAGAGGCGCATTCACCCCGACCCGCTCCCCGACTGAGTCAGCCGGAGAAAACTGGAATGACGAGCACTCGGGCTGTATTCAAAGCGCTGGGAAGCGGCAGCCACCGACGGATCGATCGAAGAGCCCGCTCTTCCAGTCCGCCCGCCTCACGGCGCAGCGCAGGCAGCACGCATGCACACGCTTGGAGCGGCGTTCTGGCACGTCAGACGGCACGAAAGCGCCCGAGCCGAAAGCTCCACCTAAGGCATACCGCTCCAGACACTCGAGCTATACTCGGTGTTTAAAATCGTCCGTCGCTGCCAGCCAGGTGTCCGAAGCCTTATTTGAAATGGCAGGAAACGGTTTTCCGTCCTCCAGAAACGTTGAAACACTCCGCGACGGAACAATATTAACTATGCCGCTCCAGCTTCCTGACATTGAATCAGAAGTTCGGGAAGCCGCATGTTCGAATCGCCGAAACAATTGCCCGCTCTGGTTTAAGCCCACCAAAAATGACGGCACACATAAGCGACTCGTGGAATGCAACGCCGATACTCCAAGCTATAGGTTATTGGTAGCTCTATAGTACTACGGACAGCGCAGAATCGACCGAGCCAACAGCTTGACGCGTGGAGATGAGCGCTTCTGGCAACCCCATTTATCGGTTCGAGATTTCCGAATTTTTTAACGCAAATTTTGAAAGGAGTTTGACGATTTTGGGCATGGGCGGGAATTTCAAATGAGCTGACGCCGCTTGGAAGAGGAAATTCGCAATATTTATCGGGCACATTTTTTTTTTTTTTTTTCTGTTAGAGCGTATATTATGTTCCAAACACTCGTGACTATATAGCCTAAAATGTACATCAAACTACTACGTATCTTTTTTTTCAATTACATATTAATATTAGGCAGCACCGTTAAAGAAGTCGAACTTCGTCAAATTTCGCTAAAGTTCGCAAAGTTCGACAAACGTTCGCGACATCCCCGCTCGACCCCAGTCAAGCGGTTCATCATTTTTCACGTACTGTCCCTCGTAAACGCTTTTTCCCTGCCACAGAAGGATAAAAGCGGTACGCGAATGCTCGCGTCCAATTGTGGGTCTCTCAAAGCCACAGCAGCTACCCGCCCGTGGCACTGTCCTCCGAAGTCCCCAGTTGCAACATGCACAATGGCGAGGGGACGCCAAGAGAGGGCCTCGGACATTGGCGAGACGGATTGCAAAACGACGGGACAGTTTGACAGGAAAAATGAATTGACGTCCCATTTCGTTTTTAGATGCCCATAAACCCTAGCCAAGCAGTATTACGAGATCTCGTTTCGCGCGTGTCTGCGTGTGCATGTGTGTGTGTGTTTGTGGCGGCGGTCCGAGGGCCTATAAAACGCGTCTCGGCGCAGTGATTGAGAAGCGCTCGAAACATACGTTATCATTTCTGAAATGGACAATAAAATGGGACAATCCGAGAGGCTGTATACGCTTTCGCGTTTGGAAATCATTAAAAAAAAAAGAAAGCTATCCTCATATTCTTCCTGCGCATTAATTAGTACTCCCCCTCTCGGCGTGAACCGCGGTTTCGGCATGGCACAACCCCCGAAAACCTAACGATTCTCAGTTAATAGTATGTAGAAGCAGGAAAGAGAAGAGTTTCGAAATACGGGGCCCCAACGCTTTGGGTCCACCAAGCTTGGGGCGTCGCACTGCGCGTGCTTTGTGGGACATCCCCAGCTGCTAGGGGGACCAAAAGCATTATTCGAAAACTCCCCCACTGGTGGTTTTTGCCTGACGTGGGGTTTCTCACGCTGGCTATGGAAAAATATCACGGGCTATTGCAGTTTCCATGAGATGAATGCAGGGGAAAGGAGAGGTTAAGAAAATAAAGTAGAATAAAGAATCGACAAAAAAAAAACATTCAAAAGTGAGAAAATGGGCACATCTAGAATGTGAGTATCACAAAGCGTTCACAAGGTCCCGCAGGAAAATGCATGAGAACATTATCACTCGCAAGCAAGTAGGAAAAAGAGAAGGAGGCGGTCATATTGTCTCGCACATCCACAGCCTTGCCAGAAGCACACAGGGATCGGCGGCCGAGAGTATTAATCCATGGCAACTCGGAGAACCTGGAGCGAAAACTCGCGCTGCAGGATACACAGATCCTGGGTTCAATCCTCACCCCTGCCCGTTTCGATCCCGATGAGCACCGCACAGGCGTGCGGTCCTTTAAGCACGTTAAAGACCCCAGGCTAGCAGTCGTAGTGCATTGGCCAAGTTTCTCATTTACAGCGGAAACAGCACATGTCCATTGGGGCTGGCTCGCTTCCCGCCGTCTAAACATACACGCAACACAATTCACCCTTTAAAAACATGGTTCCAGAGGTTCTGGTATGAAAACATATGTTCGCGTTCCAGGGATTCACGAGCGACCATGAAAGGTTTCCAAGCGAGAGGCCGGCGGTGCCAGCGCGCGTGGTATGCACGAACGTTCTCTGCCCACAGCAGCTAACTTTTTTTTTTTTTAAGAAAATGCATAGTGAAAAGAGGTTTCTCACCGTGAACATTCGAGACCGCGACATCTTCGTCCACCCGAACTCGCGCAAACGACACGACTGGCCCTACGTCACGCAGGTACGAAATTAAAAAGATATTTTGGAGGTGCACGCGATGAGAGCTTGAACACTTCAGGGTTGGGACACACGGTCAGAACCAAGTTCCAGATATCACTCGGGTATCGCACTCAATCCGACGAGCCAGAAACAGCACAGATAAAGCAACGCTGGGCCGCGACAAGTTCTGGAACAACGGATTGCAGCAGCCACGCAGCGCAGGCTCATGCGTTCCTTGCCAGTCGAAGGAAGAGACGCCGAATGAACGCGCCGTGCTGAGGATAGAGTGCCTTCACGTGCGCTTTGCTTGGTGGGATGACATCTGACCATTTGGTTTCGAACGCTTTTGATTCTTTTGTTCTAGAACGCGTGAAAGAGCGTCTGTCGGGCCAAGCTTCGCTGTACTACGGCGATATTGAGCTCATGAGCGCGTGCTGTCGACATCGGGTACTAGGGTGCCTTCATGTGCGCTTTGCTTAGGGTGGAGACATCTCGCCATTTTGTCCCACACATTTATTTTTGTTTTTTGTTCAGAAGCGCGTGAAAGAGCGTGTCCCTGCACGCGTTTGTGGCGGTGACTGTGCTATGGCGACATTTTGTTTTCGTCAATTTCTTTGTATTTTACCCGTGAGCGCGTGCTGTCGGCATCGGGGACTACAAAGGGTGGCATCACCCTTAACAGAAGGACATTGAGGCACCCTTTCGGGTACTAAAGACAATAGACCAATCTCACCAGCCACAGAGCCGTATATGTAGAGAGTTTGGTCAATGGGAGGCGCGGGCAGAGCCAGGGCGTGCGGCAGACTCGGAAAGAGGGCTTGGCATGCTCTCTTGACCAACCAGAAGCCGAAAAGAATCCCCTAGCGGTGGTAGCGAGAAACAGTTCTGAGCCGATCGATCATCGAAGGTCTATGTTCGTATATGGTTTTAATAAGTGCGTAAGAGTGAAGTGTAGTAACTCTTTGTGGTTGAAAATAGGGTGCACATGATGTTTCGATCATGATCATGCAGAAAGATGTAAGAAACGAATGCGCCGCTCAACTCTGTTTTGCGCGGACAGAGTGTGACCGCTCTGACGGCAGATTCCCGGCGCTCGGCTTTGGCGTAAGGATTATGTCGATTTTTCCGCTAGTCGCACTCTTCCACCATCATTTTAGATGAGTGTGATTGAAACATCACGTGTACCATATTTTCAGCCATCAAGAGTTACTCCAATGCAGTTATCAGGTTTGTTTCTCGCGACCACCGCCAGGGTATTATTTCCGGCTTCTGGTTGGTCACATTCGAATTTCTGAAGACGCCCTGGAACACGCCCAGCCCGCTTTCGGCCAATGGCGCCGCTTCATTTGTCTCCTATACTTCCCAACGAATGGCCAAACTCTCTACATATACGGCTCTGACCAGCCAGCTTGACTATGCCACCCCTGCCGAAATGCATCGAGGGAACTTTAAGTCTTTCTGCACGCGCAAAAACCTTGCTCGAGCTCTGCGCGTGTGGAGCATGAGACGGCACGAGCCCTCGCATGCAAGGCCGTCTGCCTCCCGGGAACTAAACTTATGGTGGCGTCACACATGCGCCGAACGCTTGGTGAGATCGGTCTATTGCAAGCGTGGTGCCCCCGACTAAAGGATGGCAGCATTCTAAACACAGGGACCATTGAGGCACCCTAGCTATACTTTTCCTGCGCTGAATCTTTGAACTGTGGCGCCCTCGTAGTACAAGCTCACCTAATTGAATGTTAAGTTGGGCTAGTTGGTTGTTCATGACTGGAAGGAAGCGCCGAAAGACAGGGACAAAAGAAGTAGGTAACGACGACACGTGGCGCCACGTGTCGTCGTTACCTACTTCTTTTGTCCGTCTTTCGGCGCTTCCTTCCAGTCACCTAATTGGGCCTCGCACTGTGGCGCCTTTCATTGTTTTTTTTTTTTTTATCTTTTTTTTTTTTTTTTTTTTGCAGTGCTGAAGAATTGAAAAACACGTTTCTGCTTCCGAAGTCGGCTATAGATTCAACGCCTTGTAAGACAATCGAAAGTGCCAGATTCACGCCACCACCGGTAGGGTACGCGTCTCTCATCTCTGGGTGGCGACGTCGTGATCGCGTTCCGCACCAGAGCAGTCACGCTTCCCCAGTGTGACAGTTTGAGAGGCTCATGTTTGTACTACCCAGAAAACAAGTCCTAACAAGTTCCTTTTCGCAGCGCCCGCTGGGCAACGAGGAGGCCTATGGTGGCCGTATACCGCAGGGCGTTCGTTCAGAGTCTCCGCAGTTTTACACATTTTGATACCAGAAACGGGCTTTTGGCCGGTGCCATCATCAGTGTTCGTGCGTAAGACCGCGTGGCCTTAGAAAGCGTTCCTCTCGCACTGGTCCGCTTAACGGAGGAGCACCTCTAGGGTCTTTATTTTACCCTCAATAAAATCATTTCTCTCTCTCTGTCGGTGGCTCGAGTGATCGAAGCAGAGCCAAGCTCGCGCGCCTGCAGCTTTGATAGCCTGGCACGCAACTGGCGAAATCGAGCGACACGTTCGATGTGGACACTTTTCTCGAGTGATTAGCTCGCGCTCATTCACGTGGCACACCTAAGGCGCGCGAAACGTCGATCAGCGACTGCACGGACTCGACTTTCGTCTCACGCCAGTCCGAGCGACCCAAGTAATCCAAGAATCTGCGAAACTCGCTCGAAACAGTGCACGCGCCCCAAGGTTGACGCGTCCGAACGTGTGACGTCGCAATTAAGATTTTTTTTTTTTAAATATTGATTGTGTTTTAGCTATTGGTGTAAGGCGAATGCAAATAAATAGAAAGAGAGTACGACAAAAAAAGCCCGAAATGAGACATTGGGAAGCGTTCTTGCAAAGCATAGCAGCAGGAAGCGGACAAAGGAAGTTTGAGATTGCACCCAAAGCACGACTTTGCCGCACCTCCTGCACTACTCGGCGAAAACAAGAAAATATGGCGGGGAAGAACCTTTGTTTGTGGGCAAAGGAGAACGTCGCTCTGTCTTCTGGAGCACTGCTGAGGGAGGCTCGAGTACGTCGTTTGCACACAACCCAAAGATCGCCGAGACTCCTTTGGGGAGGCAACTCGACTTCAGAGAAGACGACAATTAGTGGACGCCATATTTGGAGCGCATTGTTCACTACGCCCGCACAGACCGAGCTCAGATTTACAGGCTGCTAAGATCGGGCAATCTTGATGGTGTGGAATGCCCGCCGCAAAAGAACTGTAGAAACGCTCCGCCAATACGTGCTCAGCAGCCGCGGACTCTGCTATGGCCGCCAGTGAATACTCCTCATATACTCCTTTCGAAAGTCATGTGCCGACTGACGAAAGAACCGACCCACTGCACAATGGCGGAACTGGCTCTTTTGGTGGCGCCCTCTTACGGTTCCCTCTCGTGACGTCATTAGCTTCGGCCAGAACAATCGGTTGGAACGTTTATATAAAGAAGCGTTCGTCCGTGATTTTCACCCATTCCGATACTGTCGACTTAGCGAACATCAGCAGGTAGGCTTGCCTCTTCTGTTTTGTGCCTCTGCACTAGGAACAACGCTCGTTCTAGCGTGCACAGTAAAATGAGAGTGGCCACCAAAACAATTCCGCGTTTCTGCGTGTGCTATGCTCATTTCAGAATCCACGTCACACCTACGCACGATCGATCCCTCTCTTTTTCTCTCTCTCTCCCTGCATTACCATCATCTGTGCTTGTCAATTTGATCATTTCTTCTTTCTTCCGAGTATGTAGCAGACGGGAACTATACGCGAGTTGACCCGATTGTTTCAAACAAGTGCCTATCAATACATCCACCCCCTGATCGCGATCGTATTGGGACGTTACGCAGTCTATTAACTTCCTATTTCCGGGTGCATATCTCCCTAGTACCCGCGATATTGTAATGGACCTATGAGACTATTCTTTGTTTTTGCTTCGGCTTCGTAGTGCTCCGAAATTTGGTACGAAGGGTGCGACACAAAGTAATTACCGCAAGGCTATGGCTCTGTGCCATCTCTTTACAGAAACCTAAAAAATACTGATATTCAGAAAAAAGTGTTTGTATGATTAAAAAAAAGAAAAAAAATGTCGCTGTAAAGTAACGGGTTACTGGAGTTAAAAAAAATGGTAAAGACTAAGTCTTTCTAACATTTCCGTTGATGCCTTCATTCTTTAGATCAATTGAATCCTACTCCCAACCTAAAATCCCAACAATACAAAAACATTTTTTTTTTTTTAACGTGAAATACGAACAATTTGCTAAAAAATCTTCCTTTTCGTTTACAACTTTCGCTCGGGGCAAGAAGTTACCAAGCCGCAGCATTGCAGTAGATTGCACAATCGCTGCGAAAGTGGTTTGTGAGATTTGCTCGCGAAACGGGTTCGCCGACCCACGGGCACAGGTCGTGTTTCTTTGAATTCACTCAAACAATCGCAACCCTCAACGGTCTTTAAAAAAAAAAAAAAAAAAATGCTCGCAAAGCGAAACGAGAACATTCAGGCAGCGAATGAAGAACACAGGCATCTGATTGCTCGGCGTGATCCGGGAACGTATCGCAGCACGCGCAACCATCAGTTTCAACTTTGGCAAGTGCCCCCGAGAGGCGCCTCATATCTGGCTGCACGAAGGTACGCGGCTGGCTGGCTCCCTGCGCCGCACGCGATGTCGTAAGACACTCCCTGTCGCTCCGTCACGTGCATACACACTGGTTGCATGCAACCAAGTAGGAGGCCTGGGTGGGGTTTCCAATTTGTCTTCCATGTTTGCGTTCCGGAGGCTTCACGTAGATCCCTTCGCGTCTTCTAAGAGGTCTCGCTGCAGGAAAACGATCATCTGCTTCATCTCGATCGTGCTTGCCTCGTAAAGTCCAGCCCCCCAAAAAATGCTGTTACGTCATTCGAGCTATACGGTTTCCACTGTGTGACTGGCGCCAAAATGGGTGCGGTGAAGCCGAAGAAAAATGGTGCGAGATCACATTAGGTATTCGAATAAAATCGAGGATCCGCCAGCGAGATTATCCAAGTCACCCAGAGTGCCTTCATACACAGACAGGCTTTAATGTCACCACAGGCGACGCCATGCATTGAAATGGCGGGCTTCTAAAAGAACTATTGCTATTGGCGGCGAGATCTTCTGGTGGCGCCCTCTTACGGTTCCCTCTCGTGACGTCATTACCTTGCGAACAACAAGTTCGATGGTGTTTGTAATGAGCATGGTGGAAGTTTGAAATCGTTTGAAAGCAACACTGCCAACACCGTCAAAATTGAAGTTGTTACATTTGATGAGAAATCCTTTGCTGACGTAAAAGTCAGCATTCGGCCAGTCGTGGCAGGCCGACCACAGCGCCGCTTTCGATCGCTCACGTCGCCAATAGGGAGCATTCACTGGCGGCCATAGCGGTGTGCGCTACTGCCGAACGCGTCTTAATAGGTGGGAACAGCGCAGGAAAAACCGACGAAGGACGAGTAGAAGAAGTGCACAGACACAGCGCTGTGTCTGTGCACTTCTTCTACTCGTCCTTCGTCGGTTTTTTCTGCGCTGTTCCCACCTATTAAGATGCTTAACCAACTCGCCCAACTCTCTCCCGTGTTGCCGAACGCGTACTGAAGGCGAGCTTCCTTGGTTCTTTTGCAACGTGCACTGTACACCATCAAGATTGCCGGTCTTAGCAGACCAATAACGTGAGCTCGTTTTGAGCACGCACTCAAAACGACAACTTTGTTCGGCGTTTCAGAAGTGAAGAACGGAGCTCACGGTGCGCAGCCACTCGGCGTAGCCACAGAACGTTGTCCGAGAGTGTTCCTTTACAACGAGCCGTCCCAAAAATGTATCATGTTGCTTAGAAATACCAAAGTCTGAAGTGTGACGAAGGCTATGACCGGAATCACCGGACAAGAAACTAATGGCGAATTCAAGTGGTCAATCAATCGCCGGCGAGCCCCCGACGTCGGCACCGGCCACCAAAAACGCGCCGGCGGCGCACTACTCTCTCAACCCGAATGCAAAACGCCGACAGATGGCGTCTTCTTTCGCCTGGGTGGCACGTGAGTTTCGTCAACTTTTTCATACTATGGTACACTGAGCACCCTGAATGCGTCAACATAGAATTTGAGTCTTTGAGATGTGTGGAAACACGTATATAAAGAGTCATCATCACAGTTCGCACAGCTTACAGGATCTTAAATTATAAAATTAATGGGAGGGAAGATTACCAATTCTGTGTGGTACTCGTCCGCACACGCCTCAAATTTCAATGCCGAAGCCGAGCATTCCAAGGACTTACATGACAGCCCCCGAATGCTTAGCGCATATAGAAGCTTATGTCACGGCACGGTGACATCAACAATAAAGCGACTAACGTGTGGAATGTTCAGGCTCCGCTTGTCTGCAATTCTTTCTTCACCAGCCGTCAAAAGGTCGCCATTAGCATGTACAGATGAAATACACTTAAATTATGATAGTTATGGAAGTGGTCAGACAATTTCGGGAAAGGTCTATTCTAGCAAATCAACACTGCTTCCCCCCCCCCCCCCCCCAAAAAAAAAAAAAAAAAAGGAAATGAGGTTTTTTTCTAAAACAATCGCTGGAGATAAGTTAGATAATTTAACAATACAACATCACAGATTCACAATAGACCTGTAGAAGGGCATGCACTTGGGCTAGTTGGTGATCCATGCTGGTGAGGGTAAAAGCGCTATAAACAACGGACGAGTAAAAGAAACGAACAACACAGAGCGCTGTGTTGTTTGTTTCTTTTACTCGTCCGTTGTTTTTAGCGCTTTTACCCTCACATTCACAATAGACCACTCATCCATATTTTACTATATTCGGTCAGCTCTTTCATCTAAAAACCAAAAACTTGCGATAACTTATGCCAAAAAAGGGTGTCATAACAGACTTAGTTTCACAAAACGCGGCACGATATTATTGAAGGCTGTAATTTTATACGAAAAAGCCTAGCCCAGTGAGAAGTACCTAAATCGCAAGCTAGTTTCAAAAACCTTCTATCAAATTTCTTTTCTTTTTTTTTTTTCAGTGAGCGTCGTCGAGCTACGTGATCAGGACCAGTGGAAATCAATCGCACCGTCAGGCATCGCCCATCCATCAACTTGCCGCCACCCGGTGCCATTTCGTGTTTTTCTCGTTTCAGACTCGTTTATTTTTCTTTCTTATTTCTTTCTCTTCGACTAGTTTTTATTTTCCTCGGTAAAGCCGATGTAAACTCGGCGACTGTATATAAATCGACGCAATTGAAGAAGCGATATTTCACTCGAGCCGAAAGAACGAGCAGGTCGACGCGCGCAAGCGCCGACAGTTCGAACTACTAAACGTACACATACTTCGTCTTATGCCACATATGTTAGCGAGTCAATAAATCGTCATAACCTCAATATTTGCCCCCTTCCAACCAGCCTCGTTTTCTTCACTCCGAAACTGTTTTCTTCTTCATTCGTTTCACCGCGAGCGGTCAGTTTCTTCTTTTTTTGCGCGTTATTCTTTCTCCTCGCGTGTGTCTTCGTGATATCCCACGCGCGGTTTGGTATCCACCCTTTGCGCAAGGGCCAGCCCGCCCGAATAAGTAAACAAAAGCCGGGCAAAGTGCACGTCGAAAAGAAGGACGCCGTCGTTCCGTTTCTCTTCCCTCAGACCGGGCACAAAGTAGAGCAGCGCGCTCGGCCACCGCCGAGTTCGCGACCGGAGCACGCAGCAGCAGGCGGCGTGCAGTGGCGGGCGGCGCAGAGTACGAACAGCTGAGTTCCCTCCCGCCCGCCGGATCGGCCGCTGCGCTGTGGCCTCTCCAACTTTCAATCCGGTCGTACCGGCAACGCTGCTAATTACACCACACAAAAGACAGTCCGAGGGGGACACTGTCTGAGCACACAATAACTATCCTCAGATGCTACGAAATAGTGGCCCAGTCGAACAGCCTCAAAAGCGCGAGTCACTGGTGCTTTTCTGTTGATGGTTGGGTCCGTGCCCAGATGGTAGAAATGAACCCCGAGTTTTACGCGTGCCAGATGCCGAAAGCACGTAGCAGCGCTGCATAGGTGGAATACGCACAAACCGTATACGTTCTCGCTCGCTTCTCACGCGCCAGGCTCAGTAGATTTCGCCGTTCATGCAGGAACGGAGACAGGTGCACGGTCTTCCTGTATGGACGTCACTCAGTTCACAAGTGTACTTCGAGCCACAGTGCTACAAAAAGGTGACCGCCCAAGTCGCTCTCTCTTCCTTTTCTTTGTGTGTGGGGGTGCGCCTGTGTGTGTGCGCGTGAACAAGACGACTCCTGCGTCATTCCTGTTCCGACCCGGGATGTATACAGTGAGGGCCCTTTGAGCGCCTCTTTCCCTGGACAGGTGCCAATTAACGAAGAAACATCGGTCGATCAGGAAACCGGCGTTCGAAAGACGCTGCCCCCAGCCGGGATCCAAACACCAGGGAACAACCGCGAGGCTCTGAATAGCAGCGTTTATTGGAGGACTACTTTCTGCGTCATTTCAGAAGTAACGACGGCGCGTGTACAGCTGCGATCGCCGTAGATCGGCATTCAAAGTGCGTGAGCGAACTCGATGGTTCTTGCTACAGTGTATCACAACTTTGACTGCATTGCCATTAAGCGTTGTTCACAATGCATATGTGGGCAACCGGAGGTAATCCACAGTCAAGCGAAACGTCCAAGTGTTACTCTGTCGTACTCATACGTACCAAGCATGGTACTAGCCTAAGTTTCCCCCTTTTGACGACTACGGACAACACGTCCCGTCTTTGCACTTTTCCGGGATAAGCACTTGACGAAGGTATTTCCGGGATTTGAAGGTATTTCCGGATTGCGTCCATCGGTCACGCCTATGCTACAGTTTGTTACAGTGCCGCCCTCGGCGTTGTTAGAACCAGTTTGTTCGTTAGAAGACAATTCGATTAACTCCCAGTGGCGCGACGGACACCATATTTTATAACCACCGAAAAACCAATACCAGCTCCTCGGTGAGAAATTTCCCTCGTGCACGCGCACGTTCTATTTTATGGCTAGTTGGTGACGCTAACGCATAAACAAAACCACAGCCTCCTCTATACTCACAAAGCTTGGCAGTTCGACGACGGGGCCATGGACTGCCCAGGTCGCAGATTTAGAGCGCGAGGAACTGGTAGCACAGGACATCAAAGAGCCATTTCTCGGGGAACCTGGATGTCAGCGCACAGCTTTTGCACTGGCGAGGACCCGAAACACACTTGTTCGCTCGGAAGAAGTGTGTTTCGGCGCCTGGCCACAGCGGGGCGCCAGTCACGTGGCTCTCCTCTCATCCGTTGTCTGCCGCTCCACCTTTTCCATTTCGGCGGCCGCTTTTCGTGGCGATCTTCCAGGCTTTGTCAGTATATATGAGGCTATGACAAAACTGAGAGTGTATTTGACAGGACTGTCAGCAATGCTCGTTGAATTCTGTGCAGACCGTAAGAATGGCATGTTGTCAAAACGAGGTTACGTCAATAAAACCAACCTTCGATGTATCCTTCAGTCCCATGAAGACATTGTAGTTGATGTTACAAGCGCCACCTCATTCTATCGCAATGTGCTTTTGCTAAATGAGCATGCGCGCGGCGTGCTAGACATCTGCCATAAGTAAGATCTTGCCCCGTTAGATACAGCAAAGTTAAAGACGCGGCGACGTACCGCGCCGGCACGCAGTCCACGAACCCAACGAGGGAACAGTAACGAGTCACAGCGAACCGGAAAGCCTGTTCTGTTAGCGCGACCGAGAGTGGGCGGAAGTGCAAGTAAGTGGCGGTCAGAGCAGACTTCCGGTCAACCGTCAATGCCGAGGAAACCGCACCCACCCCTTTGAGAGGGCGGGCCCTCTTTCCGACTTCCGGCGCGGGCTTTGGGCGAGGGATTCGCTACAGCCTCCCGATTCCCTCTGCCGATTCCTCAGGACCTCGGGCATCGCGTGCACCCAAATGGAAGCTGCGCCTCTTTCACTCTCTCTACCCGCGGTTTGAGCGTAAAGGCCCGTTCACACTCTTGCGACTGAGTAAGACCGAGAGAGACCAGACCGGTTTTTAAGCCTCTTGCGATCTCTCAGGACCAGTGTTGGACAAAATACTCGATAAAAGTACTTGAGTTACTAAATACCTGCTTCATAAAGTATTTAAAATACTACTCAAGTTACTTTCACTGTAAAGTATCTTGAGTAGAGTACAAATACTTAGAAAAGTATTTCAATTACTTCTGAAGATACTTCCGCATTGCGTAATTTGTACTGACGTCACTGACAACGACAATTATACAGCTGCACAAATCTGGGTTGCCAGCATAGTTTATTAGCACGCAACAACACAAGACGGAAAAAAAAAAGGTATCGTAGGACTTTTTTGTGCGGTGGAGCAGGACATTGTCACGAATGACAGATGATGAGGTGGCGAATAACTGAAGAAACTAAACGTTTAATGGAGCGAACTTGTGCCCAAAACAAAATAGAGAAAGACTAGCGTCGCAGGCGCTGATGTCGGCGAAACAACAGGATTGAGCGTTCAAGCGAGACTGACTCCGGACCGCCAATCGGAGCACCTTGTGTACGCGCTTGGGTTTCGGGAACATTTGGCGCCGAAAGTTCGGCGCGTAGAACATCCGTAACTCGATCAGACGACAAGGTTCTCGAACCTACGATAATGTCAAGTTGAAAGAATAAATAAAAGAGTGGCCCGCGCTCTCTGGTATCGAACTCGGAGCCTCCGCGCGAGAGCCAAGCGCGGTAACCATTCGGCCACGCACTTGCTTGGCAACGCGCGTGGCAATATCACTGATAGAGGTTACAAAACATTTGGGACAAGCAAGAAGTCGCTTTAGCTATTGGGGAAGAGATCAAACCGTGACGCCCCAAGCGGTTAACTGTAGAACTACATTGACGGGGACAACAACCACAATGACTCAGCGCTCGGCTGACGGCTGACGCGGCGTCAGCGTTCGGCTGGAGTTCGTGTTCTCCGGTGAAGGGGTGGAGGGGCTCTTTTGTTACAACTCCGGCCTGCGTGAACAATACAGCATGCACGGGCCATATGCCCATCTCAGCACATAAGCCCAAGTGGGTCAAACTCTCATCCTCTGACGACTGCTTTCGGGACAGATCCGGCACTTAACGTCACTTCGCTAATTGTTAGTATTTTTATATTACACTGTGCCCCGCGCTCTAATGACAAAGATGACATATGAAAATGCCAAGAAGGCCTGTGGGCAGGTGCACAGGCCTTGTGTTGGGTAAATACCGAGGTGTGGGGGTGACAAACGGGTCAGGGCGCCTCGCCAATAGTGACATCGCTGAATATCACGTCCTGCGGAGCACCTTAGCCGCATCGTTTAACTACAATTCATATTCCTTATATGGGGAGTTCACTATAAACAAACTTGGCATACGGATATGAGTGAATGGATAACAAAAAGAACCCACATAATAGTCACGGCAGTGGTCCCACCTTCTTCAGGTAGGTTGCGTTCAGAAAGGCACTCAACGTTGGGGGACACTTTGTTTGCATTGTGAAAGGTCATCGAGCTCGTAGTTCGTTTCCTGTCCTGTTCTTTGCATATCAATGTTCGCTAACAGACAGTGTTCGCGAGAGCAATATGTGACGGACTGACGAGAAAAAGAAGCCAAGAAAAACCTCGACGTTTTGCCCCCAGCGGGGTCCCCCAATATACAAAAGGCAAAACAAAAATGTCCTGTTCTTTTTTGTGTGTGTGTCCTTTTCTCATTTTATTCTATTTGTTATTGTCTTGACACTCAAGTCTGCATTGTTGTCATGGGTCGTTTACCGGTTTGCGTTGCGGCCCAGGGTGGCATCTTTACTTCCGTAAAACCACACCTTTTGTTTGAGAATTTTTGTTGGAGGGGGGGAAACTATGGAAATGAAAGGCGCGCTCTTGGAAAAACGAGGGGAAAACCTTCATTGTACGAACTTTGGGCTGAAATATGACTCACAATCGGCAGAAAAGCGATGTTTTCACGAGCTCAATCTAAGTCACCGTAGCTTATCGGAGCTAGCAACAGGATTTGGTTGCTCGAAACAATGTGCATGTTTGCTCGTGCCACGCCCACGTCACTTCATACCGAAAAACTCGGAAAATGGCGGAATATCAAAACTGTATTTGGGATAACTAGTACAAGATACTCGGAATTATAATTAAAATACAGTATGAAACACTTTCAATCAAAAGTATTTGCATGATAGCAAGATACTTCAAAAAGTATTTAAAATACAGTCTCTTGAGTAGAGTATTTGAGATAGGCACAAGTCTGCTTAGGACCAGCTCCGCTGCAGCGCATCCGGTCCTAAGAAGTCGCAAAAAGCTTAAAAACAGGTCTGGTCTCTCTCGGTCTTACTCGGTCGCAAGAGTGTGAACGGCGCTTAACTGGCAGCGTCACGACTCCTCGCGTTCCACTTGGACACATTGCGCGGAGCTCGGTCAGCGTATCCTATGTGGAACAGCAAACGCCTCGTCGTAAGCAGTCAGTAGCGGTGGTACCGCAGTCGGTCACGCTCGAGCACGAATGTCTGCACCAGCCTTCAGTTACCCTGTAAACCAGTATGTATAAAAACAAATAATAAAGTACCCAGATCACCATGCACCCACGCAATATATAAGCATATTGTTGAATTAACAGCGCAAATACGACAAGGAAGGAGAGACAGGATAGAGCGCTGAATCCTGTCTCCCTTGTCTCCCCTTCCTTGCCGTATTTGCGCTGTTAGTTCAACAAAATGATCAACCAACTAGCCCACCAGATGATTGTGATGCAATATATAAGCAAATTGCCTAATCACAGCTGCATAGCTCCCTCCCCTCTCGATGTCGAATGTCATCCACAACGTGCCCGCATAGCTGTCAATGTCAGAGCTCCTTCCTCTACAACAAACGAGTGTGGATGGAGTCCAGGCCCGGCACAACCGCCAAGCAGAGGAATGACCCGAAGGGATGAAGAAATATCCCCTCGAAAGTGGCGCGGCCCCCAGCGCACGGGCGACGCCCCCTCGCTGGCGCAGCCACAACAGCCGCAGCGGCGGCAAACCGGGTACAATTAGGTACAATGGTACACAGTCCTGCCGCGGGGACTGGTGGAAGCGAAGTCCGGGAGCGAGGCAGGGCAAGCGGCGCACATCCGTCAAGTGGCCCCCGCGAACGAAACAACTGCGTACGCCTGCTCCACCGTGGCCTGCTCCTCGGTACCGTCCGCACGTGTCCGTCCCTCGTGCGATTTCGGGGGAACCCATCGGTTGCGCTCCCACGCCAGTCGGGGTATGGCCGGACCGGGCCGCCAGCGCACAGGGGGCTCGCTTCGCAACTCTGCCAGCCCAGCCGCCATTTGGAAGAGCGTCCGGCGTACCACGACGGAAGATGCACTCTTCTCCTTTCGTCCTTGCCTCAGCTCCCTCGCTCCGCAGAACCAAAAACAAGGACAGCAAACACGCAGGCGCAAAGCCAGTTTCATGCGGTGTCATTCTGCTTGCGACTGTCAGTTGCAACGTCATTCGTGCGGCAAAGAAAGAAAAAAGCGCGGACGGCAGCTCAAGTGCGTGCGGTGTCCACAAGCTCCTTGCCGCGCGAGACCGAAAATCGCGGGCAGATCTTGCACCACAACTTCGCCCGACGGTGCGTACTCTTTGCGCATGGCGCAAGTCACTGTTCTGACATCAGGCGCAGAGCAAACGCCGTCGTTCGAAATTCGTCGCTTTTCTCCCTCCACGTGTACTCCGGCCTTTACGGATTCGTTGAACTAAACTTCTGAAACACCCCTAGACAGAGGAAACGGAGGATTCATTGGTGCCAAAGTAAAGAACGCGAAGAAAGAGTCCCCGCTCCGAAAGGTCGGTGACTCTCCATGTTAATTGGTGTTCCCATAGGAACACCAATCAACATGGAGCCCCCTATCGACATGCTCCGACAGCACCGAGAACACACCCAGTCAACGCGGCCACTCTCTTCCGAGAGAAAAGAGAAAGTTCTTCGTCACGTCACCAAGAACATCGATCGCATGTGCACGTTGCAAGCAACACCCAACGCGAGCACAGACCGAATCTCTCGACTCCCTGGTTAATCGAGGCTCTAAATTGCCACGGCTTACAGCGTCCGACTGGAAACGATACCTGGGCCTAAAGCGTGGCTGACTGCTGTGCGTGGAAACAAGGCGGGTCGTAACAGGGAACTCCGTTACGTCGGTGGGCTCTTGCACGACTCCGTGTGCTCGTAACAAAGCCAGACGCTCACCGGAGCCAACGATACGTGCATCCGTAACGGTGCCTTCTATAACACTGGTGACTGAAGCTCTCTATCGATGCCCCCTTCCCCTGCCAACCGAACCCGCAACTGGTGGATGTACGCTGCGTGCCCAGCTTGCGTAGCATCGTCGCCAGGTTAAGACTTTAGGGGGAAGCTCCTCCCACCTCTTCAACTTTAGTAGAACGAACGCTGGAGAGGAGGTAAATAGCTGAGCAGAGAAAACGACGAGGTCGCAGCTTCCGCCCCAGCCCGCAATAAGAGACAAGACACCAGCTCCTTTACTCGAGTCTGTCAATCTAGGATTGTGGTATCCTCGCACTCTCGACCAGCTGTTACCAGACGGCGGTCGTTACACAACTCGAGCGCGGACAAGAAGCGCTTGTTACGAGGAGGCTACACGAGATGCGAGGCACGCACGTGACCTAACATGGCGCACAGGACGTCAAGTAGGACAGAGCGTCGTCCCCGCGCCGCCGCCGAGCTTGCAGCTGCTGTCACCGAGGCGGCGGCGCTCCGTGCCTTCCCGCCTGCGGGAGAGTGGAGCGTGTCCAACGCACTCCAGTCGACGACGCTGGTGCGTCCACCGCGGAAACCGGGCAGCCGGAGAAGAGCAAACAGAACCCGCAACGACGCGTCTCAATGTTCCGTAACAATAGAAAGTTCGTGTGACGTGATACTAAATGCCCGTCTAAACTCCAACCTAACGTGAACGAGCGGAGAAGCACGATCACAGCGATCGAGTATCTGTCCACTGACGACGGAACGCAAGAGCACCCAGAGATGGAAGGTTCAGTCACTCTGGGGTTCTGGCGACCGTAAGCGGAGGGTGCTATCGTTTCCGAGAATATTCGCGTCCGATCGCGTACGAAAGAAATAATAAAAAGAAAATAACTGCAGCTGTTAAATTCTCTTCGGTGGCAATGCAGCAGTGGAGTGACCGATGCCTCAAAGTCGCATGCGGGCGATGCCCTTCGGCTCTGCGAACAGCCGTCGTTAACTCGCCGCTATACCCGGCTCGTATAAGTATGGCCACCCCTGCCAGTAGGAAATTCTTGGCGCGAATAGCCCTAGGGTGACCCTCTATCGTAATAGGCCCGAGGTCCTTCCGGTGAGATAAGAGACGCAAGGGTTATTCGCTTCACGACAGGACAATCAACTTCTAAGCTGCAGCTGCGACAACTGGTGATGAGGGTGTGCGTAGTACCTCATGACGCAAGCTCCGGCTCACAGCGAGCCCAGGCGAGACTGAAACGGAATCACCTAAAAACCATAAATAAAACTTAAAAGCGACACGATCTCCACGGACCCACGGGGAAGCTGTTTTAACTCGTTCAATAACTTCATCACACTGCCATTCCCCCTTTTTGCGTTCCTCATGAATGGTTCATTTGGAGCGTCGACGTGAACGACGTCGGCTGTCTACCGTACGAAGACATCGAGGGTCTGCTTTGCTGGCTTACACCAACAACACGGAGGAGACCCGGCCCAAGCTGCAAACGATGCCCGACGAGAATACAGCGGCAGACGCACGCATCTGGCTTCATCGCGTGCAAGCGCTGCCCTCGTTACAGACGCTGGCGGCGACGCTGACGCGAGCTAGACGGCGCCACGAGGATTCACTAGTGGTGTTGCTTCCACCCCACAGCGGACTTTGACCCGTCCCGAGGATCCTCACCCACGTCCGAGACAACAAAGGCGCCATATTTGCATGCCCTAACGACGTCAGACTCATTTACAACCAGCCTAAGCTGTCTGCATCTGCCCGCGCGACGCCGTCGAATTGGGGACGCAGCGCGCTTTAGGCTTTCGAGCAAACAAGTTTTCCGTGGGTACGAAACAAGCCGACGACGCATATTTCACTCGCATCGCACGCATAGCCCCGGTTGCGCCACGAGGGAACTACTATACGCGGGGTGGTTAATTGTTTCAGCCTCGAAACATCACGCGCCTCCTTTAAGAAGAGAAACCAGCAGAGAAAGTCGAATCGGACGGAAGGCAACCACGAAACGAATAAAAGGCGAAAGCTCGATTTCCCTGTTAAACGTAACCGAAACAAGCTACACTAGCCTCGACAACGTAGCGCAAATCAGTATTCACATGTCGTAGTCAGCACGAGCTGTGGGTAAAACAAGTTATCGCTCGCAATAAGCAACAATTCTGACGATGCAAAACGATTCTAGCGAACGCTCGCTGTCAGCACGCTCTCAGGCACAAAGTTCACAAACATGGCGGCCAGTGAAAACTCCCTAGAGCCTAGTGCGAGACAAGTTCACCCGCAGGCCGTTGCGGAGGGAACGACGAACAAAGCGTAAAACGGAAACACCGCATTTGACGCCAATCGACGGGGAGATTCCGTCCGGGAGGCGAGCGACGGTGGCGTTTAATTCCGCCCGGGCAGTCCGTCGGTGAGTCAGAGAGTGCATTGTTGCGAAAGCCGCACTCGACACTTCCAGCGCTCTCGTCGCTGCGCCGAGCACTGTCAACGCGATAAAAACGGCCAGAGAAATTACGGTCAACGACCCATAAGTTGCTGCTGCCTGCTCGCCTGGCTGGTTGCCCCGCGGGAAATAAGGTCGCGAAAAGCGCCAGAACGGTCTGGTTAAAGAAGAACAAGAAGAATGGGCAAAAGAAAAAGAAAACCGAGAAAGGGTGATATCGCGTTTCGAAATAGTGCACCGTCCCTCCGCCAGGAATTCTGGTTGAAAACGAGCGCATATAGTCGTTTCCCGTGGCGCCCATTCTAAAAATACCGTGGACGCGAAAAGAAAAGCACCAAGGCGGCGGCGCTCTGCCTTGTTCTAACGCAGTAACGTCTTCCTCGACACGACCTCGCAGCACCAGGGTAAAGCGTTCCGAGCGCGGAGCTTTCGAATCACGCGACTGAGAAACACGGGCTCGGAAAGACTTGACCAGCAAGCAGTCAGTCACCGACCTAACAGACGATGCCCAAACCCTCCGTCAGGGCGGTCAGGGTGCTGACCACGGCGGCGAAATCGCCCACTAAAGAGCAGCCGGGCTCTTTAACAAACAAATAAAATAAAGAAACAAAATGGGCGAGGGCTTCACTCTCACCCTTTCCGTTCCAAAAGCACGAAAATATCAACCCGCTTCCGCGATGTCGAGGCGAAGGAAGCTGCCAAACTGCTTTGGAACCATCTTCTTTTCCCCACTCTTCCCGGCGGAGAAAGAGAGAAGGTGAAACTGCACCGGACGTAAGTTGGCAACCTGGGTAGGACCCCCCCACCAAAAAATAAAAAGAAAGAAGCGCGCGTGGCGCCATCTGTGAGTGGGAATTCGCGCAAGCTGCAACGTCCAACAGCTGATTCGCCCGACAGGGCATGCACTGCACTCATCGGGGCTGTTTCAGCTTTGCTCGTCCGTTTCACGACATGCTTTACGAGCTCCGGGGCGAGTCATCGCCCACGTGTCGGCGGTGCAAGTGCCAGCAAAATCCCTCCGCGAGCAAAAGGCAGGGGAGAGCCAGAGACGAGTCGGCGTTAATAGAAAGATGGTGGCAAGAATCAAAGAAAGAAAAAAAAAAGATACCGAGGGAAGGGGGGGGGGGGGGGGGTAACCGTGCAGCGGCGGGCGCCGACGGCCCGAGGGTGCTGGCATGCAAGGGACGCACGCATGGCTGGCCTCGCGAGGGGGGAACGAACGCGAAACGCTTACGCAATCGCCGAGCGGGCGCACACACGCCAGTCTTCGATATCTTTATGATTCGCCGGCGTTAACCCCCTTCCCCTTTATTAGGAAAGTTCCCCGAGACCTAGTCAAAAAAATTAGTTAAAGCAGTGCCAAAATTTTACCAAGGAAAAAAAAAAAAAAAGAACGTTAGGAAGAATTTTGAAGAGTTTAGACTTCAGCGTCAATGGACCGTAAGCGAGAAAGGGTTTTTTAATAGAGATATTAAAATAAAAAATAAACGCTTTGTGAGAAGTGCTGGACGTTCTCACGGACAGGTGAACGGGCTCCCCGAAAATTTTCCTCGCCCCTCACAATGGTGGGAAAGGAGGGAAGAGGAAGGAGTGTCCCTTTTTCGAATTAGCTGGCTGGTTGAAGCAGCAAAACATCGCGCGCCCAAAGAAAAAACAAAAAAAAAAACATATCTATAAGTATTTCGTACACGCACGGGAGGTTGTCGACCCGTCAGATTTGGGTCTGGACCCGGAGCGTGAATTTACCCTCTAAAAACCCAAATTTAATAAAAAAGAAAAAAAAAAAAAAGCTCTTAAAAAAAAACTAAAAAAAAAACGGTGACAAGAAAGAAAAAAAGTGACAGGTACTCCTTTGCGGAGCAGACAGGCCGCCGAACGAAAACGTACCAATCGCAGCGTTGAAAATCCCAGCGAAAATTAAAATAATAATAAAAAAAAAAAAAGGCCTCGTAGAAACAAGACAGGCGGCAGGACCGCTCGAAAGAGAGATGGCACCAGGAACTGCCAAAAATAGACGACGGGGTACAAACGATCGCTTTCAGCAAAGCTCGCCCAGTGCTATAAAAAATAAACAAAAAGCATCAACAACATGAAGAAACACGCTCAACTTTAGCGAAAACCGACGCTGTTCCCAAATCTCGTTCATTTCTCCGCGGGTCAGAGCTCGAACGCAATCCCACCGCGATCGCTGGCCACCAAATCGCAGCCCGTTCACGTCCAGCCCCGGACCAAACAAATCACCTCGAACTAACAAAACAAAACAAAAAACAAAAAAAACACCGATTGATTAGGAAAAGAACAATGTCCGAGCGAAGATCAGCCCGTTGACAGGGGGGTCCGGACGCAGCAGACTCACCGAAGAGCTCCGCGTCCCACGCGGCCGTAATCCATTGGGCTGGTCGGGGTCTGCTGTGGGCACTTCACGACGGCACGCGCTTCGAGTATCCAAGCGACGGATCAGAGCAGCGGCCGAAGCTCGGGCCGGGCGGCGCGGTACAGGTGTGCGGACAGAGCCATTCCAGCGAGCGGGACCGACGACGGCAAAAGCGGCAGCCCGGCGGCGACGGGACCAACAGCGCGCGAGCGGCCCCCGAGAAGCCCGATCGAGTTTAGAGATCGTTCAACCCTGCCCGGCGTGCACCGCGGCGGCAGCAGGAGGAGGGCGAGGGGGCGAACGGGAATAACGAGGAGAAACCTCCGCAAGGAGAGAAAGAAAAAGAAAGAGGAGGGACGCGAATAGCGAAGGGGCAGAAAGAGAGAAAACGGAGAAAGAGACTGGGCCAACGCTGGGCGCTCTCTCGCTCGCGCGTCGGAAAAGAGGGAGAGAGAGAGAGAGAGATAAAAGCCGGGAGAGGAGGAACGATAAACGCGATGCAGAAAGAAAGGCGCGCGGCGGCGGCAGGCTACGCTGTTGGGGTCAACGGAGGGGTGGGCTGGCGGCTGGCTGGCTCGCCCGTAGTGCAAGCGGCTCGGCCGGTGGCTGTTCTGGCAGCGCCGTCCAAAACGCGAAACGGAGGAACACGCCTCAGGAGGAAGTGTGCGCGGTGGTGTCTGCTGCGTGGTGCTTGCTGCATGGATGCCGCCATGGCCGACAGCGAACATGCACGCGCCAGCCGGGCAGGCCAAGAGAGAACGAGGCAGAAAGAGCGGCGAAGAAAACTGCGCTCGGAAAGAGGGAAGGACCGAGGGTCCTCCTTTCGGGAGAAGTAAAGCCAGAATGGCAGAGAGATAGAGAGAGAGAAAGACGCGAAAGCGATGAAAGAAAGCAAAGAGCAAAGGTGTCCTTGAGCTCCGAAGATGAGATGTAGGAACGAAAAAGCGTGTATGGAGATGACCCGGCCGACGCTAGCTCCATCCGGAGAGAAAAATGAAACTACTGACACAAAATAGGAAGAAAAAAGAGAAAAGGTTCGAAAGATTGACGCAAAGCGGTGGGAAAGGTGGGCCCCGTAATTAACGGATTATCGGCTCAAAAGCTTCGACCTGGAGCGCGGGGGACTTGAATTGATTCGAAAAGCGAACGCGTTGTCTACTCACGAAGTCACGTACAGATTCCAGGAAGTCGAGAAATTCAGCGCGGCAGCCGGCACGCACGCCAACTCAAAATTGAACAATTGACGACGAACGGGGTCGACATATATTGCGTCCAACAAAGAGAGGGAAATTGTAGAACTGCTCCAGACCTGGCCCAGAACGTTCACTAAAGAGTCGGTCAATTGCTCCTACATTTGGCTTTGCTGAACTACGTTACCTATATACATACTGTTTAAAAAAGCGAAAATTTACGAAGGTTTTCCTTCGCTTTCACTGCACGAAGTTTGAACGTAACAAGAAAGTTGAAGTCAATCAGAACTAAATAAAAAGAAGAAAAAGAAGTTTGGGACGGCAGGAATTCGTAAATGAGTTAACGAACGTTCGGAACAGAAAGTCGCCCATTTTGAACATTTGTTTTTTTCTTTTCATGTATAATTAATCTAGTTAATGACAGAAGTCAACGTAATACAAACCCAATATTATATATATATATATTTACATTTTTAAATTTACGGTTACAGCCCCTACCTTCACGGCACATACTTGGGCATAAGAAAATATATGCGTTCAACGCCCAAGAGCATGGCATGCCTTACAAAAGCACATCGGGTGGAAACAAGAATGAAAGATGCATTTAAAGATTCGTTTTGAACATACCGCAGCGAAACGTTTTTGTCGCTGTACACTAGTGAAGGCTCGCTTTATGCGCCGCTACCTCAGCCTGTTTCTTGTAATTACTCGAACCACATCGTATGAGCTAAAACAACCGGACCAGGCACAGCCCACACATCAAGAAAACTACAAATTCGTGAGTTGGGGAACTTCGACGCCATCCATGCTGCGTTGAGTTACGTGCTGTTAACTGCGCTTCTAAAGCCGACCTTTTCCCCAAACTCTAAACACGCGTTCTACAAACGTTCGCTGAGCCCCGACTCATTTTCCGAGGGAAGCTCATTAACCTCGGCAGCAACAACACACGGGATAAACACCGATAGCAATTACCTCGAGCCTTCTAATTGAGAGAGGTAGGAGAGACTCTGTTTAGCCACGTTTTCATGCCAGAGCAAATAAATTGTTTCTCCCAAGGAGCGTGGCTGCGAGACAAGGGAGAAGAGCGTCCCCCGAAGCGGGCCTCCCCCTTTTGCGCTTTGGCGACACCGAAAATAACCGAGAGCAGCGGCAGCAGAGGGTCCAGGCGGCACACAATGTGCTGCCGTGTCCCATCAGGCAGCGACACGCGGCCGCCACGTCCGACAACCCCAAGGCCTGTCAGGAATCCTCGCCCCGACATCTAAGTGCTCGACGACGGCGGCGGCGGAGCAACAGCACACCTCTCGTATACGCTTTTCGGTCGCCGCAGCACCCCAAAGCACACGGCTAATGCATCGTACAAAAGGCAGTCTTCCACGGACACTGTCTGATGCGTGTCTGCATACATGTCGGAACTTTACAGTGGACGGCCAACACCTGCCGGAAAGCAAGGCGCCAGTGCATGCAGCTGAATTACAACCTAACAAGGTACAACCCTATAGGTCGAACGAGGTCCCGATTCGGATACGACAACCCGAAATGGTTGCTGCTTACACCCAACTAATCCGGCCAGAAATAGCTGTTGTATGCACGGCTAACGAAACGAAACATCGACAAATAAAAATGAACGCGCGTACGATATATGAAGGGGCATATTTACCCTTCGTATGACTTCAGTAACACGCATTTGCAGTCCAGCGTTGTTACGAAAATCTCTAGGCTAGCGTTTCACCTGATCTTTCGTTCAACCTGCGCATCTATCACGTAGCTAAGGCCAAAATATCGATGGTCATCGATTTTTATAAACTTTTCACGGTGCACTCAATATCCGTCCTCGAGTATCTACAAAATATGTCACCAAAACAATCATTTTCTTTCGAGAAAACGAATATTGAAGTTTACGCGTATGCACCACCGAATCGCCGGCTTCCGCTCTACAGTCAGGGGCGCTCGTGACGTTAATTGTTGTAACACAGAGTTGAGGGCGCTCCCTCCTCAATGGCGTTGTTTCTGTTTGTCGCACTATAGTGTGACACGGGCATTGGAAGGTAATTCGCACCGTGCTAACAAACAGAACCCTCCATATCATTCTGCTTCTGAAGTGGCATCTGGGTCCATATATGGGCGGATCGCGAATACAGCCGCCACATGTGGTTCTCAGGGAGGCGATCGCCGGCGGATCAAATGCGAACGGTGAATCGCTGGTAATGTCGTGCTGATTATCTTATAACCTTTGCTGGTAACTGATTGACTCAGACAAGCTTCATGAATGGGAGTTAATTATTTCCCACGGGCTTTTGCGAGGGCCTCTGACTGCTTCTGACGCTGGGCGAAACAGACTCGAGCTGACCATGTGCTGATGTTCATACAACATGTGACGTCACAACAAGATGGCGGACCAGTAAAGTTGCAAATTGGTTCCGGTATCGGTCTTATCATATTTCTACGATTAAAGATAAAGTTTTGGGGAAATTCACTTGCTCCTTTAGGCTCGGTTTCTTGCGCTCTTTCAGGAGATGAATTGAAAACGTTCATATTGACACGCTCGAAATCTTTTCTTTGTTAATGCCATTTTTTTTATTAAAATGATTTATGACGCAGGTGCTTAAAAAATGCGGCATGTGTTCTCGGTTTGTTTCGTATAGCTCTCCGTTTGACCCCTCCCTCCCATTGCAAATCAACATATAGCCCATCCTTGCGTCGAGACGACAGTAAGAGCTAGTTCTTTCCAAACTTGCGTCTTGTTTGCGCGTTTCGCTTCGTCGATAAAGCAAACAGCGAGGAGATCAAAAGCGCGAGTACGAGCGTGCCCGCAACGTCAAGCGCTTCCCAAGCACGAGCACTGGCGTAACCATGAAACGGCTCGTTCCCTTAGATCAATGAAACGGTGAAGTAATTCACCGGGGCACGGAAAAGAGCTCGAAGGCGACGCCAACGGGGACTTAAAGGGGTTATGACACGCCAAAAACAAAATATGAGATAACTATACTGCTAGGACCCATTGTATGTTCCTATAATCCTGCTATATTTGTTTTGAAAAAGGCGCGATAATTTCGTGCAGAAATCGATTTATATGCGGGCCCCTCGGAGGGGCAGATCCGGGCGGACCGGGAGGCTGATGACGTAGCCAGCCTCCAGCGTGGTGTCCCCTTGCACGCACTCACAGACTTGGCTCTCTTGGCGTATGGAGCCTCAGCTTCCCCGTTTACCTTCCACGTTTCCAGCATCCGGTCTGTGACGATTACGTCTACGGCATCACATGCCTTGTCGAAGTGTTCGACATTGATCGCAGCAGCGATGAGAGTGAATGCTATCAAGAGATGTTGGAAGCTGTTCATTTTGACTGCGACCCGCTGGCGACGAGCTCCAGCGACGACGAGTTCGCCGTGGTCACCGTCGTCCGGGAATGTCTCGCTGGCGCATGCAGGGTGGAAGGTCAACCGGCCGGGGGGCGAGAGCGAGAATAGCTTTCAGTTTACCGAGCTGTTTGAGCGGTTTGGTTCGTACCGCGACGAGAAGAGCTTGGGCGATCATGGGGGCGCCTAGAATGAGAGAGTGTTCATGGTCACGTGGTTTATGGACACCATGGTGTGACTAACTTCAGCAGTGTTGCCTGGTCGCCAGATGAAAATGATAAAAATTCGTAAATTGAATATTGCCATTATCAGAGCTCTAAAAATTGCGTAACTTGGTGTATATACTAAGTAGCCTATGAGCATTCCATTTCAAGAATAATCTATCCGTTTAATTTTCGTGTCATAACCCCTTTAATTGTCATTAAGCGTTACGTCTTCCAGATCTCGAACAAGGACACGTGCCCGGAGTACAGGCAGCAGAGTCGTATAGGCAGTGTCTTAGGTAACGCATACATTTACTTACTTAGTTATAGCGGTACAGCGAAGTATAACGAGGGAATATACAGATCAAAACATTCCCCGAATCCTCAAGTACGGTTCGCTATATTCGCCAGGGGTTATCGAAGCTGTAGAACGTGATTCGACGTAAACTCGAGCGTAACCGCCGTAACCTATCGCCCTTGATCCGTGGAAGTGGTCGAAACGGCACACTTTGTGGCCACTGTCAAAAATGACTGCATTGTGAGAACGCTCAAGCGGCTGGAAGTTAGTCGGGTGTGTGGTGTCGCCGCTGTATAAGAAGAACTTTAGCCAGTGCAGTACCAGTGATAGCCTGAGGTCTTTAGTGCGCATCACGCAGTAGTGATATACACAGCCGCACGCCGGTGTATACAACGCTCATCCACATTGAAATGGGCATCGATGGGGATTCATCTCGGTGTCCCTGGGTTCTGCAGAGCGAGTTTCAGCTTCACGTGACCCGAGCTGCGGTGCGGTAACGCACTCGGCCACCGATCCCCCACTCACTGTCACGAAGAAGACTCAAACATTTCTGACAAATATGGTGATTGTCAGCCTACCACAAGATCCGTTTCCCCGTAGATTCGGCGATTGTTACTTTTGTTAGCAGATATCTGCCGCTCTGCAAAGTTCAGTCCGTGCGTTCTAGTCACCGACCGCGGACCATAAACCCGCGTCCCCAGGCAGCCCCATCCACAATGCCATGACCAGCTCGTACGTCCCGGGAACAGTCCCAACAAAAGTTTCTGGCCTAAACGAATAGTATAACACCTGCATTCGACGCGCCAAGGGAGGAAATGGCAGGGGTGAATGCCCGGGGCGTGGAGACCGAAGAGACCATACTGTCGGCTACTGTAGGCTAGTGTCGGCTAGTAAGGGCCGGTTATGTGAGCCGACTGGGTAAAATGCGTGAATTTTCGTCTCGTTAATATAGACGGTTCAATAGTACGGAGGATGATGTCCCTATAAACATGACGCGACCGTACTCGACTAACCTGTGCATTCTGTAGCCAGCAGTGTCGTCGAATTATAGCGACGCCAGAGGAAACGGTCGTCGTAGCGAGCATGTCAGGGAACGCATCCGAATGATCGGCCGCAACCTCAGTGTTCAGCGAGACACCTGGATGAACTGTGCCTGACCGCGTATAGGCTGAGCTCGCGCCCTGCAGAACGGAAACGCGGCGGTTTAGCGAGCGCTGTGTGCTCGAAGCCAGGAGACGGTGCCTCAGTTTGAGTGCAGTTGGAGAGCGCCGACCCAATTACACGCTACAGATGTCTCTCGGTTAATTGGAACAACTTTGCTCGTGGACTACATCGCTCAAATCGGGCGAAAAAAAAAAGCGAACCGCTAGGCTCGTCGGCGACGAAATCGGAACACAGCTCTGGGACAGCGTTCAGTCACTCACACGTGCGGAAGGCACGGCTATTAAAGGGGGTCGCCAGGGTTACCAGGTTTTCTGCAAAAGCACTGTCGATTGTGCGGTAACTTTGTTTCTTTCCACTCGTAAAACCAGATAGAATCATTCATATTGTTATTTCAGCATTACGTATTCCAGCGCGTTGATCAGGAGCGTTGGAACGTGAATACTGACACACAGCAGATCAATTTAAGCCTTTTTTTTGTGTGTGTGTGTTTTTTTGTTTTCGCCTAAAATTACCAGGGAAAAAAACGACTGCCTTTGCTGGTTCTAACCACAAATAATAACGTGTTCTTTTCTTCTTTTCTTTTTTTCTCCCTGCGTAGTATAAGGATAACTTGATTTTCTACTCTTTGATGTTTACTATGTCTTAAAGGCACTGTGAGTAAACAGGAAGCCACGAATAGATGTGACATTTCAAAGATTCCGAGCAAAACCCATGAAAGTTAAGCCCTATTACAAAAACACTCGGGCAAGCTTTGTCGAAGAAAATTGGGCAAAGTTATTCCATACCAGACAGTCGCAATGAAAATACACTAGCCGGGAGATAAGATAATCCTTGAACTCAACAGATAAACTAAAGCATTCATAGTAAAAAAAAAAAAAAAAAGAAGTTTATTTGCAGATAAAGACTCAAAATAAAGCGAGCAAGGAAACCTTCCGGAGTCTTTACGCAAGGAGTAAATCCACGGGAAGCTATATTTTGTGGCAGCGTCACACAGCTGCACGAAAATCACGCCTCTATTTCGTCGGGTTTCGCGCGCGAGAAAATAGCCAGGTACCAGATCAAAGCATGTATAACTTAACATGCAAGGGGCTGTGGATCGTATCATTTTCAAATAGTTCGAGTAATTGCGTGCACATTGTTTACATCCGCACGGCGAACATGCGCATGGCTGCTCTTCAGATGGACAGACGAAGGAACTACCAGGTTCCGAAATGATGTTCGACTCCGCGATCGCCACAGAAGGTTCCTAATTTCTAAGGGCGATATTGTTTTAATCATACATGTGGTTCTAAATACACGCGTTTATGATGTTCAATATTTAGGCATTGTTAGCATTAGAGTTCCTGTATTGGCGACGTGCGCGACCGAAAGCGTCGCTGTGGTCGGCCTTCCACGATTGGCCCAAAAGCTGACTATGACGTCGGAAAGGGTATACCATCGGCGGAAATAAGAGGAATGAAAGAACTTTAATTTTGACGGTGTTGGCAGTGTTGCTTTGAGAGCGCTATGATTTCAGGCTTCCACCATGCCATTTACAAGCACCATCGAACTTGTTGTTCGCAAGGTAATGACGTCACAAAGGGGAACCATAGGAGGGCGCCACCAAAACATCTCGCCGCTATATTCCTACGGAAGCCAGAGTTGCGCGTTTGTTTTCCACGTGCCGCGGCGCCGCTATTCGCCGAGATCCGATCACGTGAGGAGCCCGATCAAATGTCGTGCAGGAAAGAAGACGTCGCGCGCGCCCCGGCGTATGTTCCCCTGCTATTGAGCGCGCCGCACGCCTCGAACGCGCGGCGTCGCAGTCACGTGATGGAGCAGACACCGCACGCCGTGCAGGAAAGCCGGCGCTCCGGGGGTGAACGCGCAACTTCGGCTCCCGGAGGGAGCCTATACAGGAACTCTAGTTAGAATGAGTAGAACACTATAACTTACAAACAAGAACAGTACACAAAGAAGAAAATCTAGGTCGCAACGCATGTGTGTCTGTTTTGTGGACGTCAAGTTTTACGCAACGATTCGTATGTAATTAGTGCTGTAAACGCAGTGCCAACATCTCCATCGTCTTTTTGCTTTACTTAAAATAAAAAAGCAAAAATAAGTATGAAAGGAAAGAGAAGCCCGTTTTACGAAACCAGTAATGTGAGTTGACCCGACTACTGCAGTTAACATATCTATGTTGACAGAACTTCCTCTTCGACGAAATGTAAACATTCACACAAATATTCTCTGCAAACCGAATGACTTCGCTCTGAGTCAGGTCGGTTCTGAAAGTTTCGACAGTACGTAACTAACTCTAAAGTACGGCTGGTCTCGCACCCCGGTTCTAGTCGCAACTTGCGCGGAACCATGTCAAGATACTAGCGCTTCGTATAGGCGCTTTGAAGCAGCTGTGCACGGGCGCCACCATAACCGACCTTCAGTTTTTGCTTCCTCTTATTCTGTTTACCACAACGGGACATCTTATCGCCATTTTAGGCGCTACTGTGTCTACACTCTGTCCTTCCCTCCAGCATTGCCCTTTGTGGAGGATCGTCAACGCCCGCTGCAGTTTCTCGGCATCTCGGCAAGACAAGAGGTCAGCAATGGCGGTTACAATCTGGAGCACGTGTAAAGCGTTTACGGTACACTATGTAAACACAGAGCGAGAACGTAAAGGGGAAAGTGTCCAGAAGAAGCCTCCGGCCTGTACCCGGAGGAGAAGGCAGCGTGATGAAATCGGCAAGCGTACACAGAAAGCGCGTATGCATGTAGATAAACTAAACGTCTATCGTGTTTGCATTCGAACGGGTTCCCTTCGGCGAGCAGCGTTTTTATTGCAGTTTGCAGTGGCTAATCTGTCACTTTACGAGCAACGACCAGTCATAAAATGAAATTCAAGACGAGAGCTTCCGCTGCGAGCGCCAGAAACAATGGCGGGGTCGGACTTGAGGACGACGCGACGTTAGACGTGCCGCAACCTGTGTCAGAAGGAACGGTGGCACACCAAAAAACTACGAAGAAGGCAGGACAGTTTATACGCTTCAAGTTCACGTGAAAAGATCAACACATGTGAGGCTTCCTTCGCCGAGCACCGGCGTTGACTAACGACCGACTCACTTCCTCTCATCGAGTGAATAGAGCCTTTTTCAAAACCGCATCAAGCAACACTGGCCGCCGCCATTTCTTGGGAACGGAAGGTGCGACTGGACCCGAGTCTTCTCCAAACGCTGACACAGCCCTCGTGTTCAATACATGTTCAGAGCACGTGATCAAGGGATGGCGGACTCGGAAAATAGCTGTGGCAACTATACTAGGGCGCGCACTTTTGAAGAAGGCTATATTCTCGCAACTATACTCGATTTGTGTGGAAATTAGTTTTAAAAAGTATGCTACTGTTGTCATCCAAAGAACTAGAAAGATAGCGCTCCTCCAGTAGGTCTAAGTTTCCCATTAACGCCAGAGACATCAAACGCCATTATCCAAGGGCGACTATCCGCCTTCCATATACGAGGAGTTCGACGGCAGAACCGAGTGGTCCTGGGGTCGGGCCCGTTTCTATCTGGATGCAAAGTACAGACGTGTGGGCGTGCACCGTTACTGCGTCATCCACGTTAAATAATAATAATAATATCTTTATTAAGAAATAAATCATTCAAACATTTCACTCAGTCTCTCAAAAGCACCTCCGTGCTTGTGCGTGAGTACGCACGGTCCAGCATAACAAACAAATGCAATGACCACGAGAACGCGAAGGAAATTTAACCTAGTCGCACGTACATAAAGTCAGCTACTCTACATGGTGATGACAATGTTCAGCCATGGCGAGAGAGGCCCATTACGGTGCAGTTTTTCTCGTTTTTTTTTTGTTTTTTTTTTTGTTTTTTTTGCCGGTATTTTCATTTGTCCATATGGAGCGCATCGTGGCGCCGTTTCCTTAGCAACACATCTCTTCGTGCTGGTGGGAGCGAGTCTTGAGGAGCGGAAAGTCGTTAGAAGGACCGGCCATCCTTGGGCAGGTCGGAAGGCTTCCTCGGGCGGGGATAGAGACCCCTGATATAGATAATGCCATTTTACACTAATTAGGTCGTATTTTTGGTAGCATTTCAGTTGTGCTTGATTAACTCGTTATTTTATTATTATTATTATTATTATTATTATTATTATTATTATTATTATTATTATTATTTATCTCTCGCAATAATGCCCGACGGTGATGCGGGCTTCTTCGTGAATAAATAAGTAAATAATTCGGCAATCTGACTGGCTGCGCGGAAGGGTACTACGATGGTCGCGGTTTCACCACGACCCGCGTCGTTTCTTAGGTTGTCAGTGGCTATTATAGACAGAAGCAACTCGATCCGCCCGCTTTCCTCGAAGTGGCGAAACAGATACATCAATTATCGACTTCGACCCGCGTCCCCGAGGGAAAATGGCAAAGCCGAGGCGGAAGTGATTCCGTTGCGCGCCGAGAAACTCCGCGGCCGGGAATCAATTTTCGCCTCGTCGAGGCGCGATGTAAACAGCGCGTCGCATTCGTCACCCTATAAAAACAAAAAACCTAGCGCAGAAAAAAACAACGATGGTATTTAATAGACCGCTTCCTGCCAGTCGCGGTTGGCTCCGCTATGAAACAAATATTAATAATTACGGTGCAGCGCCCCATTATAATGTACGCCGAGAGCTCGCTTCCTATACTCTATGGCTCGTTCTCCGAAACACGTTGAATATATCTAACCATCCTACAGAGTGGCGTTCGGTTTCCTGTCCACTACGCCCTGAAACAATAACTTCAGCGGTTCTGCATGAGCATCGTATTGGCGTGCGGTCGTGTATCCCTGCTGGGCGATAAACGTTAAAGATTCCGCGGGGTATCGGTCGTACACTGCATTGGTTAAATTTCTCATGTACAGCGCAGACGCCGGAGAACGCCCATTGGGGGCTGACTGAGCTTCCGGTTGTCTAAACATACACACAACGCAATTACACCACCTGGCATGTCATTCGCAGAAACGGGGTGCGAGGTACGTACTGCGGTGTCGAAATTTACGGAAAACACTTAAAACCGCATTCGTCGCTGGCTAGGACGAACAATTTCGTTCACAAAAATCGCGATCAAAAATTCTGGAAATCATAGTTCATCGATCTTCAGAATGGCTGTCGCTCCAAAAATAAACGTGGCGTATTTTTTTTCTTTTTTTTTTTTCCCCTCAGCACCATTAAACGCATTTTGCTCGATGTAAAACGAGCCGCGGGTACGGTACAGCTAAAAGTGCCCTGATGAGATCTCTGAGATCGCCCAAATATGGCGATACATCATTCTGCTGGTTCTAAGCATCCTAGAAATCCCTAATTCATGAGGACACGCGCCCGATTTTCCTATTAAAAAAAGCAATCAAAGATCGTAACACACCGATTTCATCTCCGGCGGTGGAAAAAGCATGTTCCGAAACCAGGACCACTGTCAGTCAATATATACTTCGTCTCACCTTAGTATGGACTATTGTTAGCCGCGCGTGCTAAAAGCGCGAGCTAGTCGCTTTGAGTGAAGCCGCGGCGGCTGCACGAGCGCTCGTGCAGCAAGTGCTTCAGTCAGCGCAGTCAAGGTTGGCCGCTCGCGCTAGCACAGCCTTCGCGGTTAGTCCATGCTAGGGTGAGACGAAGTATAGTGAAGATATCCTCGCGCTTCCGACCGGTGGAACCGTGGAGTGATTTCTCGAAGGCACGCGGCTCGCTGCCCGTACAGCCCACAATACAGTTCAACCCAGCGAGCGCGCGCTCGAGCGCTCGAGAGTTGGCGACCGGACACATCACTCCCACGGAAAAAAAAAAAAGAAAAAGAAAAGAAAAGAAGATAGTTTGTTGTTTTTGCGACGATTATTGCAGTATTATGTTCCCTCTCAGCGAAAGATTAACATTTTTCGACTACTCTCACTTGCTTCTATCATACACATTTCGAATAACAGCGTTTGCAATCTTAACGAAATGTCGCGTTTTCATTGGTCACATGCCGTCCTGGTTGCCGACACAATGCTCCTCCCACCGCAGGAGATAATTTCGATCTTTGATTGCTTTTTTAATGGAGAAATCGGCTGCTCATCGTCATGATTTATGGATTTCCAGCCCACAGAGGTCGCCATATTTAGGCGACCTCAGAAACCTCCTTAGGACCCATTTAAACTCATTACCTCGAGTACTTTTCTTCTCGTGCAGCTAATAATGTCATAGAAATCTCAGCTCTGTCGCAATGACCCCTGGGCCCTACACCCCCAATCCCTTGCGGCACTACGTCGATATGCTTAGGTGGCACCCTCTTATGGTTCCTATCTGTGACGTCATGGCCACAATTTGCTTTGCCGTGACGTCACAAGTTGTGGTCTTAGCTACTTATCGTTAGTTGCAAACAAAAGTTCGATGGTGGGTGTAAAAAGCACGATGCAAGTTCGTGTCTTTCAAACGCGTTTATTTGAGCTGCATGTTTTTTCCTTTTTTTTTTCCGTAGAAATATATTATTGTAAGTTTAAACAATATGTGTACATGTTCTAAACCTTTCATAAAATAAGTTGAAAAAAGTATCACCACTTGCCTGCTTCGGTGTGAGATTGACTGCTGCGCAAAGTACCATAGCTAAATTTAGGCAATCTCCACTCCTCGAGCTTCGAAATTTTACATATCCGGAAGAAACTTAGCAACGGCGTTCGCATATAGCTGAATGTTTCTCTCTAGGACATGGCTTCAGCATATATGTTTCACACAAATATAAAAACTGTGACCCGGACCACCATTGCAGAATCTGACGTGAAAACGCCCTGCTACAAACCGATCCGCGACGCAAGGACGGACGACTACGACAACGACGACGACGCCGAAAGCACAATAGGGTGCGGTAGCGACGAGTGCGCGTGGTTGGTCCCGGAGCGGCGGCAGCGGCGGCGGCGGCGGCTGGCGGCGCAGATTGGGGGCCGCGGCCGTCCCCTCGGGCTGACACGTCCATTTTTCAACGCCCTCGTCGTCCCCTTCAAACTGCGGGGCCCAAGATTTCGTGTCAGGCGAACCGAGATGAAACGGGGGGATAAGCGCCAAGCGCATCGCAATTACCGCCGAGCAAATAGTGCCAACGGGGAGGGAGGTGAACGAGCTCGTGTAACGACGGCAGTTCACTAAGCGCCCGGCTTCTGATTTATGCTCCTCCGAGGAGCCGTGCGCAACAAAGGACCGAGACGCGACGGGGGCGGGGCACTTCTTGATTTGCGCGAGCAGACAACACTACCACGAAATGCCGCTTGGGAAATAGTAATAATAGAAAAACAAATATACAGCGAAACCATATGCCCGTGTTTTCTCTCAGTAGATGGCTCCTGACGTGTCCTCCACTTCGCTCACTTTTGTGAGAAGCCCAAAGAGCGTTTTATCGAGGGACTTGGACCGCCGACGAACACGCTGACAGCGAGTTCAGGCTAGTTCAGACATCAGCGTTTGAAAGCGACTGCTGATGATTGCGTATAGACCTTTTTTGTGTGCTCTCGTCCCCAGCCACCTGATGGGCGCATCCGGTATGAGCGACGGAAAAAATAACAAAACATTTCAACCTGTAAATAGGGGGAAGGGGGGGGGGGGGGGGGGGCAATAGACGGGAGGCATAACGAGAGTGTATGACGCTTATATCCTAGATGTTTTCTAACGGCGTGGCGACGGTAAAAGAATGTTTGCGCCCATACTGGAAGTGATGACCATTCAAGATGGTGGCGCCCCTATGAAAGGGTTTTATAGAAGCATTCAGGCAGATGTCCATGGGCGCCGCCATAACCGACCTTCAGTTTTTGTTCCCTCTTATTCCGTTCGTTTCACTTCATCTTTACCAGAGCACGACAGGTTATTGCCTTTTTAGGTGTTACTGCGTCCCCTCTAGCATTGTCCTTTGTGGAGGCTCGCCAACGCCCGCTTCAGTGGCTCGGCATCTCGGTAAGACAAGAGAGGGTCGGCTATGGCGGCTCAATCTGGCGCGTGTTTAAAGCGCTATAAACCATTCCACTAAAACGAGCTGAGGGAAAAATGACCTCTCTCCGCTTCTCTCCGCTTGTCTGACCCCGGCGCGTCGTCTGCTCCGTAGCCTGGGCAGTATACCGAACATCCGGCTGGAGTGCAAACACGGTTCCAAATCGCGTCCTCTCGGCAACATCAACCGCAAGAGTGCGGATTTAGATGTTCAAGTTATCGTACAATGTTATGCCCGATAAGGGGACTACCCGGGCACAACCCTGCAATCACCTGCCGTGCGAGTAAAAAAGAAAAGTGAAGGCAACCCTGTAAACTGTGTGGTCGGTCTGTCGTCTCCAGCGAAAAGGAAATGCAGTTGCAGTAGGGTTCGCAGTGATCTGAACCTCTAGCAACTATGTGTGAAAAAACTAAAAAAAGAAAACATGCTTGTCAACTATGAAACAACAATCACGAGATCTGTTCTTCCAACGAACAACGAATCCGCACAGAATTCATTGCTTGATGGCTTCGGATATGAAGACCTTAGAGACCTACATTATCGCGGATGTTTCTAGCGGTGTACTTGTAACCAAAATGACTTTGTGTTATGCTTACGCGCAGGTGGCACTTAGGAAGCAACCAATGGGTGCGCAAACCACCGAAAACCCAACGACGAGGGTGCGCCGGCAGCGTGGTTTGCGCGAAAGTTGTTTATCATTTTTCGTGAGAAATGAAAGCAGAGCAGCTAACTTCAACGTGACAGTGCTTCCTTAGCTAACAAAATTCTACCATATTTGGCTACGTAAGGAAAACCGCTCTGGGTTCTGATGTTTTTGCACGGCGTTTCTCAGAAACCAAACAAGATAATTTTTTTTTAGTGTGTCCCCCCCCCCCCCCCCCCCCCTTCCCCTCCCCTCCGCCCTCTCCCCGAATTCAGCATTGTACAAGCAGGATTCTGTTTTCTGCAGACACATAGACGCAGCGGCTGTGGGGTAGTATATTGCCGGCGGACGTCGCTAATTGCTACGGAAGCAACCGAACGAAGACACGGTAGCTGATCATTTACTGAAATTTAAAAGAAACAAACACAACAGGCTGATCCTGGAGCATCCTTAAACGTGTTAGAAACGCGAACTGCAGCGATCGAGCGTTAGTTGTTCGGTACACCCAACCTGCAGCCCGCGGGTGCTGTCCAAACACGTAGAATTTGACGGGTGCCTTTTGCTTATAACCCGCCGAATTTTTTTATTTTTTTTTTTTGTAATGTCTTTATGTAATAAGATGGCGCCGCACTGAGAGCCAGCGTTGTAGAAAACGGCGCTTCTTTTCCTTTCTATTCATCTACAATTGTACCTAAATTTTGTAAGCATTTAGGGGTTTTATTAGCGACTATTTCAACCTCAGACTTGCAAGGTGTTTGGAAGTGTCCTAGAGGCAGTTGAACGAAGAACTAAAACGAATGGGATCGTGGCGAATCGATACGAAGTTCGATGTGGATATTTTTTTTTCATTTGACTGCTTTGATTCTATCGTCGGATTGTTCAGCAAAACGTTTTATCAAATGCGCATATGCAACGTTGAAGTAACGACGCCTCCCAGTCTTAAAAAAATGTAACGGGGGAACGACTTCCTTTGGAACCACCGGAACATGTGACGGAAACTCGTTATAACTTTGAGAAGCAACGAAGAACGAGCTTTCGTTCCGGAGGAACGTACATAACGCTGGATGTTGCTACAGTCTGTCGCGGGTTAAATAACACGACAAGCTCCTCCCGCCATAGCTCTCCACCCTTTCCACTTTAGCAGAGGGAACGCTGGAGAGGAGGAAAGCCCCTAATCATGGCGAGCAGCGAGCTTCGCGAGAGGGACTTGTCCTGCTATTCTGAACCTGCAACGGGTTGGTACGGCGAACCATGTGCGCGCAACGCGTCCTAATGGGACGCAAGGAGTCGTAACGCAGTCGGTCGCAGTCAAACACAGGTGTCTGAAACAGCCCTTTTTGCGTCTATTGACCTCTTTGCCTCGTTTCTATCTTTTTTTCTGGGGAGGAGCGATACAATGAAACGTTATAAAGTGGAGACAGAGCACCGTCGGTCATGAAGACAAACAATTTCGCGGATGAGCGTTCAAGGCCGGCTGATGGTCCGACATCACGCCAACGTTCGCGTGCTGAACCAGATTCCGGTGGGACAATGAAACGCTCACGTGATTCTCGCGGGTTCGATACTGCGCCCGCAGGTGCTCGCAAAGAGATATACAGTAAGTTTAGAAACTGCACAACTTAGTTTTTTATTATTATCATTATTATCATTGTGGTTTGTCTTACCTGCATCAATGCCTGCACCTGCAGGTTTCTTTTTTTTATTTAATCGGTTTAGAATAAAAAAAGAAAGAGAAAGAGAGAGAGAGTGAACTTTTGTTTGGAGTATTCTAGCCTTGTTCGTAAACACACAGTTTACAGACAAATCCGCGTTTGCCCACAAGGCTAAGAGAACCCTGCGTTAGGGCTCTTTTAGCCTTGTTTTGTAAACACGCTCTCCACGAACAAGTCCGTGTAGGCACAGCGCAAGCGCAGAAACTGTCGTCACGTCAGGTGAGGCGCCTGCGAACGTGCTGCGCCGACCGCAGTGACACCGCAGAGGCGTGAGGGCGGACCCGCGTGTTGGTGTATAATAAGGATCCAAGCTGTTTTCGGATCTTTTCCAGTGGCCACCGTGGTCACCAACTCGATCCCGCTTAGCCCATAAAACTTGCAATGTTCCTCCAAGAAACGCGTAAAGACAAACTGGCAAAATAAACGCTCTTGTCTCGTCAAGGAATGTCCAAACAAGACTCTTCAGAAATCGTGAGGCCGACGCGACTCCGGCAAAAAACGTATAAGTTGACACGCCCGGAAGTCCGATATGTCTGTTTGAACATCACCGAGCCGAAATCACGATTTTCCTCCTCGCTTCATCGGCTTTTCAGTGACCTCAGTGCTCGTCAGACTCGACGTCACACGCAACCTGCCAATGCTGTCCATCTGTTCTGCCGGGTCCTCTTCGTGTTCCAAAATTTACTCGATCTTACTCCAAGGTGAGGGCTTTGTACCTTTAAGTTCAAAAACCCACACGCGTCCAGCGTCGCTCTATCTGCGTTATCACGTGACACGACCCGCCGGAGTAGCTCGAATCAATTTGGGTAAGGTTTCGAACACAGCCTTTCCCTTTAGGGGACCTAAAGAGACGCGGAGGCCTTAAGTGATTGACCGACAGCCAACAAAGCTTGTGAGTGGCTGTCTGGATCCCACGTGATGAGCATGCTCAAGGCCCGGGCGGAGTACACGGGCGAAATTAGACAGAGGGAAATTTTATCCAGGCAAAACGAATCGGACGGTAGCGGATCGCCGTACGACTAATGTCAGAGTCGCGTCGCCTCGCGATTCCTGTTTGGACAGGCCTTCCAGGAAACGTACACAGCACGACACAGTAAGCGCAAACGCGACATAGCAGCGTTATGCCAAGTGTCACAATTTTCGCGGTTAGGTTGGTTCTCGGAATGAACACTTTCCACCGCAGTGACACGTTTCGATGACAGCGTTTCAATTCCAAGAAACACCTGCGACCGTTTGTTCGCGCTAACCGCGTCGCTCTCTGTACATAATCTCCATCCGGTGAGCGTTGCATTCCCAAGTCCGAAGACACCTCGACAGGCTCGACAGGGTCAGCAGCGAGTGAACATTACGATTACGGATGGAGAGAGCTGAACAGCGCGGGAGGAGGGAGAGGCCTACATAGCCGACGCGCATGCTGACGCTCGATCAGCGCAGTTCAGCCACGAAAAGTTCCGTTCACCCCTAAGCTGACAGTGAAGTGGGAGATACGCACTCCTCGGAACCACCGGCCTCCTCCGTTTCGTCCCCGATCCCGCTCTCTGCACTTGGTCACGTGACGAAAGACAGAGGTACGACTGGTCTAACGACGACGTAGCTTCCCCCGGCACCGTCAATTTCGGGGTGAACGGAGTGACCTCTTCTTGACCGATGGGCGAGAGGGGCCTCGACGGCAGCGTCGACCTTGGGGAGGGGGGAGCCCTCTTTATGGAGATGCTCGGGCGGATGACGGGCGGGCTTTATTGGCGTCCCTTTAAGCGGCCGGGACCGCTGCCAAGAACAATGACGGAGTTTCCAGTAGGCGGAGGACACGCGGGGCTCTCCCGCTGTCACCGGCGGCTCCTTCGTCCGAACGTGCACCTCGCCGAGAGAGAACACACGCAATCCCGCGATTTATTACTCCCCGGGACTTCACCACCCGCACAAAACCTGGCTGCTAAAAAAAGAAAAGATACACACGACAGCGAAAAACTTTGGCATGTCGCCTGGGGTTCAACTTGGGGAACATCGAGGGTTTTTTTGTTGGCTTTCCCGTGATTACTTCGTGTTGCATGTTTTGTTTACCACTTCCTTTATTTTTATTTTTTTATAATTTTTATTTAGGGACAGTTTGACGCAGGTCAGACGGGTGCGTTGGATGCAGATTCGAAATGTCGTGGGTCTCACTTGCTTTGTTTATCACCTCAAGCAACTACGAACCCATCTAAAGAAAAAGAGAAGAAAAGTGAAATTCAACTGCGTTTACGCTATGCGTTTGTTTAGACAGTGGGAAGTTAGTCAGCCCCAATGGGCGTCTAGAAAATTTAAATGCTAACGATAAAAAAATAAAACAAGTGCAGGCAAGTTTACGATTGGGAAAACAACATAAAGTTCCGCAATCTAGAAGCGCTCCCACGAGTGTAGAAGGAACCCGAATCCTACGCGGGGCGCACCTGAACCCTTGGGATATATGGGATATTGAAAGCCATCTTTCATTAAAAGGGTCTCATCCCACGAACAAACAACTAACACTGTTCCGAACATATCCAGTGACGTAAGAAAAGCTTGCTATATATTTATATATATATTTTTTTTTCTTTTCTTTGCTTGCACGACGAAAATGTTTTTTTTTTTTTTTTTTAAAGGTGAACACTGGATCTTCAAAAAGCTGTTTGTGTCGTGTTGTCTCGCCGTACAGATTCGATGTTTGTTGCTAAACTCCATTCAAAGCTGAGACTGCGGCCAATGCCACAAGCCCAAGATCACGAGGTCGCTGCTTTGAAGCGCTCTTTCGCTGAACGAGCGCTCGCTCTAGAAATGCACGTCTCAAAGCCAGGAGAGCGGGCTAGCTCGCGCTTGTAGCCTTGGCTATAGACGATTGCAAGCTGGGCGACTGGCCGCCGCCATGTCTCTGCTCGAGCAGGCACGCCCGTGCGATTACGAGCTTGCCAATGCTACGTTCACCCGCGCGTTGCACGCGCTTGCACGCATGGGGCACCACTTGTGGCGCCATGCTTGCAATTGTCTATAGACCCTTTCCGGAATTCAGACTGGCCAGTTCGATCACTATCACCATCTGAAACATGGCGAATGTGCTATACTAATGGCGGCCTTCTGTTTACTGATGAAGGAAGACGGTCAATATGCCCATAAGCACATGATTTGAGGCCTATACATTCTAGACGTTAGCGCGACGTGAATCAAGAATTGGATGCAAGAGCAGCTGCGTAAGCGTTCATTTCTAACTCGGGCCCAGTCAATTAGTTAGTAGCACACACTCGGCTTCAAAGCCCTTAATGTATGGAACATTATTAGGAAGTCTATGTGGGTTGGCGCTTCGTTCCGATTGGCTGCATTTGTTTCGCCATCGACACTGAGCGTTTGAAAAACAACTGTACAGTGAGCGCAAATTCTCGTTTACCGTTGACTTGCAAAAGTGACGGTGCCCCATGAAATACTGTAGACCGCAGGTTCATTGCCGCCATTAGTACGGGAAATGTTAAACTTGTAAATATATCAGCTTTATGTTAAATGTTAAACTGCCGTTTGAGTCACCAGATGGCACTGAATTCTGGAAAGGGTCTTAGACCCTTTCCGGAGTATATGGCTGGGTTTACATGAATGCGATCGTAGCATATATCGAACCGAGCAGGGGCCAATCACACGCACCAGGCTGTCTCCTTACTTCTTCCTCTGCTACCAATCTGCTACCAATCAAAATAGTCAAAACTCGATTGAGATGCACTACGATCGCATCTATGTAAATGCAGCCATTGCGCCTAAATGGCCCTAGTCCCACGTAAGCGACAAACAACAACAAACGACACCGACCAACCTCAAGCACGTGTGCAGCATGCGCGCGAAGGTATTTCTGGCAGGCGATCACACGTGCTTACTTGACGGGCGCCGAAAGACACGAAGCCTGCCAAAGATGCCTTCGCGTGCATGTTGCAGATACTTGAAGCTTGTCGTTCTCGGTCGTTGATGTTAGTCGCTTGATATACGAGCCTCACTAGAGCGACAAACAGAAACAATCGACACCGACAAGCCTCATGCACGCGAAGCTGCCTTTAGTAGGCTTGCAGTCTCACGGCGCTCGTGGAATTATGCACGAGTGACTGCAAGCCTGCTAAAGATATTTTCGTTATGGTTTCTAGAAAGATTGTCTAGTGTTCCGTCCACTGCCCCCGTCGGCGACTGCTCCGTAATGAAAGCGCGTGGCGGCGCTGCGAGCAATCGGCGTGCCAGAATTCGGCAGTTACCAAGCAACAATACAAATCTGAAGAAAATACGACAGACAAGCAAATGAGCACTTCACAGATTAACAATTTACACCTTCTGGCCTTCAGAAGCCTTAGTCGTTCTTGCCTTGCTGCCCTCTCGCCGTTCATTGGTTCGGTGTAAAGGCCGAAAAGGATAAGGACGAAGAACTTGAGTATGCTTGTTGTTATCGCCAATGCATGCGCCTCACAGCCTAACCAAGGTAAATCTGTCCTTGCTAAGAAGGCAGAGAAATCAACAATGCCTTTCTCATTAAGCTTGTTGCGACTGAAGAAGGTAGCGAGTGAGGCATGGTGTAAGGCGCTTGTGTGTGTCTTCTTCCTTGTGTCCGTAGTTTTTTGCGCCTTACACCATGCTTCATAACATTCACCAACTAGCCCAACTACAAGTTCTTCTGTCGTGAGTGAGGAGGGTAGCAGCTGCAACAGTACGCTGATTGCGCGCAGCGCCCCCTGCAATGTCATTCATGGCACTGCCACCTCGCTGCGTGGAGAGAGGCATTTGAACGGGCGACCAGCAGCGAATCTTTCTAAAGACCATAACTTTCGTATGCGAACTGTACGTACTTAAAACTTGCAGGTGTCATTAATTCTTCTTTTTTTTTTTTTCGCTTTAGTGGGATTGGGCCATAAGGCATAATGAATTAGGGCATTAGGGGATGTGGACCACAACCAGCTTTCACCGAGTTCTCAAAACTACGCATCGGCCGCTACCCTGCGCAAACGCCATCGAAACAAAAGCGACGCGCGACGAAGCCTCGCCAGCCTCCTTCGGGAAAGTCAGGTGCGGCCTCCCTTTCACGTCTCAACTCCTACCCACTTTGGAGACCGCACAAAGAAGACGACGAACGGGCAGGGAGACGGTCCGAACGAAACGAACTCCGTTTCAACTTTCAAAACACCTCGGCACAGGGGCGAATGCCACGATACCCGCGGTTCAATCGGAGCGACGTAGCAAAGCATGCGCCAGCTCTGCGCAGGCTGACGGTACATCGTCACCTGACTCATTCCGACGCTCCGATTGGTTCGTCGGAGCCGTATCCTTTCCCGTTCGCCAACTCGACCTGAAACGGAGTCCCTCCAACACGGTGCACGACACCCACCGTCTTTCGGGGGAACTGATGGATGGAGCGAGATTTGTCCCGTCGTCCCCGGCGGAACAATCGGCGGGGTGGACAAGGGAACCGCCGATTGCGTGCCTCGTCGGCAGAGAGGAAAACGCTTCCGACACAAAGCAAACCTTTCTTATCTTGACTTTTTTTTCTTTTTTGTGTGTGTGTGCGTGTTTTTGGGCAGTATGAAGCACCTGCAGCAGCCGAAGGCTCCGCGCGGTTAAGCGGCACGACACCGACCGATCGGACTCGTGGCCGGGGGCGCTTGGTTGCTCGACGTCTCGGGGACAATACGAAGCTGGAAGGACGTCCCGAACCGATCGACCTCCGTGTCGTCGTCTCCTTTCATTTCCGCGCCCCCCAAGGACCGATCGAGTGCGGGAAGGGACTTTCTCAAAGAGAGGCCCGTGTTCCAATGACTGAGGTCCCCTTCTTTCTACATGAAGCGCTTCGTCAAAGAGGAACCGCGACGCCTTCTTTAGCTGCGCTGCGGAAAATGGCGAAAACGGATGTCCAAATGAGAGCGTTTACGCTCTCGTAACGAGCAAAGTACTTAACTTACCCTTCCCATCAGCATTTATCTTCCTTTGTGATGAATATATATTTCCAGTTTCGAATTGGAGAATGAATAGTGCGACTAAAATGTGCCTTCCGCAGCATCGACAATGCGAAGAAAAACCTCCGAGATATATAAATTTAACGCTCACAAACAATCGCAGCTTCGCATGCGGAACTTGGATGCAAGCGCCAACTACGCCCGCGCTGGTTCGAACGAAAACCCGCATTCAAAAGAGTGTGTGTGTATGTGTTAGTCTTTAATGACTGTTAAAGAGGCGCATAAAAACCACGAAGAACAGATACTTCGATCGCGTTCGCACACGAACAACCTCGAAGTGAACCTGGACGTGAAAAAAATGGTACTCATTCAAGCTCGCAGAAAACAACGCCATTTTCGCTCATCAGCAATGTGAGCCTCCGGGGTTTGAGGAGAAGCAACACCTCCCCCAGAAGACAAGGCCGTGCCGCCGGAGTTTCTACGTCACCTACCGGAGGCTGGCGCGGATTGGATACGAGTGCTACGTCAGCATCCGCTTGGGACTCGTACCCTATCAACCCGAGCACCAACGCAGCCGAACGCCGAAGCAGGGCTCGTGGCCGATCTGTGCCCCGCGCTATGGCCTCCGGTGGATGACGTCATGAATCCCGGCGGTAGGGGCCTCGTTATCTGAGAGGTGTTGCGACGGAAGCGGGACACGCCGGTGACACAGGAAGGCTTCCGGTTCCGCCGCCCTCCCCCGCCGCCACCTACGTAGTACGCACGCCCACCAACAAACCGTAATACGAAAAAAAAAAAAAAAAAAAAGCCAGGTTTTTGGCAGAATTTTTGTTCAGTTTTATCTCCCCAAGGGTACTAAACAGAGAGCACTTCACACGGGAAAGTTACAGAATAAAGTACTTAACATTAGAAAAGCAAAGCCAAAAATTAATTAAAAACAATAGCGCTGTGCACTCTTCACAAAAACTTTTTACATGTATCACAAAGTTTGTTTATGTTAGTTTCATAAACAATGTCCCTGTGCAATAACTACCAGTCTGCAACGGCAAGAGGAAGCGGAGAGTTCTTAAATTTGTTAGTTCCGGTCCGGAGAAGGAAGGCTGAATTTTAAGAGAACACTTGGAAATGTGAGATGGGTCTCGGAGATGGAGGCTGCGAAATTCGGATGATGAACAGTATATGTGCCACGGAAAAAGTCAAGAAGTTGCAATTTCGGTTATGTGGGCTAGCGTGTAGGTTTGTCTTCGATGAAGTTTCGTTATTTTATCGCGAGTTACACGTTTGAGACGCCAAAAGCATCGTTTCCCGGTCTTCGACAGCCCAATCTTGTAAGAACTACTTACTTCGAGCAGAACATAAATAATGCGCAAAACTTTTTTTCTACGGATTTAAATTAAGAAATGGCCGGAGGAACTCATGCCGTGGAAAGCATTTGCAATTTAAGGGTTGGTCCCAACTGCAAGTGTGCACGCGTTGCGTCGTCGCGTGGCGTGCACAATGGTGGAACAACCGACACCGCGGAACGTGCAAGTAGAGCGAGCGGGTAGCTTCGACTTGTGCTTCCGCTTTATCGAGGGCTCGTGCACCCGGGGTGCAATCGAACGTAAGAAGCTTGCGTCCCCCATTGTGCAGGGATTGTATACAGCTTCGAACAGAAAGCAGACTTTTAAAAATAGCATATAAACCTTTCTAAAAAAAACGAAAAAAAAAAAACCGCTTCAGGCCGGTTTTATTTTTAGTGTTCGTGCGTATGGTGCGTGATTAGCTCGCTTTGCGAAGCGACGAACACGCGCGTGCTGGGCCGAGGACTCGTAAGTATTGGGACGGTGGTTGCGTTTTCAGTGTTTCTGCGTATGACACCATTCCCATATTTACAAGTATAAATGTGTGCGCGTGAGGTGCTGGAGACACCTTTCGAAGACAGTATACACCTTTCACTGAAAAGCGCGCGAGGGCGCGTTCATTGCTGTGTTTGTGTGTTATGCACGCGCACTTTCTGGCTGGCCGCTATTGCGCGAGGCGAGCACTGGCTGGACTGTGATTTGGCACGTGTGGACTCTGATTTTCGTAAACAGTGGAAACGTCTATAAGGAATGATTGAGACAAGCCTCGTCTGTCTCTGTCTCTCTCGCCCACACACAAACACACACACACATGAAAAATAACGCAGAACAAAAGAGATCGCTGCGAGAGAGTTTCAGAAACGTTGCAACCGTCAGACCGGCCTAAACCCAAGCGCACAAAAAGCCCGGAGCAAATGTTCACCCAGCAGACGAGTAAACGCACGGTGTTCACGACGTCGTATGGCGCACCTACACGGTGAACTCCGATTCCCGGACAGAATGGATTCGTCACCGTCAATTAATATGTCCGATCATAAATCTGAGTTTTACGCGCATGGACCCACCTTCGCGCCATTTGAGACGTCGACTACTGACACATTGCACGGGCCGAGCGTTGGGCACGCAGCAGTAACAAGCCGGAAAGTATAAACACAAACGATAAAGAAAAAAAAAAGCGGTTGGCCGTCATCTCCGCGACTGAAATCATTTTCACGGCTCCTTTCCTATGCCGAAGGGGAAAAAAAAAAAAAAAATCAAAGTACATGGAAACCACGGACAGGAAAACTAAGATAAAAAGGACCCGAAAATCCGGGGAGTGCCCATCCATATATTTTTCCGTGCTTCGCCAGACAGATGCAATGTATGACAAGGGGGGAAGGGGGGGCTGCGGGAAAGGCTTTTGGTTACAGTCGCTTAATGTGACAATCAAACTGGTTAAAAGAACAGCACCGGTCGCTCGCAGAGCCCTTGGGAACAGCGCTGGTGCTTGTGGCGCAGACGGTGCATCCTCCGCGCGCGGTGCGCGCGAAATTGTAAAGCTTGCCCCGCGGGAAGTTTCTAAAGCCCGCGGCTTTCCGCCGCCTTCGGTGACGATAAATGAACTGTTCGCGGAGCAACGACCAAATTCTTCAAAACAAAAAGCATAAAAAAAAATAGGCCGTTTGAAATTTCTTGTGAAAGTGAAATTCAATTTCCTTCGCCCCGCGAACCAACATTTTGTACGGCACGAGGCGCCTGTCAAAGATCTCGACCAACGAATAACGTCGACGAGATTGCCGCGACTTTTCAAAGGGTGTCCCCGATGCATAAATCCTCTCCGAAGCAGCGGAAACGCGGATAGGGTGCGTAATCCGCTCTACTCGCTTCATCCGTGCGGTGGAAGGTACCCGTGCTGGTACGACCATTCATACGATTATAATTCGTGACGTGATCGCAGTTCCGTCCGTATACCCGAGCAGGGAGCGGAGTCAGGCGATGAAGGGAAGGCGGTTGATGGGGCCAGGCGAGCGCCTATAGCTCCCAACGCGCTGTCAACTTTGGGCCGAACGGCGTTTTTCGGACCACGTTTCCGACTTGAGTGCACGCACGCATAGGGCCGAAGTTCACCTCACAAAAGCTGCTTTCTTCCTTTCGACGAGAAAATTGGTCCTCTAGGTGCGCTATACGTCATTTTTAATTATAAGGCAGTTGAAATGGGCGGGCAGGCGGTGTGACCTCATCAAAGTGTTTTCCGACTCGCATATCCTCCACCCGACTTTTCGTTCTCAGCGATATTTCACTCGCTCGTTACTGCTAAGGTCGTCCCGACGGTCGACAACTAATGCACGGGTACAAAACTCGGAGCCACATTTGTTCGCGAACTTGACGATATATGTTCCACTAAAGGGCTTCTGGCCGGTGCCATTTATGCGTTCGTGAGTACAGCGCGTGATTTCTTCGCTTTCTTAAGGGACGAAAACACGCGTGCTGCTGTGAATTTCTACATATTTCCACGTAAGGAACAGAGCTCCGCTGTTATACCTTGTCACGCTTCTACCGCGCAAACACTTGTGCGACAACCCTTCCACACGTACCGTGTTACCGCCCGCTGCCCCTGAGAGTGGCTCCCGCGGGCACGGCACACACACACAGGAAGGGGCCGATGACACGCCAAAGCGCGCCCAGAGAACGAACCAACGTGGGGCTGCACGCCGGCGCCCTCGAGAACCGAGCCGGTCCTCAAGATAGGCAGCCGCGCGCAGAGCGTGGCCGCGCGAAGAGCCGCCTGTTCCCCGATCGGCCTAATTGATTAAAAGCGCGGCCCGTCCCACGCACACGTCTCCTGGCCGCCCGGCGTCGACGCACGGACGCCCAAGTCCGTGCACTGCGCAACGCTCGCACTCGTGTTTCCCAGTTTCCAAGGTGTGGCGGCGGCGACCGCGTGCACACATGCGGCACTGCGGCAGACAGGCAAAAGCTGCACTCGCGGCCGGGAATCCATCATCCGTGCGAACAGCCGCCCTTTTCTACCTGCTGTTGGCGCGCGGTTGTTTCTTTTTCCTCGTCGCCTGTTTTCTGTCGGAAACGACCCGAGGCGAGCTGCACGTCGGAAGGCAGCGGGCGTTCGTTGCACCGACGGAGTCGCTCGCGCGCGCGCGGCCGAGCGCCGGCGACGGCAACGAACCCTGCGTCGCGTATACACAGACAGCCGACGCGTGTGCTCGCGCGAGCGGCCTCGCCGCGATGGCGTGCAGGTATCGGTCGGCGATGGAGCTACATACTCGACGCGCTGCTACTCGACGGACGACCCGGAGACGTGCGTAGCTGAGACGTCGGTGGGACGGATTTAATATACGTTCCGTCAGGTGATGCCGAGGTGCTCGCAATGACGCTGTTCGTAGACACACGGCACCCTGCAATGCGACCTCCTCCGCAGCCTCGGGGTAGAATACTGTGTTTTCCGTAATACTGAGACACCTTTTCGTAGGACCCCCTCGCTGCGGCGTGAAGCCGCGGTGACAGTGCCTATACATCATACAAAAAGACAGCCTGCACTGGGCCGTGTTTCTTCCTTGTACGACGGTGCTGTCACACTGGGCAGACAAAAAGATGTCTGCAGACAAGATTGAAGCATGCAAATGTATAAAGCATGCATGCTTCAGGCGTGTTTCCGCTCTGCAGCGAACAGTGTCTTTTTTTCATGCTGTATATGAACAGTCTCACTGTCTCCATCGGAAATTTACGTGCGCATTCTCGACGATTCTCGTTGTATCGTGGTTTTCTTTTGAAATCTCCGACAACGGTTTCACGTATGTCGAGTCAACCCTGTAACGAAGCTTCATCACTCTCGCGCGCGGAGAGTGGAAATTTGTAACCCGCGCGTATACATCACAAAGGGTTGCAAGATGCACTCGAAGGGTGTTTACGCAGTTCGCGACATCGCGTGCACACACTCGGATCGTATACAAGCCAGCCGCGACTTTATACACAGAGCTCAGCGAGAGAGAGAGGACCACGGGAAGAAGGCTAATTCAGACCACCCAGTCCGGACTGCGGAGGCGGTATGCGCAGCCAATACGACAGATGGCCAAGACCGCGGCGCGCTGTTCCGTGTCCGTGTAAGCATGCGGCAGATACTTCCACGGAAAAAGGAACGGTTCCTGGATTTCCCGAGAAGCCCCCCGCGGTATATCGCAGAGAAAAAGCGAGCCGCGCACAACAAGGCGCCCACGTGCCCACGGCGCCAGAAAAAGCAAAATGGCCGGCACGGTCGGTCGCTGGCGCGCTTCGACGATACAACCTAGGCCTCCACCGCCGAGTCCTCTACAGTTCAGTGCTCCGCATTTCATTTTTCTGTCGGTGGCTGGAGGATTAAGCCCGCACATGTTAATACCCTTCCGAGGCGAACCCATTCGTTTATGCAGTCTAGGGCGAAGTGCATTTCTGGTTAATGTGCGGAGCTCCTCCCTAGCTGCGCGGTTGGTTCGACAACCTGCGCGGCAATCACCGGAGCGCGTCTAAATATTAATAACGAACACTCGGTGACATTAACGACGAAAGAACGGCTATATTTCGTCTCAACCGCAAAGGCTACGAGTGCGAGCGACTTGTTTTGACATGTGGTTTCGCTGCACGAGCGCCAGCTCGTGCGGCCCAAGGACGATCGAACGCAAGGAGCTCGCGCTCGTATACACGTTTGCAAGTCCCACTACAGGGCGCTGCCATCTTGCTCGGCTGGGGTGCGCTTGGACGCGTCATAATCCGATTACGAAGCCTTGCTAAGGCGTCGTAATCTGATGACGGCCGCGCCCAAGAGCGCACCCCACTGACGAAATGGCGGCGCCCTGAGACCGAATTTGCAAACGTGTATACATATTTGCAAGTACGGTCTCAGGGCGACGCCATCTTGCTTTGTTGAGGTGCGCTTGGGCGCGGCCATAATCCGATTAGGAAGCCCAAGCAAGGCGTCGTAATCGGATTTTGACGCGCCCAAGCGCATGCCCCATCTGAGCAAGATGGCTGCGCCATGAGGCCGCACTTGCAAACGTCTAACGTGACATGCGACCAGTTTCTTCTCTCGAGGTGATTTTGATCCCAGTCGAGTGTAATCCAATAGATCAAAAGTCACAGACACAGTCACCTTGTGGCAGTCCCAAAAGCTCCAATACTGCCGCTCTAATGGCGGTAATATTCCTTCAGGAGGATGGGAATGGCGACATCTTTTGCCCTTTCTGCAGTATGCTTTCGAAGACGTTCACTTTTTCTGGTGTGGAGAAGGTGTGTAGCGCCGTCATTAGAGCGTCGGGTTTGGCTGTGCACAGGGTGTGTATAGACTGACTTTTGGGAAGGGTCCATCGAGTCTTATTAGACGTTAGTCGACATAGAATGTACGACCGAGGCGATACAAGCCCCCGAATGACGCGTGAAACATTGAGAGGGATAGATCATCCGTCTTCGGTTAACAGCGACTCCGCCGAGACGCTCAGTCTATATCAGCAGACGTGAACACATTTTCTGCCCGCTTCGCGGAAGAATACTATCTGCCAAATGCGAACTCAGCCCAGGCCCCAGAGCCAAGCAGAGAAAGGTGACAGTGTGCAGAAAGCGATTTCTGGGATGGTGTGGGGCTTGTCTACGTGCATTAACCAATTAGACGACGATTGAGAATGTTGGCCCCATGCTTTGCGGAACATATTCGCTTCTAGGAACGGCCTTCAAACACGGAAATATATCACCATCTAAACCAAGCCCAATCAAAGGAAGGCTGCTGCTGTTCGCCATGGCAAGACCCGTTTCCCGCGAAGAATCGCACCCCGTGAAACGGCCTCTCCTATATGATGTCTGCTTGTCGGACCACTAGTGCCGGAACACTTATATTTGTTTGTCTTTTCTCTTCGCCTATTTTTATGGGCTAAGGGGCTTGATCTTTCCCACACTCGACACGCCGTCTTATCACAACGGAGGTCAAGTCTTGCCAGGGCTACTTCTCTTACCCCCCATGTCTTATGATCCCAACGGACCTCGCCTTCATCCCCGTCTCCGAGACAGATAATTGAGTCGCTGTACATAAAGGTAAGCCGACGCTGCCCAGGTCAATGACGGCCGGGTCACAGCTCCCGGCGTAGAGCGTGAGCATGCACGGTCACAAAGGGTGACTGAACGTAAAGTATTTATCTTATCACACCATTCACGCATCAACCCTGACCTGTGGGTCTTTTCCGTGCTTCACGTGAACCCGAGCTCTGCACAATGGTTTCTACCCGATCTCAGACGACAGAGCTAATTAGGAATGCTGAACTAACGTCTCAAATGAACGCATACGAAGAGCTTATACCGCGCTCAAGTTATAGAACATAAAGTATGAAAGGTGTCGTCGCCTCAAGCAGTCAGCTGGCAAACAGAATAATATGCGAACCGTAAGGATTCGATTAACTTAGTGCAAGTAAATAATTCAAGCGCAGAATGCCCTGCAGGTCATTTCATCAGGCTCATGCACTCACTATATACCATAAAACACTATCACCCAGTGAATTCTAAGAAAAGCATATTCCGTACGTGCATACAAGTTCATTAAAACCGCACATCGCAAGCCGCTCAACTCAGGTCCAGTCAAGATTGAGCCCTTTGACACTTGTAAAAAATTACATCGCAACTACTGAGCCCTCTGTCAAATGTTGTGACAACTTATATTGCGACTACTAAGCCCTTGCGAAATAGCAACAAACACGTGGCCCATTTCACTCAGTTTGCTTCGAACTTCTCGAAGCTCTTGATTCAAACAGCTTTGACTCGTCATAACCTTTGAACATTCTTCAAAGAGCTGGCGGCCTATTCCCAACGCCTTTCTGCACGACCAGCCCAAATCACCTCCGAACTCCAGTCCAGACGACAACTCCCCCGAGTGTCCTCAATGGTAGAAGACATCACCGCGCAACAAAATCCCGACGCAATTTGTCATCCTGGCAGCAAACAACAACGCAGAGCCCTTAAAAACCAGACGCCACGGAACCTGCCAGACATCATGCATCACCGGCCCCGGTTCCACCGCCGCCTCGTCACTCAAACGCAACCGCCCGCACACACACACACCGAACCATTCCGGCAAGAACCCTTCAGCAAAATCAACAACACACCCCGACGGGCTGGACACACTCAGTTTCTCCCACGTTGGACTGCGATAGACGCTATGAGCTACCGGAGCCAATTCAAAGCTCGGAGCATGTCACGTGACTTTGCGCTCCGCCCAAATGGGAAGGACGCGTGACCTATGGATCGACTATGAATTGGCTCCCCTTGGCTCGTATAGCGTCCGTTGCGGTCCAACCTGAGATGAAACCGAGTATGGCGTCAGAATAAACCTCGGATCCTAGGCTCGCGGGATCCCCCATCGTAAATCGAGCGGAGCACGCTCCAAGAGGAGGGCTGGGCCTTCAGGGCCTACGGCGCCATCGGCCTCGTGTTTCAGCCGCGGGTCGCCGCGCGGGTGCCTGGCATCACAATGCGCGCAGCGAGCCGCCACCCCACTCCATAGGGCCATACTCCATTACACGTTACAATGGACTGCGGCGGGGGCTACGAGCCGTCGGAGCCAATCCAATGCCGGGCCAGTGTCACGTGACCTCCGGGAGGAGAGCGAGGACGCACAGGCACCTGACACCTACACAGCGCTGGATTGGCTGGGATGGTTCGTAGGATTTACTGCGGTCCATCGTCAGGTGAACCGGAGTATATTGCGCCGCGCACGCGTCAGGCGGGATGCACGCAGCAGACACAAGCCAGGAGCCCGCCCTGATAACGGGCCGCCACACGGCTGGGCCGTATCGCCGGATCCCAGACTGCGGCTCGGGCCCCAAGAAACCAGGCTTTTATAGTGTTAGTAGAAGGCTGGCGGCCTCCGAGCCTCCGTCGCGCCGTGCTCGCTCGGCTCGAGTACGAAAATGGTGGTGGTGACTCTCGGGGAAAAGAACGGGAAGAGAAATCTGAATAGCAGTCGAGCCTTTATTGGACGCAGACGTTTCAGGGAGACACGTCTTTACCCTACGAATGTGAAAACACTACAGCTGCAGAATGCTTTTGAATCAGGGTACCAGAGGAAAAGAGAAAGAGACACCCGGGAGAATAAACGAGTCAACATGGGTAGCTTCTTTGAGTGCGTTTTGTGTATTTTTACTCTAGTGCCTCTTGTATTCCCATGCACGCGTGTGACTACCTATGTTGACTTTATTCCTCTGGACTTATCCTCTATCTTTCTCTCTCTTTTATTTTCTTAGAATTCTCTTTTCGCTCTTCCCCTGGTCCCGTGATACAAAAACATTCTGCCACTACAGTGTTTTCACACTTGAGGAATCGAAGTCTCTTCCCGAAACGTCTGCGTATAATAAAGTATCTGGTACTCAAAGTTCTCTCATCGCTCATCATTTCTGGGTCCCAAATATATTTAAGTACATACAATAGAACACGACAAAAGTTGACCTGGCAACGTGTGTTCCATTTCGACGAACCTTCAGCCAGTGCTTTCAGCTTTCCTTGTTTATGGCCAACGTTAGTAAATGACAAACAGCAAGCGGTGTAACCGCACACAGTGAGGTGCTTGTTCTCAAACGTATGTAAGCTCTACATCGCAAGACGCTTCACAAAACGGGCAAGCGTAAGATGGAAGAAATATGAATACGGGTTCGGCGATGTCCCTAGAGTTCTGCTTCGAGCAAAATAAGGGCAACGATAAATCTATCCGATTTCGCAACAATCTTGTCTCGATATCTAGCGACGCAACGTAACAACTGTTCCATATCTCCCTTTACCTCAGATTTACAAGTTTTACTTTAAAAGTGCTGCGTGCGAACAACAACCTGCAAGTTGGCAGAGAAAAAAAAATGTTACTATAACGAGCGAACAAAAACTTGATAAGATAGAGAGTAATGTTGATATTCGGCACTTACGTCCCAAAGCAAGTGCGCGGCTGACAGACGTCCCAGCGAAGGACTGAGGATGAATTCCGTTCACACAGAGCCTGTAACCTAACACCGAAATCTCGGTTACCCTAATCGGGATGCCCGCACAACTATAGGAGGGAAATGAAAGCACCAAGCGTCGGTACGTGTCGGTACCCATAGACTATACGGCGGCACCGAATGAAATGACAAATACCGTACTATGTAGCGTAGTAATAACGCATATCCGGATAAGACCAGCACGTGAACCCCTGAGGACTCCGCGTCATACCCCAAACCACGTCACAATACGAAAAGATGAAAAGAAAAAGAAGGAAACACGCCCCGGCGTGTTTGTATGCTGTCGACCTTTGAGCGAAAACGCGCAGTCGTCACGGTGTTTCCCGCGTCCACTGACCTCGTAAAACCGCGGCCACTCTGACTGCGGACGACAAACCCAGCTTGTCTGCACGCCCGCCTGGCGTCACCCCGCGGTTGTAAACCCCAGCTTGCGGAAGCTGTATACGTTCCCATCGCTGAATGTCGAGCCTCTCATTCACGTCAGTGTCTGTTCCCCTTAATGCCATTCGCTTCCCCGATGGGGATCAGTGACCGGGTCTGTTGACCCACGGCAGCTCGCAACACGCAGAGCAAATGTCCGCGCTGCAGAATTCGGGGATCCTGGGTTCAGTCCTCACACTCCTTTCCCCGTTTCGATCTGGACGAGCATTGTACACCGGCGCGCGGTTGTGCATCTTGCAGGCACGTAGCCAGGATCTTGTTTCGGGGGGGGGGGGGGGGGGGGCGCCAATGACAAAATGTTGTATGAGGGGAAGGGGGGAGAGGAGGTCCCTGCAAAATAAAAGTTTTTCTTTTTTTTTTTTTTTTTTTGGGGGGGGGGGGGGGCGAGCTCCATGCACCCCCCCCCCCCCCCCCCTGGCTACGTGCCTGCTGTCTGGTGGATGTTCAAGACCTCCAATCTAGCAGTGGTACTCTACTGGCTAAATTTCGTATCTACGGCGGAGACACCGGGCGCCAACTGGGAGGCGCCTAACTTCCCGCTGACTAAACAAATACACAACAAAATTCCGCTCGCTTCCCTTCATCGCTGTGGTAGCGCCGCAGGTTATTGATCTTCTATAGACTCCACAGTGTTTTTGCACCCCAACGCAGGCTCTGTGGAAACCCGTCATTACACATTTTAGTGGCTGAGAATTTGAGCAAGCGCCAGTTATAGCAACCCAAATCTAACGAAAAAAAAATCATTTAGGAATAAGAATAGCGTCTTCAATGCCGAACTTGCTTGTAACTATTACATCCACACGACACCCGTCCCTTATGGCCCAGCCCCCCACAATCACCGATGTCTGCGAGCGACCGACAATGAAAGGTCAGCTTTTTGACGATTCGTTCAATGTTTCAATTTCCGCAGTATAGAGAGACCTTGGTCGCGAACGATCCTTTCTGACCCGCTGGCGACGCCCAGGCGCTTCAAACGAGGTGCATTTAGTCGTTTTGGCGAACAGTGTCGGTTGCACGCTCGTCGAGCTGGTCGAGCATGAATAGGAAGTTCGAGCCAGCCCTGAGAGAATAGTACACCTCCCTAAGCCCTCAAACGAGGAAATAAACCGGTGTAATTATCTCTAGTAAAAAATACGAAAGGCAGCTATTTTAACAACAACCCCGTGGAAGACGACGAAATACCAGAACGAGAAATAAAACAAACATATCACTAAAAAAAAAAAAAAAAAAACTAACTACGATGTATCATTGAACATGCCATATTTTTGTTTATTCCACTCGACATGCTGAACACTGCAAAGTTTCTAGATACAAAACTATACTATGGTCTTCAAATGTTTATACGCTTCCTATATGTTGAATTGTCAAGATGAAAGAGAAATTAAAATCAAAAGCATCTCATTCTCCGGACTTGCGGTGTATTTTATGAAATTATTAGAAGTTACGTTACTCTTTTTGTTCTATACTTTCTTGTTTGTTTGTTTGTTTGCACTTTGAAAAGGGGGCCAAGGGCTCGTAAAGTTTCAAGACAGCCGTTTTCCTTGGTGTCCTCTATCGATGTAACGTTGATGGTAATAAAATGCATCATTATTATACCTTTCATCGTCAGTTGGATGACGCTTTCCGTCGGCGCACTAACTGCGAAACATCTTCCCTACTCCGAGACATGCATCATCATCATCATTAAGCCTCGTTTTTCATCTCTCACGTGTCATCAGGGGGCGATATAACGCGAGTATCCGCTCACGTCCAAGTTGCAGCGAGGATCTCAATTACGGTTATTATACAATACAGTTTGCTATTTAATGAGGCGGTAAAAACAAATAACAGAGAAATGACTTGAACCGAGAACGCTGAACGCCGAGCGCGTCGTCGCTTCGGGGCGGGGCCCGCTCGGTTCTCACGAGAACGAGACACACGCTGATGACTTCACCCGAGACAATAACACTGCTAAACGGCACGCGCCGGATATGCGGCGACAACAACCTAAGCTACACGGCCTGCATAGACAAAGTCCTCACTTCCCTTTTATCGTTGCGCGCGCGCTGCAAAACAAAAACGAAATCGAAAAAAAATATATATATTCGATTGAAAGAGCAAATGATACAGAAGTTGAAATAAAGCGACCGGTTAACAAGCGGAAGCCCGCGAAGCTGCTTCATTTGCGAGTGCGCGATAGCATCATCGAGGGGCGCGTTAAATACGGCTGGCGCACCGTACAGGTTGGGCCGCCGATAAGCGCGTCAAGGACACTGTGCACATAATTGAAAGCGACAGGGGGAACGACTCGCGGTCATTCGCGGTGGATGGCATTCGCTTTTCGTTGGACTCATCCGAACGCCGGCGGAGGGGAATGTTTGTGAGGGGTGCGCTGCTGCGCGCGCTCTGGCAGGGAGGCTCCAACGCTGGAGCCGAGAGTGTTACGAAACATAGTGCATTGTTCGCCGGCGCGCTAGTGAGCTCACTGACCCGTGCCCGACTCTATAAATCATGCCGGTATGCACTAATGCGGCCTCGAAAGAAATGAACTCGCTCATTCAAGTATACAAACAACAATGCACATCACGTGCGAGAAAACAACACAGAGAGAGGGGGAAAGAACGTAAGAAAGAAACAAACAGATGCTAAAACTCTCTTGTATTGTTCAACGAAGTCACGAAGGTTTGCACCGAGAACAGAAAAAAAGTTTACTGCGATTCGAAAAGCTAGACTGATCACAGCTAGATCGCAAGAGACCGATCTCACCAGCCAGTTTGACTACGCCACCGCTGCCACAATGCATCGAGGGAACTTTAGCCTTTCGGCACGTGTGATAACCGCGCTGGAGCTCTGCGCATGTAGAGCACAAGAAAGGAAAGAGCTTAAAGAGCCCTCGCATGCACCGCCATCTGCCTCCTGTGAACTAAAGTTATGGCGGCATCACGCATGCGCCGAACGCTCAGTGAGATCGGTCTATTGACACTTTTTAGCGAGTTTTAGTAGACCGGGTTTCCCGCTCCGCTAACCCCTTCCGCTACCCGGAACTCTACAGCCAAGGCCATCGGCGCGGAGGCGCAGTGGCGGTTTCTTCGTAGCGGAGGGCTAGCGGAGCGGGAAACCCGGTCTACTAAAACTCCCTTTTGTTTCGTAATTTGATGGAAAGGTGAACAAATTGAGATGCAATTTCAATGCTCACTTCCTTAAAAAAAAAAAAAGAAAAAGAAAAAGGGCTTTAAGAGAAATTTTGAACGCAGAGCACGTCAATATGGGTATACAACTACTTCGAATACTACGCGAAAGGACGTTCACTTCGGGAATGCGGTCCATGAAATCTATAGAAAGGTGTACGAAGCCCACTCGCGTAATAAGAAGAACGGCAGCGCATCTCGGTGACAGGATAAAAAATGATGTCACTTCGATGTCAGTTCGTCGCACGCGCAGCCAAAGCGCAGCGAAAGGAAACGAGCGCGCGAGCTGGTGGCGAAGCATCTGGTGGATTCTTAGCCTGCCGCCGATCATTAGGAAGTACAGCGCACGGTGGACAACAATACACTTTATACACGAGAGACATTACTGTGAAATTAAAGAAACGTCAGTTAAGCGCTTAAACACACATACACACACACACCACAAAAAAAAAAGGGGGGGGGGGGGAACACGAAAAGGCGGGAAAAAAATTCAGCCGATCAGGCCAAGTGAAATATGCGGAGGTCCGCGCCGCTGACAGGTCCTTGTGCGAGCCCTCCCCGCGAGTCGGCCTAAATGCCGTCGAGCGCTTTGGAGCAAACGGCGAATGAACTCTCGTTTCCGGTCGTTCGCGTGCCATGTGGTACGGGCTCGGTCCTCGTCAGACCTCGTTTAGTGAAAGAGGCCACAGCATGCCGGGCGTGAAATCGGCAGACTGGCGCCGAGCAGTGCAACACGGGCTGCTCAGAGTCCCCGCAGTAATTGTGCATCCTGCGTTTAAACGCGCATTCTGCGCCAGATGAATACACGAGAAGGGGACTCCCGGAGAAGCGGCGGAAACGCGCCGTCCTGCATGCTGCGGCTCGAACTTGGTAGTCTACAAAAGAAAGGGACGACATATCCGGATCCGTAGACCGCGAAAGCAGCGTCCATCGACCCCAAAGTTGGCTCACACTGCGGGACCTACATACGGTCGGAGCTATTGGCTGGAGTTCACCGGCCAACAATGGCGACCCCCGAATATATGATCAGCACCCGGCATTTCAGTAGTATAGTATACATTTCAGCTGCGCAACGTAAAGCGTAAAACTGCGCCACGTAAAGTCGATGTCATACACTGCTAATATATCTAACAACAAACTGCCTGCCGACGGCGCATGTTTCTTTCTCGTATGGCCGACCTGCCGTCACACAAAAGCTATCTGCGGATATGTCTGAAGCGTACACATGTACGAACATGCACGAGGCCTGTCCGCAGACAATTCCATATTCATGTCAGCAGCGACCAACGTGTCTTTTGGGCGATGTATGTGCGACGGCGGCGTTAGGGAACCACTAAAGGTGCCGCTCAGCTTTCCGAACAGATGCGCTAATCGCTTTGCGACTATGACAGAGCGTAGAATACCGTAAAGCCAAATAAATAAAAGAGTGCGAAAAATGACGCAAGCACAGAGTGGAAGACGAACCAGTCCTGCCTGTCAGCGCTATGTTTGTGCGTGTCTTTTAATTGTAATTAAACCTTCCCCCCCCCCCCTTTTTTTTTTCTTTTTCGTTGTTTTAATTATTTTGGTCGTGCACCGACTCCCCCCCCACCTTGCTACATAAAGCTGGCGGAGAATTCGCCTTCCGAGGAGCGGTAATATTTAGCACCAGAACTATCCGCCTCGAGACCCCAGATTGAATGTAACGGGGAAACGTGCTCTTCTTCATTCGTGCTTCTCTACGAGTCACGCGGTGAATCGCTCCACCCACAATCCCGGTAACGGCACAGAGAACGGGCAAGGGACCAAGGGTACGAGCTCTTAGCGGTCTGTTCCAGTGCCCGAGCGCTGCATTGGCGCCTCCCGTGGCTTTGGTCCTATTAGCGGCGAGATGTTTTGGTGGCGCCCTCCTATGGTGTCCTCTCGTGACGTCCTTACCTTGCGAACAACAAGTTCGATGGTGTTCGTAATTAGCAGGGGGGAAGCTTGAAAGCACTGCGCTCTCAAAACAACACTCCAAACACCGTCAAGGTTCCAAGCTCTCACATTGCTTGTATTCCAAACAATGAGAAATCCTTTGCTGACGTCATAGTCAGCATTCAGCCAATCGTGGCAGGCCGACCACAGCGACGCTCTCGATCGAGCACGTCGCCAATACTCTGTTGCATACTTAGCGTGCAACGCTGTCAAAGCTAGTGGCATGAGGGTGGGGCTTGATCTCGTTGATCATTTGCACGCATTCTCGCGCAAACAAAACCATAGATGAAGCCACACGCTCGTGCCAGTAGCTGTGACAGCGTTGCACGCAAAGCATGAAACAGAGTACCGCGTCCGTATCGTTCATTTTGGTCGGAGTAAATGTAAAACAAAGCGTAGTTCTGCTTTTCACCACGTGGGCCATGCCGATCGAATCTCGAGGCGAATATAGGCCAACGCGCCGTTTTCAAACCAGCCCCGCGTTCGTCGGTATTAGTGGGCAATGCGCCTATTAGCGCCGAGATGTTTCGGTGTCGCCCTCTTATGGTTTCCATCCGTGACGTCACGACTGGGATTTGCCTCGCCGTGACGTCATCAGTTGTTATCCTGGCTACTTACCATCAGGTGCGACGACGAGTTCGGTGGTGAGTTTATAAAGCACAGTGGAAGCTAGGAGCCATCGCAATCCGAAACTAACACCGTCAAAGTTAAAAATCTGACAATGCTCATATGCCCATGGTTTGGCCAATCACGAAAAGCTGACCGCAGCGACGCTTTTGGTCGCGCACACCGCTAATACACATAAACCAGAACCGAGGGAGGCGAAACACGTGCGCAGTACAGACCTCTATTACAAGGACTTTCCAACTGTTCGATCAGGGTCACGTGGTTTATATTGGCAATACGAGCTGCGAGGAGGTAACGAAAGCGCGTCGATCGTCTGCGAACGCCTCCGACTTTTCGCCCGCTTTCCTCCTCGCCACGGGACAACGCAGCGCATGCGCACTTGGGACCAATCTCCGCAGGATGCGTCCGCCATTAAATTGCAAACGCTCCCCAGAGTTGCACATGGACCCTCTCTACCATCTTGACTCTCTAGTGCGCCGTGTCGTCGACAGCAGCGACACCGCAACCGCGTGAAGTGAAAGCCGCGCTGCGCGACAAGATATTAAGAGACTGCTCCAACACATTGCGCGGGCTTCCCTCAGTCGCCAAATCACCCCCAAAACGAGGAAAAGCAAACAGCGGAAGAGACTTGTCAGTCGTGCCAGATCCGCTCAGCGGCTTTATGGGCGTCGAAAGTGACGAGACTGAATAGATTTCCGATGCGGCAGCCTTTTGATTGATTTAGCGCATCCGTTATTTCCTCTCTGTAGACCGGATTCGTATTGTTTTCTCTTTTCTTCTTTAGTGTGCTCGTAGCGTGCAGGTTCGCTTTGTCGTGTAAATCCGGGGCCATTTCAGCTCAAGGACCACAGACCCAGTTCTGCCACGAGTCCCAATCTCTCCCCGGGAAAAGCATGCACGCTCTCACAAAGCCAATGGACAACAACGGTACTTGAGCGATTCGGGGCCAGACGACGACCTTCCAATAGCCTGCTCGCTCGATTGGAAAATAGGGAGCCAGCACCGTGACAATTCCCATCTGTCACGAGATCGCCACGTTGCCAGACTCTGTGCGCACCCGTGCGTATTTGTATGCGCAAATTCCCAATGCGCCAGTACGTCAATATAGAGCTGGCATTAAACGTGATTGGACCTCGCAACGGACGTAACGGGCGGCGGCCTGCGCCACCTAGCGTACAATATCTAAAGCACCTAATTCTAACCCAAATTGATTTCTCTCGTTTCTGTATCCTGCGCCACTTCCCTTGACCCCCCCCCCCCCCACACACACACACACACACGCACGCACGCACGCACGCACGCACGCACGCACGCACGCACGCACGCACGCACGCACGAATGCACATTATAACGACAAAAGCGGTGTTGTCCCAAAGACGAGGCAGCTACACTTTACCACCAGGTGACAGCGGAAAGCCTTGTCCAAGTCCTTATTTTATGGCCGTTGGTACTGTGGTTTCCGCTCCTTATATTATACTTCCCATTGTGTTAATCTTGCTTGTCTATTAAGAAAAAAAAAATAGGCTATGTTATTGTCACAAAACGATTCACACCATCAAAAAGTAGGTTTATGGTCAAAGTTTCTTCGCATTCGAAACGGTTCTCAAGACACACCCCTTTCAAAAGTCCGTCAAGCAACACCTGCGGCAGCCCTAATTTTGGCCATCGTGCGAAGCGTTGCCATATTTTTGTCCATCGTGCGAAGCCGCGAGCGTTGACGTAACGCTCATCCAATGAATGCTCGTGATACATGCCCAAAATATGGAGGGTGAGCGACGTTTAACAGCCCACTTCTGAGGAAGATCTATTGAGATAGCCTTGGTTTTAACTGATAATTAAATACTCACGTAGCTTTATCCCTGTTTAGCCAAAAATCAGTGAGCAGGGTTAGCGGCTGCTAACTGCCGTCGCCGTGACGGTCGTTTAAAGCGCCCGCTTAAATGGGGTATGCAGAGAGTCGAGACAGACAGGGAAGGCGACAAAAATGAGCGCGGTGCCCGACAAAAGGAACGTCGGCCCGGACTCGCAAGGCGTTTGCGTCATCGACCGAAGCACTCCCGCCTTTCATCCTCTTAATTAGAGCTTTCTCAATATGCACGGTACGGCCAGCGTCTTGCCGGCGTCCGCAGTGCCCCGACCAAGTTGCCACGGGGATCCTTTTTCCGAATGACGCGTCCCTCCCGACATCCCTCTCCTCGAGTGGCAACGCTCTTCTGTCGCCGCACGTGCGGAATTGTTCCCCTCCCGGCTCAAACAGGCTCTTCTATCTGCGCGCGCGCCAAGGCATATAGCTCGGTCTTAATTTCTCAACCATCGTCCTTTGAGGCGTGACATGTCGTTTGAAGGCGTTCCACACGGGCCTACGTGCCAGAGCAGGGCGATAACATCGCTACGAATCTCAAAACATCCTTACAGGAACCGTCATAATATGGCACGTGCGCAAGAATCGTTCGGGGCATCCGACATGAAATATTGACGACATTTATCCTTAGTAGAAACTTCTATTGCTGGTGTGTATGTGCGTTTCTATCTCTCTATTCCCTGCCTTCTCAGCCACTTAGGTTCCGTATCTGGTATGCGGGACAAAAACAGAATAAAAATTTTTCAAAATATAGGTGAGGCAAAAGGAGAATGTGTGACAAAATCGCGCATTTTTCGTAAACACCTTCCCGCTGCATGGAGATCAAAACGATGTTTCATCGCATACCAGAACTGACGACATTCAAGATGGCTGCGCCCGTGCGGAAAAGGTGTATAGGCCAAAGCGCTGTTTACAAACAAGCCCAGACGGGGCGTGGCCAAACGGACAGTTCCCACAGGAGGTGTGCGCACTGCGAATGCGCAGAAACCATGGCCTCTTGTTGGCGTATTGACCGCTCCACTGACTTCGACATGACAAGGAAACACGCGTCAAACAAATACCTTTCAAACGGATGCCGCCACAAAAGCTTATGATGGTGGAGCGATAATCACAACTCTAGAGCTAACGCTGAAGTATGGGCATTGGGGACGCTTGTTATGCGAGCTAGAACGTACGATGCACCGCATCGCACTTGCATAAGCACGAGGATCGCGTGCATATGCAAGCGCTCTGCACATATTTTGAATTGCCACATAAAAATAGAAATAGCAGGGAAGAGACAGGCCAGCTGGTGAACTTTCGACATCGGGAAACCCGAGACTGAGCAACAAAGAAAACGGACAACAAAGCGCATTTGTGCGCGTTTTCAGTTTTTCTTTGTTCATAGGTCTAGGTTGTCTTTTTCTCGCAATGTTGCCATTGAAAGTTGTCCCCAAGCGTATATTACCCTCGCGTCCACGTTGCACGTGCTTGCAGACAAAGGGTTGTTTCCTTCTACCTTTCTCTTCTTTGACTATCCACTCTGTTTCACCATAAGTGCGAGCAAAGCCGATGCCAGAGGCACGAGGATGTTGCCTTGAACTTATTCTAGATAGACTGCACTTGAACGACGCTTTCATTTTACGAGCGCGTATGCTTGGCAGGTGTACTCAAAGCGTCCCGCTCACCCTTGTATCTTTTTCGCGCGCACTTATGGTGAAATCAAGCAGCCGGCTCCCCCCCTCCCCCCCCCCCCCCCCTTACTCGTGCAGGCTGCTGCAAGGGTGTGCTCACCGCGTGCTACGACGACTTCCACGATAAAACTAGCGGGGGGTATACTGACGTCACGCGAGCACTCAGTCAGTCGCACAACGGCACGCAGCTTTTGTTCTGGCCAAGATCGGCTCCGCCAACGCTGCGCGAGCAGCCAGCTAGGGGGCGCCTTTCCCAAGCCCTGGCCGCCCTCTTCCCAGCTGGTTGCGCAGTCGCGCGACCAGCTGGGGCTCTCTGGACTTCCCAGGCTTGCAGATTTCGGGCACGGGTCGTTAACTGTTCCTCCTTTCCCTTCCTCTCATGCGCAGCTACTCTACACGGCATGTAGTCCTGCGGTTCCTGCGTACGGCGTAATCATCGGGGTTGTTATACTATACCGATCTCGCCGCAAGATCTTCCGCCTCGAGAAAACCAAATTGGAAAAACTATAGGGCGTAGCAGTAAAGTTTCGTAAGAACGCATAGCACACTGCTGGGCAGCCGTGTTGCACGTGAAACGATCCGGTACTTCGCACTTCGGTGAGGCTTGCTTGGCTCGTTCGGGCCTCACTGTTGTGCGTGGGTCTGAGTCGCCCCGTCTGACTCGATGTCGTTGCTCGCGGTTGCGTCTTCTGGCGTTGATTGTGATCGTTTAACGGCCCGCCTGGTCCGCTGAGCTAGTCGTCTTCGTTCAACCCTATTTTTCGGGGACTGGCGCCTACGCTCTCCGCGCTCTGAAAGCTTGAAAGCGGTTCCTGGAATGAAAATACCGACAATAATCGTCCTATAAAAAAAAAAAAAAAAATTAGCTTCGAGTTTGGGTGTGATGTCAAACGGGACGTCATACTTAGCTCAGCCAATCAGCATCGGGATAATCGGCAGCTTCACTTTACCTGGGAGTCTGGCTCAATGAGGGGAGGAAATATCTAGAACACGAAGAGAATATAATTATAAAAGGGAAAAGAAATGTACACCTATTATGAAGCTCAGGGCACTATGGAACTATAATAGATGTGAAATGGTCAAAGGTATATGGAAAGAAGTGATGGTACCAGGACTGTCTTTTGGCAATGGGGTACTCTGCATGAAATCAGAGGTTCAACCAGGATTAGGAATTCGAAAAAGAAGCGCACCGGGAGCACACGGAAAGACACTAAATGGGTACAGGAGGACATGGGTTGTTCGTCTTTTGAATGCAGGGAAGCAATTAGTAAGTTGAAACTTGAACAAAGGTTGACCGAAATGAATGATACGCGATGGGCACGGAAGTTATTTAAGTATCTATACATTAAAAGTTTAAACACAAAATTTATTAACCGAACCAGAAATTTTACACTTAAATACCTACACACTAGTGATGGGGCAGAGCAGACTATATACTTCAGAGGAAAAGGGAGTGAAAAAGGCAGAAACAAAAATGTGGAAGGTAAGGATGCAGGAAAAGCCAGCTCTAACAATGTACAGGACATAAGAGAGGAAAATGTGTTTGAAAATTCACTGGGAAGCTCTTTACTGTTTGAGGCGAGAACGGGAGTTTTGAGGACGAGGCCGTATAGGGCTAAATTTCAGTAGACAGACAGATTATCTGCTGCCGGCAATAATGACAGCGAGACATATAGAGCACTTGGTTTTGAAGTGCACGGGGCAATCGTCCTGCCCTCTCTGAAGGGGTAAGAGATTTAGCCCGGCTTTGGGTTTTGATAAAGACGATGGAAGGACGGAGGAGAAAAGGATTACATTCACTAAGAGGCGATTAGAAGATTGGTGGAAATGATCTGGGGAAACTGAATGATGCACAACTAACTAGCACAGCTGGGGACACGCGGGACAGGGGAAAATTGAGACACCATCCCGCGTGGCTCCGGCCCAAAGTCTCAAGTCCCCCAGTGGGTCCGGTGCTGGGGTAACGCCGACAAGGTTTGACCAGAGAAAAATTGGTGACTCCCTCGCCGGAAGAAAAAAACGGAGTGTAATGTTTTGTTTTTTTTGTTTTTTTTTAAGTTTTTGGCCTGATTTTTTAAAACGCTATCCTGGTGACATCCCACACCACCTGGTGATAGTTGGGGGGGATAATTGGCTTAAAAGAGCGGGAGGAATCATGTGCTTGTCTTTTTAGACTTAGGCTAGGTGGCGCAAGCTACCGCCCGTTACAAAGAGTATGTATAGCCATCAATATCTATCCATCCACCCACCACAGCGGCGTGGCGTCAGAGGGTTGGAACTTCCCACAACGCGGTGTAAGTGAATCCGAATCGATGCAATCAGCGTAATTGCTTGCGAAGTCGGACAACGAACAGATCACTTACTATCAACAGCGCGACCAGGCGAGCAGGGAGCGAGACAAGCCTGACTGTACAGTGCACCTCGAGGACGTACCTTCCTTTTGATGTCTACGACCAACCTCGTTTGTATACGTTCCGGAAGGGGGGGATAGTTTGGTGCGGAAGCACGTATCCCGATTCCTCAATGTGCACCGGCCGTCCCAATCGAAGCCGGTAAAGATAGCAAGAGTAGAACGGCGTATGTATGCGCACCGGCGGTTGCAGGACGAAAGCTCTCCATTGTACGAACCTGCCTGGCAGACTAAACAGCCCGACCAGTCGGTCATCTAGCTAAGAGCGCGCGATTAGCATGCGCGTCAAGCGTTGTCGGCGAATGTTTGGGCGATACGCATACTGTTTGTGCTAGTCTGCGCAGGCTGGAAACGTTCCCTTCCGCGCATTCCCGGCGGCCGTAGTCGGCAGGCAGGCCGGGATGCGTCGACGCGCTGTTTCGGCATCGCCAGCCGGAGCTTGCCAACGTCACGACGACAGTCGGGAAGCAGACCGGATACCCGGACTGACGTAACCGCTGACTCATGCTTCACGCAGCTTTCCGCGCGGCACGCTCGGAGTCACTGACTCTCGTGACGGTTGGACGGGGGCAGTTCGAAGTCAATCCCGTTATTTATAAGAGCGCACGAAACGACAGGCAATTGGACCGATCGAATATAATTCTCAAGGGCGCATGCGGTGCCTTGCGAAAGCCGTCCGAGTCATCCACGTCGGAGGAAGACACGGAGCAGGCGTACGAACATGCCCGAAATATGACAACGGCCACGCGTCGTATTTGCGAACCTCGCACAACGTCGCAACTAGTGGGCGCAGCGGTCACTGACCCTACATCACCAGACAATTTTGCCAGCAGGGAGGATGTATATGCGCCGTTACGAGCTCACGGAATGCGCCTCATTCGTCCATTGGAGACACGTCGTCTTCCAGTAATGGTTCGCTCCACGTGCTCCCAGCTGCTGTCATTTGTTTTAGCTACCCCAATTAACCATATTTTCGGAATCGCTGGCTTTACCCTTTCCGCGGTATGTTATTTAGAATCGCGAAATTCAGAATAGTCATTGTGAAATCGGCAAGGGAAAACGATGCCAAAACCAAAATTCAAATATTCACGCGCTTTTCAGCGCCGTGATGCCAGTGGAAGGCAGGCTCACCGCTCGAGCGGACAGTTTAAGAATGAACTATAGCCAGCATTTATTCCGTGCTGCTGCGCGGGTGATGGAGCGAGTTTCCGAAACATTCATTTGACACCATGAAACCGCGCGGAATCAGTTGGGAACAAAATCTGCAGTCTAAAGAGAGAACCCCCGACTTCCCCTGACATCACGTCTTCCTTTGTGCCACTTTGAAAAACACGGTGGCGACCAAACTTTTCAATTTTATAACTTCGAGGGGAAACAAGAAAAGTTGGCCCAATATTTGGGCTTCTCTTTCACCGATGTTCGTTCGAGCGTTTAGCAAATTTCCGGGCAAATCGGGGACTATAGGAAGAAAACGCCAGAGTATGTCGTCCATCTTGGGCGAAGCACACGTCGCGCAGGAAAGAACGCGAGCGTCCTCGGCGCGAGCAGCCGACGACGCTCCCGTGCTGGGCTAGCCCGGTGACCCCGCTCCACCGCGTGCCGACCCGACGCCCCGAACCCGTCCCGTTAGATTAGGGGTTGTTCCCGGCAACTTCGCGCCCCACCAGCCGAGGACGACGCGTGCACACCTCATTGTCCCGTCAACATCACACCCGGCCGCCAGGTCCTCGACAAACAGCGCCGGGGTTCCGCCCAGAACGAACGCGGACGCGGCCAGCCTCGTCGGACTGGCGCCGCACTCCTCGGTGCGTGTATATATGCACGGGCGGTGCCCATGCCGCTTTATATACGGCGCTTTTTCTAACCCGCGGGCCGACAATGCCGAGGGCTGTAGACGCACGCGCGGCTCCTGTAACAGCAGAGATCCTATACTCGCGAACTCGCGTCCCACGAGCGAGTACACAAAGATGGCAGCGTACAAAAGGATGGAGGAGCCAATCAATAGGCGGCGAAAAAAGTGCGTCGTCACGGCGGTCGTCGTCTTTGTGCGCTCGCTATCGTCGTGATCCGGCGCATTTTTCATCGCGTGATTGGTTTAGCTGGTGATAGCGTACCCACAAAGACAACGAGCGCCCCGACTCCGGTTTGCGTCACATCCAAAACCGGGAAAACGCGGAGGCGGGCGGCCTCGCTTTCTATACGAGTCCCGCACAGGCAGTGCGCGTCGGACAAGCTCGAAAAGCGTCGTTCGCACGTCGCGCGATATGCACAGCACGTGTCAACAGCGAGATCGGGTCGCGTAATCTGTCCGCGGCGGCAAAATCCGCCCGCTGGTTCAACAACAGCGCTCCCCGCACTCGCTGCGGTAGAGGGAGGAAACGCGAGCGCCTATTTGTCGAAGACCCATACCGCGACGTTCGAACTTCCTCTGGGTCACCGGAACGGAGGCAAACTGTGCGGCCCGCGTTGCTTGCCGAGCGCCGAACGACGCCGCACACGTCGTCGCGTTTCCGCTTCCAGCCGCGGCGACAACGACGACGGCGCGGCTGGAAGAAGAGGCCAACGAACGACGCCGTTATGCCACTTCCTCCTCGACTGACACCGCGGTTTTTTTTTTTTTCAGCCCTCCCGTTGCCATCTGTAAAAAGATGTTCACTCTGAACACGATTTTTGTCGTGCACGACAAAAATCGTATATCCGCGCGCCCGATCGCACGCAAAGCAGATTAGAGGCAAAGCGGATCCGGGGGGAGAGCTTTGCGTGCTCGCCGTTGGGGCGCGGATACGATTTTTGTCGTGCACGACAAAAGTCGTGTTCCGTGTGGTCGCGGGCACACTCGCAGTATCTAGCACGAGCTTTATTTCTTCTCATTACTTTAATTACTCGCTCATTTAAAAAAAATATGAACACGATACAGAAATTGGAGCAATAGGAGCGCGCGATCACCCGCCCGACCAAAGCCACGGTGTCCAAAGCTGAAAAACGAGTGCTCGCGCCCGAGCATTTTTCAGTGCTGCATTCATGCATACGCTGAGAGTGCATCAAAGCCACAGGCACGAGACGGCAGCTTCGAGGCGTTGCGCTCACGCTTGAAAGGCCTTTCGTAGATCGGTTCCTTACCTCCGAATCTCCCAGAGTAGGTAGGCGCTGCTAGCTTTGTCTGCTGCAGAATTCCAGGCAATGTTTCCGGTCACCGTAAGCTAGCGGGACGGCGGGTGTGGTTGCAGTTTCCCCTGCCTTGTCAGCTCACAGGGAGTGCGCCTACATTCATATATATATATATATATATATATATATATATATATATATATATATATATTTTACGAGGACAACCATAATGGGCGCATGTGAAATGGAAAGTAGTGTTCCAGAAGATTTTTGAAAAATATCAAAATTGTTTTTATTGTTTTCTGGATAAGTGTGCGAGAAAAGTAACGTGAAAGTAATTTGTAACGTCGCGTAATCCATTACTTTGCAGCGAAAGTAATTAGTAACGGTAATGCATGACATTTTTTTCAAGTAACGGGCACAAGACCGATCAAGCGTCAGCTTGTCGAGGCACTCTAGTGCGATGGGGACCGCGCCCTAGGATTATGAGAAAAGAAAATGCCAGGTGCCAGGCCACGTGTCAAGAATGAGTCCTTCCTAGTGTGCGTCATGAGTAAGACGAGCGAAGTACATCGTTTCCACCTCGCATACGCTCCTTTTTTCTAGGGAAAAAACACGCACATATAAAAACATAATCATGAAAAAGCTCAACATAAAAGATATATAAATTTCTCATAAATATTAATTTTCTTTTCTCTTTCAAGAGCGAACCAGCGAATGCATTTATGACGCATTTGAGTGGCATGAACAGTGCGTTATAAACGGTTGCCCCATGCTTATACCTTCATGCACAGGCACCGTGTTTATTTGTTTGTCGTGTTTCTGTCATTCTTTCTTTCGGTTCTGGTGGTTGCCTTTACTAGAAATAAATTTTAGAGGCGGCTTAAAGCGGGACCATGAATCCACACGCTCAAATGAATCAATCGCTACAACCTGGGCGACGCAGCAAACTTACGCGCGATGAGTTTAATTCACCCGACCGGTGCATTTCCCTCCAGATAACGTCATCGTGAAATGTATACCTTTCTCCCCATTTATGGTTCCATACCTCATTATAACTAAAACAGCTCGTCGACACAGTCGTAAAACGAACCCACGAGATAATTAATCACGACGCTCGAGCGAGCCAATCGCCGCATTTGCAGGAACGCAAACTCACGCTCGACGAGTTTAATTCACCAAACCACCGCGTTTTCCTCCACATGATGTCATCGTAGAATACCCGTTTCTCAGTTTATAGTTCCATACCTCACCAACAGCTAAAACATCTCGTCGGCAGGGCCGTAAAACAAACGCACACGTTGGCTCGCAATATCCGCTTCAGCCCCCGTGCACCGAGCAGCACTGCGCATGCACGTGCGAGCTCTGCTTCCGGCAGGCAACTAACGAACGCACGTGTGAAGGTCGCTGCCGCTCAATGGTGAAAACACGTTCGAATATTTTCCACCATAAGGCCGGCAGCGCAAACGAAACCATCTGTAACTTCCACGTACTACACGATCGGAGTGATATCTCACGCTCACGTATACGACATCGATGATTTTGCAAACGTGACGTCCTCGCGGAAGGTATACCGACACCACATAAAATAATCGAGGCCTGCGAAGACCCTCCTCTTCGTCCAAGGAACGTCGTCGCAGTCGGATGTTGCGGTGACGTCAGAACGACGACGAGTTCTGATTGGCTTAGATTCAAAAGAATAGTGGGTAGGCCTGAATGAAGGCGCATTGAGGTCTACCCACTATTTTTTTTTTTTTTTTAATCAGCCAATAAGAGTTCGGCGTTCTGACATAGTGCATAGCGTAACAACCATCGAGCGACGTGTCTCTCTACGTGAAACTAACGTAAACGCTGCTTTGGAAGATCGCCAGTTGTTATTCGAAATATGTAGATAAATTAGAAGCGAAACGATAACAAAATATTATATATATTAGCGAATACTGACAAAAATTTCTAAAATGAGTGCATTCGAGGTAAATAGATCATTTTCTCGGGACTGCATTACTCGTGGTGGCGGACGTCAAAAAATGCGAGATGCTTAATAATTAGTTCACCACTTAATTAAAAATGACTAATTAACTTTTAATTTGTGAAAATATACGTATAATTCCAATTAGAAACTTGCTGAGGGTCATGGAAGAGCACTAAATCAGTAATTTTCTGAAAGACTCTGAGCGCGTGAGAAGCGTAGTAGTGCGCTAAAGTTATCTCTCGTGGAGCAGGTACGAAGGCTAGCGGGTGCGATAAGGCGCCCGCGCGATTTGTGGCATTCAGGCAGTATCCCCAAGCGTGTTGCCTCATTCGTCAGGATATATTTATATGCAGTCGGTTCCCTTTAATGCAACGGTTGTATTCGTTACGTATGACCACTCCCAAAGCGAAGCGTCGGAGCGAATGTCGTCTTTCTACACAGAAAACCGTGCGCAAAACTTATTTATTATTCCGTTAAAGCACAGAACGATCTGCTTTGCGGAAAGCCTTCAGAACTCAGCCAACTGCTATAAAAATCATTGTTTACCATTTTCAAAGGCCTAGTACGTCTAAGCTAAAATCGAAAGCAAGCCACATTATAGAAATTAGATTGCTAACCTACCAGTCTCGCTTTCTACATCGGCCACTTCCTATCTAATTTTGTTCCCTCTCTTGCCTCGCCTCAGCAGCTGTGCCCACGAGGAGCCGGCCACTCCCCGCCCATGCAGCAGGCTCACGATGCGTGCAAGAGTCCTCGAGGCTTTCAAACCCCCAGTACTCTCTCCGGGCCACAGAGTGGCCGTCAAGCGTCGCCGGAGCAATATTGCGCCAGCAGCCGGAGAAAAAGGCCCGGAGACCGCAATTCAAAAGGCCGCTGCGCAACGCACGCAGACGGCGGGGACGGCAAGCCAAGGCAGCCGACCCCTCGGCACCCGTCACGTCCGACGCCACTCGGGCCGTCTTCCGCCGATCGCATGCTACGCTGGGCTTCTCCTTTGTTCCACGCGGACAAGAACAAAAGGCAGAGTGCCCCCTTTGTCACTGCCAGAAAAAAAAAAAAAAAAAGGAACACACGCTAGGATTATAGTCTCTTTTCAGTCAAAGGAAAAGGCAAACAAACCAGCCCGTCCTTTTGTCGATTTGCGTATATGGACGGCCCAGCAGACTACTAACCCCTCTTTTGTTTCTGTTTGTTCCCCGCGTCTCTCAACAGCATTCGCGCGGTCCGCGCGCGCATTCGGCTCACGTCCTACCCCAAGCATCCTTCTCTGCAACTCACGTCCATGTCTGTCGGGAAGTTGCTTTTTGAAGCTACTCGAGAGTGACACATCGATTCGGATGAGAACGGACGGAACACGATCGCTGCTCTCTTTCTTGTAACGATAAATTTAAAAAAGAAAAAAAGAAATGGGAGCTTTTATGTTACATGGCTCCACACGCTTCCCTTGAACCTAAAGGCTCGAGGCGGATTTATGGGTCTGCAGAGAGATCTGACGTCGCGGACGGATGCCACGTCATCACACCCGAAGCATTGTTCAGATATATTTTGTTGGCTTAAAAATAGTCCTTTCGCTTAAGTTCAAACATTTCTTCCGAAAAAAAAAAAAAAGAAAGCAAGAGAATGTCGTTTTTCTTCTTAAACCTCCCTCCCTCCCTCCCTCCTCCTCCTCCTCCTCCTCCTCCTCCTCCTCCTCCTCCTCCTCCTCCTCCCCTCCCCTCCCCTCCCCTCCCCTCCCCTCCCCCTCCCCCTCCCCCTCCCCCTCCCCCTCCCAAAGCGCGACTACCTCTGTGGTTGGGCGCCACGAAGAACGGCAACACCCCAAGCCGACAAAATGATTGAACGACCGACCTGACTACTACCAATGGAGGATAATGCCCCGCTCTCACCAGCTTCCTTGTCGGTGTTCAAGGAACGCTGAACCCGATCGAGGCACGGTATACGAAAGCTAAACACTTCCGGTGAAATAGAAATTAACTCGTAACAGCGCCTAACGGGACCCGTTCAGCGCGCATACTTAATTAGGGCGCACGTTTCAGACATCTTTCGGGGGTTGCGCGTCCAATATATCTCGGGAACAAGATGCCCGCCGACGACAATGCACCACGACGAACTTTTTCCTCGGCATATGCGGGCAGACGCAGGGCCCGGTTTGTCGCATGATGTGAACGCTTCTTTTCGAGCTTCATTTATAAGTAACAGAAAAATAAATCTATCATCATTTCCGATTGCAACTGTCTACCACACAGTGGAACAAGCTGCCAGATGGCACTGTTATTATATCTAAGACATATGATTTTAGACGAGACATGGCCACGTGCTAACTTGTCACTAGTTTGTTTATGGGTTTCTTCTTGAATTTATGCCCCCTCCCCCCCCCCCCCCCCCCGGCCCCCTTTTTCGTGTGAATACCAGAAATGTGCGATTTAAGGGTAATCAAAATTAAACAAAATGAATTCTATTCAAGAAAAAAAAATATTACTTATTTTGCATCGTCCACCAGCGTGGTGCGCCCAACTAAAGATGCATACCAAAGGAGACGCTCAATACGCGATAAATATCAAACACACATCCGAGTAAAAGGACAACTTAAGAAAGTCAAGGTGTGTCAATCTTCCGTCTCGCTCCGCAATTCCTGATATATTTCTTATAGATTTTCCTCCTAACGCGGGAGAGAAGTGAGACAAGGTAACTGAATAATGATACGTTGGCTTTAGATAAATATGCCTGGGATGAGAAGAAACACTCGTTACGTGGACGAAGCTTACAACTTGAAAACAAAATCGTCAACTTAAAGACCGGTATCGTCCATGAGCCAATATGGCGAACGAAAGGATGCCCACAGAAACATCAAAACGAAATACTAAAATGTAAAAACATTAGGGCTAAGAAATAAAGACAAAAAACACCTGGCGGTTAAAATCACGTTGTGTAAGAGCCGCCGGACGTACTTTCGGCAAGAAGGGCTGGAAACGAACAAATAAGCGAACTCGAACGAAGGACATTCCAGCAAGAAAAGCGGAGCCAGCGGTCGAAGCCCCCCGCTGACGCAACAGAGACGCACCTTTGCCGGGCACAGGCTCCAGTCGGTGTTCCTGTCCGCCTTTAACGAGACGACCCAAGCTGCACTCGACGGATAGCGAAAAATAAAAATAAAATAAAATCTGGCCTCAATATGAGCTGGGATTAATGATCGATGACCAGAGTCAGCAGGGTACATACAGATAGAGAGAAAGAGGCTTATTAAAAAAAGAAAGAGAGGTCAATCCAGACTGACCTTAACTTCGATGGGAATACCCGCGAGAGGTAAGCCTAAATGTGAAAGTGCAACGACGTTCTGGGTTTCTTCGTTTATCGCACATCGCAATTCGTTATAAGAGAGTCGGGGCCGTATACTCAGATAGGCATATTCACAGTCGCAGCGTAGATATCATTCGAGTAACTGCTTTTCAAGCATGCTAGTTTGCCTAATAGAAGACGTCGCGCACGCGCTCAAAACATAGTGACTCAGCGTTTTTTTCCCTGTGTAATACGCGCTGGACAGGTGTAATATATCGCAGCTGGGGGCAGAACCGAAATTGTCTGGTGAGAATGACGAGGACATGACTTCCGACTAATCTTGACGGACTTTCGCGAGGTTCCTCTCGATTTCCGCATTGTACTTTGTTTTTGCATACTTGAACGATCGTTTCCGACCCTTTATGTGGGGCGCGGCGACGTTTTCTTTTGAACGTAAGAGATGACCTTCGGCTATTCTTTCGCTACTTCCAATCATCGTCTTCCATTGTCGCCCTATCAGCCTAGCTCTTATCCGCTACAAGTATCCTTTAAATCAATCCGATAGTAATTTTGCGGTGTTTTCGCAGGACCGAGTCGGTGCTGGTTCACACATAAGAGCATGATGCACCCCGAGTGGCTGCACGTTTTCCCGATAAAGATAATCGAACAATTGGCGTACTTGCCGACTCGACGCGAGCTATCTTATCTAGGCTTAAAAAAGAAAACAAAATACAAGAAACCTTACTTTTAAGCTCCGACTTCCCTAAAGTGGCTCCTGGTCTTTGATATACACAACAAGACACCGATAAATGTTCAGTGCGCGACTCAACTCGAACGATCGAACGATCGCCGGTTTATACCATTTTTTCTTCTCCACCGTTTCGAAGACTGTGCTCATGATTAATAGGGAGAGCTCAGGCGAAATATCGATGGTCATTGATTTTTTTATAAAGCTTTAGCCATAAACTAAATATTTACCTCTAAGTGCGTCTACGAAATACCTAAATCAAAATATTGATTTTCTTCCGAGAAAGTTAATTTTGAAGTTTACATGTGCACCTCCGAATCACAGGCTGACGCTCTATACTGGCAACAACAAGCACGGGCGTTCGTGAGGACTTCAAATGTTGTGACCGAGAGCGGACAAGGCTCCCTCTTCCACGTCGTCGGGGGGTGGGCGACTGTTGTTCTGCGGATTGCGTCTCGTTTAGGCTATTTGCGGCATGCGATGGAGGGCGCGGGGAATATGGTGATGTGCCGTGGGGCGCAATAACACCACGAAGAAATGCGGCATGCAGGGTGACATCTTATCGGTTGACCGAGAAGTCTAGGCGACGGAAGCGGGTTCGAGCAGCCCGACGCGAAAGCTGGCTCTTTAGCGTTCGAGTCCTGCTAGAAAATAGTTCGCACCGCGCTAACAAACAAAACCTTCCATACAATTCTGCTTCTGAAGCAGCATATAAGGAGTATTCACTGGGCGCCATATTTGTGGGTGATGTCTAGAGCGCATGCTCTGAACGAGCCCACATTAATAGGCTGCTAAGACCGACAATCTTGAGGGTGCGGAATGCACGTTACAAAAGAACTGTGGAAGCTCGTCATCAGCACGCGCTCAGCAGTCGCGCACACGGATATGGCCGCCAGTGAATACTTCCTATAGGTCCACATGTCGGCGGGTCGTGAATGCAGCCGCCACGGCCGTAGTCTCCTCGGAGGCGACGCCGGCGGATCGAATGCGAACGGCGAATCGTCAGAAATCTGGCGTGGAAATCTTATAACATTCGCTGGTCATTGCTTGAGTCAGATAACCTTGATGAATCGTTTCCCACGGATCATCGCGACGGCCAATTCCGACTGCTTCTGACGCTCAGGCTGTCCATGCGCTTGTTGGTGTTTATACTAGAACATCTGACGCAACAAGACGGCGGAGCAGTAAAGTTGCAGGCTAGTTTCGGTTTCGGTTGTATCGTATTTCTACGATTAAAAACTATTTATTATGTTTTCGGAAAATGTTTTTGCTGTTTCCGGCTCACTTTATTGCGGTCCTTTAAAAAATATGTTTAGTTGAAAACGTTCAAATTGACGCCGGAGCTCCCCTTTAATGCAGAAGTTGAATTAGTATATGGAAGAACCGATCGACCTAAGCGCAAATATCCAGTGTTAAAGCGCTGACGTCTCGTTCACACTAACTGTGTCATACAGTGTGTGCGAAATAACTTTTTGGACGGATTGGTAAAAACATTAGCACTGAAAATCTCATCGATCGGTTGGCATTCACTATCACACATTCCAGATATCCTCGCAAGTATTACGGAGTTGAAGAAAATGAAGACACCGGTAACGATAACGCAGCCCTTTCGGGATGATGTGACAAAGAACCATTAGAACCAAAGAAACATTTCTTATATGTTCACGTCACTGTACTTCCGCACCCTTCTAAACCCCGCTGCCTGGATATCAAGGTCTCTCTTTTTTTTTTCTTTTGCACCGCGTATTCAAGTCGTTTCTATAAAATAAATACCGACAAAACGCCGATTATACGTTAAAGAAAGAGACGCGGATTTATGACGCCAAATCGTACGAGAAATAAACGTCTCCAAAACAAGGACCTCTAATTAAGTCATTAACCAGTAATCAAAATAAGACAACGAAAACCAGAGGGAGAGACAGCTATGCTCGGCGAAAACTTTTCTTGGCAATGCAGTGGAAGATGAGGGGAGCCCGCGCACAGCCTAAATACCAGCGCTCAAAATGCATTAGGAACGCGTGCCTGTACCCTCCACTGCATTGCCAAGAAAAGTTGTCGCCCGGTGGAGTAATCGAGAAATACGACTCCTCCTCCGCCGGCTAATCAATGCAACGTTCCCGCACTAACGGGTATTAATTAGACAGAGCAGCTCTGCCGTAATACCACGGGAGCCGCAATCGGATGAAATGCAAACCGGGAGGAGCCAATCAGCCTATCCTTAATTAGCCTTATTAATAAAGCTCCGCGAAAACAAGAAAAAAAAAAAAAAAGAAGTCGGGAGCGCCAACCAAAAACGAGGTCAATGCAAATTAAGAAAAAAAAATCATATACTTATGGTCACAACCCTCACGTTTGTGCAGCCGATGGTAGGTTAATCGCCGCTAAGTTAGACGCCGCGAAGAGAAAAAAGCCTATGGGGCTTCTACTCCGTTTTATGCTTACGGTGGACCACTGCTGACGCTACGAGCCATCGGGGCTAATCCAACGCCTCGTGGGTACCACGTGACCTCCGGGAAGGGCCCAGGGACCACAGAGTTCGCCAGGAGTCCAACTGGCGCTAGTGCCTATGAGACTTCCGGTTTAAAATTGAAGCAGACAGCAACCCACTTCTGCTTACTTCCGTGCATCTCTGCGGGAAAACGCGCGTGCATTTTGTCTCTTCCCCGGAGAATAACAGGAATTTTCTTTGTTACTTGGGTCATAGCTAAGGGTAGGTAACTTTGTTAACATTACTGAAATTGCTTCGTTGTATATTAATACGATGACTGAGCGTTGGGTCCAGTCCAATTTTCCATGGCAAATGTTGTAAAAAAAAAAAAAAAAAAAAACAAGCGGCGAATTTGAATGAGAATAACAGTCGAAAAAATAAAATAAAATAAAATAAACGTAGGGGTTGTTTAAGGAGTGCCAACATTCCGATGACGCTAGTATCGACAATCCGCTATATTTCTATGCTAGTAATATGACCCCCATTTAGGAGCGATTAAAAAGCGTAAAACACTAAAAGTAAGCCCACTATAAAAGGTGTATTTATTTTTATTATTGCGCTTGATTCAAAGGGCCAGTAAAAGATTTTTTTTTTTTTTTTGCTTTTCCCCATTTTAAAAGTTTTCGAGCATCCAAATACAAGTTTTGAACGATAGAACAAACTTGCCTACCCATACATGAGCAGGAGAGTGAATAAAATGATTATCATTTATTGCAAATCGCACTCATTAGTTGGCTTTTTTTTATCGTCTCACGCCCATCTAACACCGACCCAGTGTTGCTGCGCGTAGTTTTTGGCGTCTCTCTTGATTTTCAAGAGGCTCTTCATTGCTTTGGCACGCATAACCCCCCTGCAGAAAAGCGGCGACGCCGTGTTCGCGCTCACATAGTTGGACAGTGTAGTTTGTAAACAGATGTATACGAAGTCATTTCAGTGCCCTATTTAATGCCACAAACGCGTAAAAATTAAAAAAAGAAAAACACAGTAACTAATTAATTATTTCGTCTGCGTGAGGGAGATATGTTCCAAGCTATCTACTAGGTACGAATTATTCGGGATATTTGCTTTTATAATCCAGTGCAAAAAAGAAAAAAAAAGAACTCATTTTTTTTTCCATTGAAATGCTTTATTGGAAGTTAATCTCAGATTGGTTCCCGTCTGCTTTCGATTTTAAACAGAACACTAGCGCCAAATGAACCCCTAGCGTACATTATAATAACTATATGTTAGGGACGCGACGGGCGCTCATAAGTCACGTGACACGTTCACGGCGCCGGATTCGCTGAGATGGCTCGTCCGCTGCGGCCCAGGGTCAGGTGGAACGGAGTGAATTCGTCGCGTGGGGCAATCGGCCATTGAAACTCCTCCGCATCCCACGCACTCACAAGCGCACACGCGCATAATGAGAAAGAAAACTCCAAGGAATGAGCAGATTACGAAAAGTGCAGGAGGGTTGCGTAAGGACCATTTGTCTGCATCTTGTACTTCGGGACGGGACGGAGGTCGCGTTGGAAGTAACTCCCATGACTACTTCGCACAGCTCATTCAAAGTCCATTCCTGGTTAACATTGAAATTGCATTTTCCGAAAGTCTGCCTGGCATCTCTATACAATATATATATATATATATATATATATATACATTGTATAGAGATGACCCGCTCAGAACATCGTCTAATACGTTTTAAAGCAAGCAGAAAGAAAGTGCGTGCGTCAACGGTGGCTATTGTTGGCCCTTTGTTCGAAACCAAAAAAAAAAAAAGAAAAGAGAACGTTGAAAGCGCACAATTGTTTCATTTGAACGCTCGCCGTTAAATAATATAAATAAAAAAGAAGAGCCATATAAAAGGGTCGTTTGCCTCGACGCATTGAAGCCAAATTTACGTTATATGCCTTAATTTTCTTATGGTTTCCTCCGCTCCTAGTAAACGACGCACCGACACCACCACCGTCGGGACGGTCGAACACGCTAACACACCCCTTCCTTACTCCCGCTGTTTCACCCTAAGCACGACCGAAGCCGATGGTATACAAGCGTTTGCGTTCACGATTACAGAGCAATTCTCTTTCGCGCACCCGAACTTATGGCGAATCCGAGACTAACACACGACAACCAGTAAGTACCATTCTTCCCTCTCTCCCCGACTGGACGAGACGAGGCACTTCGATGACACCACACATCCACAGGAGAAATGCAGACAAGCGCGAGCGCACGTTTCTTCCAGCCTGAACTTTCGGTACACGAGCAACTCCCACGCGTCTGCAACAGCAACGTTATGGTCGCAAGTGCAATTTCTCTGGAAGCCGGTCCGGGAGAGAACTGAAGAATGGAGACGCGCACCCTGGGGTCCTAATCTCAACACTTGTCGGAAAAAAAAAAAATATATCGGCGACAAATCCGGCGGCTATGATTGGCCGGCGGCAAGGTCAAGGGCGGCGTAGGCCAATCACGGCTCGTGGATTTCTCGCCGACTTGTTCGCCATGTGTCCAGATTAGAGCACCTGCCGCGTTCGTCTCAATGCGTATACCGACCTTTCCCAAAAGTGTGCGCCTACAGGCGGTGCTCTGGCCCCAGTACGCCCACTGCACCTTTCTTCACGCAACCTCTTCTCTCCGCGCGCGCAATCGCCGACGGCAGCGGCGGCGGCGGAGGGAGCGTCTAGTCCCACCCGGTGTAGTGAGCGGTACCCATCCAGTGACGAAACAACGGCCGGGAAGAGACAAAAAGGACTCCGCCGAGGGGGCGAAGGGAAGAGCGAGGGGGCGTGCGTTGCGACAGCCTCACCTAATGCGCCGTTAGCGGATCGGCGCGGCACAGCCGTCTGTAGCGGTGGCCGAGCCCCGGATTGAGACAGGGCCCGGCACGAGTCAACGACCCCTTGCGTCGGAGATCACAGGCGCCGCCAAATTGACTCGGGTTCCCCGTGCACTGCTCTGCGCGCCGTGTCGATAAGCTGGTCCGGACGCTTTGATACCCGTATCAGCGTGCACGGTCGAGGGCGAAACGGCACAAGAGATAAAAACCAACTCATTTTCGGAATGAAACGACGAATGTTCGGAAAATGGCAAAAATATATAGAAACAATTTCCAGGTAAGAATTTTTTTTCAATATTTTTTTTTTTTCTTTTACGAAGTCTAGGCAGTAAAATGTTCATTTTATGGCGGTTTACTACCTGCAATTTTATGACGAAAGAGGGTAACCGAACGACCATAGTATAGAGGCAGGAGGTCGAAGGCATTTTCAATTTGCACAATGGAATACTAGCCAAACACACTTCTGCTGTGCACACAAAACACACACACACACACACAAAAAAAAAAAAAAAAAGGTTTGGTGCGATATGCGTTGTTTTAGCAAATCGTTATCGTGGTCTCATACCACTCCGGAGGAGCGCTTCAAAGCATACTTCCAACTTGGAAATGACAGCGCTGTAGTCGGTGACAGGTTAAGGATAACGCGAAAGCTCCGCCCACCCCTTTCCACTTTAGCAGAGCGAACGCTGTAGAGGAGGCGACCTCCTCTCAAGCGTTCGCTCGGCTCAAGTGAAAAGAGGTGGGCGGAGTTTGCCCTGAACTCTCAACCTTTAACGGACTATGGTTCCCGATACCAATGATAACAAATCGCAAATTTTCCTGGTGATCGCAGCACAATTTGCACGTTTTAATTGCAAAATGCGCCAGAACAGCGAGCCTCGGTTAGAGCAAGGATCAGATTCGGGGCACGGAGCAACCTTGTCTTTAGGCTTTTATGAAGCAACATAACTTGCAGCAAAGTGTTCTTTTTTTTAAGGCCACAATCCTCGTTAGAGCAAGGATCAGATTCGGGGCACGGAGCAACCTTGTCTTTAGGCTTTTATGAAGCAACATAACTTGCAGCAAAGTGTTCTTTTTTTTTAAGGCCACAATCCTCAGATAAGTGTCACAGATCATTCACATCAGTAGCGGCGCGAGTGATCCAATAACGACATTCGTTGCTGCACCGCAAAAACAAACTTAAAGGAAAAAAAGCTATGTTCCCTCACGAAGTAAAAGTAGCGACGCCGTATATCGATTAGTTTTTGCTACAAATGGTAGCATCGCACGTATCAACAAAGGGCCTCGGGGTAGGAGCAGTGTTCGGCGTTCGTGAAGGTCGGTTCAGAAACCTGCGTTTGACTGCATGAAGACTACTTGCGTCGAGCTGTTGCTATAGCGGCCCTTACGACGGGCCAATGGGAGGCGCTGTGCTGCACATCGCAACGCAGTCGATGCAACCGTGTGAACGAGGGGGATCGGTGGCCGAGTGGGCTAGCGCACAGCAGCTCGGAGCACGTGGAGCGAACGCTTGCGCTGCAGAACCCAGGGATACTGGGCTCAATACCCCACCCCTGCCCGTTTCGGCCTGGATGAGCATCGAACCGGCGTGCGGTCGTGTGTCACTAGTACGTGGTACACTTTAACGACCCCAGGCTAGCGGTTGTACTGCACTGGCTAAATTGCTCATCTACAGCGAGTGACTCGTCGCAACTTTGAAACGGCTGACCAACTAACTACACGCTGTATAAATATCCACACGACCCCAATTAACGTGTGAAGGAGGCTTCAATCGTGAGTGAGTGTTTCTGTGGTTGCGGATCGGTCGGAATGAGCCATCGGGAAGTTCCCATGGCGCGCATGCGCAGCTAACAGAGTCAGTAACACGTATACTAGAAAAAAAAAAGGGGGTTGCGTCATCGAAATGCAAGAGCGGTCCTGGAAAAAGTCCCCTAGCGACAACATTGGAGCACAGCGTTGAACTAGCCATCACAACTGGCGGCAGCGGGTGTTCCCCGGCCGGCGGTTGACCTCTCAGGCTAACAATCGTAAGCGCAAAAGAAAAAAAAAATCCCTCGGTTTTTTTTTTTTTTTTTTTTTAAAAAAAAGACCGTCAGCACGTAAGGCTCTTTCTTCTTCCGTCCAGTCAGTACGACAGCGGACGCTACGAACAATCCCAGCCAATCTAGCTCTGTGAATGCACCACGGAAGTCTACGCGCTCCCCGAAGGTCACGTGATGCTCACGCGCCACTGGATTGGCTTCGATGGCCCGCAACGTCGTGATCTGCCGTTCACTGAAACCAGGCGCCATGCCACGCTCACGGCTAAGCCGCAATTGCGGTGGAAGCTACGTCCACGTTGGACCAGCCGTACCTCTGTGTCTTTCACCCCGTCATCACGCTCCCATCCATGACCACCCGAAGAGAGCGGGGACAGGTATGAAAGGGAGGCGCATGATTGGTCCGACGAAGGCATAGCTTCCACCGCTCTGTCAGTTTAGGAATGGAGCTTAGTGCCGCCGCGACCTTCGCGCCTGCGGGCCCAGCCAACACGCGACCGACGCGCGTGGGTGGCTGCCCGCTGCGTGTCGCGCACGCAACGCGCTCGGGGTCGCCCCGCCGGTCCCGGCGTGCGCGGACCTACGCCTGCTTCGACCGAATCCTGACCGGATACCGCGCAGAAACTGGCTCTTCACAAAGAACGTGCTGGGAACTGGGGTGTGTGAAAGAGGAGGAATCTATACGGGAGACCAGAACAGCGCGAAAGTGTTCTTCCCCACACCACTCGAGACCACGGAAATGATGAGCCCCTCGAATGCGGATCAGTTTAAGAACATATATCGTGCCAAGCACAAAACTCTCGTTACAACTTTTATTTTCATACTTTTTTTTTTTTTTTTTTGTCCGCAGCGTAGACGTTGCGGAACAGTGTGCTCTATCGCGCGAGTTGCGCGAAGCTGCGTAGCGTTATCAAAGACCATAGCCTCCTCTATAGTGCCCGGTTAAAGATTTGGAGCGCGAGGATCTGGTAGCACAGAGAATCAAAGGGCCATTTCGCAGGGGAACCTGGACGTCAGCGCACAGCTTTTGCAGCGGCGAGGACCCGAAACACACTTGTTCGCTCGGGAGAAGTGTGTTTCGGCGTCTCGCCGCAGCGGGGCGCTAGTCACGTAGCTCTCATCTCATCCGTTGTCTCCCGCTCCACCTTTTCCATTTCGGCGGCCACTTCTCGTGGCGATCTGCCATGCTTTGTCACTATATGGGAAGCTATGCAAAGGCGCAAAAAGGTGCGAGGGTGCCGATCTACCGAATGTATTCGTCTGAACACACACTTCGGTCAGGAAGTTACACGCACAGATCGTGGCTGTCGTGGTGCAATGCGAGCGAAGTTCAAAACAACTTTAAGCGCGCCTGTAGGTTCTGCTTCGCTCGCACTTACAGCCAAAAGAAATATAGATCTAAAGCCACGCACTCGTTCCTATAGCACTAGCGACGCTGCGAAGCTCTCGAGATGGAGTAAGGAGCGAAAGTGGGAGCTTGTGGGTCGCCCAAGAGACTTTGCACAAGCGTTCGCGTAACACAAACGAGTTTACGAAACGACCTGTCACGAGAACGTGTCGCGATGTCGGTCGCGCAGGCCATCCTCGTCATCAGCATCCTCGGCGTCAAGAAATGAAATATGCCAGCAAATTTTCCCCCAAAACATGCAATAAAACTTTGAGATCAAGTACCTGGCTCAAAAATATGGATAAACCAACCGGACAAATACGCGATTAATTAGGAACAAAGCGCCACAGAGGCACACAAAAATAAAAACCAAGTTATGAGTTCCTTTCTTCTTCTTTCCTTTCCTTTTTACGAGCGAATTACTTTGCCGTCGTTAGCCAGATTGCAGCGGAGCAAAGCTGCTCGGTAACGTCCAACGCCGCCAGCGAAGCGCGCGCCACGCAACCACGACCTTCGTTCCCGGCTCTACACGCGAACAATCGGCGCCAATCAAAACACGGACTCCGAGATGGCGGCACTAACGATTCCGCGAGCAGACCCCGACGAGACACCGCAAGAACAGACCCGAGAAGAGAGGAGGACTAGTAAAAGGTCTCTCCGAACGAGATTCTTTCGTTCCCCCTGAGCTGACAGCGCGGTAGGGGCTACGCCCTCGCCGGACCAAGTAACCGCCTCCCTCTCACCACTGGACACCGCTCTCGGCGCCTGGGGCGGAAGCGTGATCACGTGGCGAAATACGAACGTACGATTGGTCCCTACGACACATATCTTCCATTGCACTGTCAGCTTATGGGGTCAACAATGTATAAAGCACCCCCCCCCCCCCCCCTCTAAAAAAAAAAAAAAAAACAGAAAAAAAAAAAAAGGAGCTTGCCGCGTGACCAAGGCCCATTAGACGAAGAACGGCTCCTTCCCCTTGAATCCTCGCCGGTGTCCGCCCGAAAGCGACGACGATGCTAACGATGATCCGAAGCACCGATCCCACTACACTCCGCTCCACCTAACGATGGATCGCAGCGGATGCTACGAGAGTCATCTTGTCCAATCCTGCAGCGCGGCCATATCCCATGACTACGTGTCCTGCGCCCTCCCGATGACACCCACGCGGAATTTGATTGGCTCCGACGGCTCGTAGTGTCCTCTGCGGTCCATCCTAAGGTGGAGCGGAGTATACGGACATCTTTGCGAGCGTGCTGCCTCTGGTGTGATCGAGGAAATGTTCTGAGAAAGTGGAAACAAGAAGGACGCGGAGAGGAAGAAAGAGAAAAGGGTTTTACGAGAGAAAAAGGAAAGAGGCGGACAGGAGGAATTTAGTTCACGAAGATGACGAGGACGTTTATCTCGGAAGAGAGCGGAAATCCATCCGTTCAATCCGCGCCAGAGCGTCGAATTAATTTGCGCCCAATCGCGGGACAGGCGTCCCTTTCCTGCCCCAGACAATGAGCCTACTGCCGCTGATTGTTTCTGCCCCCGCGGAACTGGTTTCTCGAATCGGCGGAGAGGAGGAGGCTGGGCGCAATCCAAGGCGCGACGCGGAGCAAAACAAAGACCGCGGCGGGCATCGCGCTAAGGTGCAACACGTTGAAGAAGACGCGCCTCTCGGTGTTGTGGTGCAATCTCCCGCCTCGGGAGAGAGCGCGGGCAGCCCTGGATCGACGCTGCTTTGCTCCGCCACACGACGATCGCAATCTCGTAAGAGAGAGTCAATGGCAAGACCGAAGACGCGAGTCCGACGAGTCGGTGGAACGGCCCGATGAGCAGAAAGAGAGCGCCCCAAAGCCGCGCTCACACACTGCTGGCAAACATCACGCAAAAGACGCGGAGTTTTCTCTCCCGACAATTCTCAACAGAGAATTCTCTGCGGACTCATAGATGCCTCAAACTCGTGTCTGCAGGCAGTCTTTGTACGACAGCGACAAGGAAGAAACACGCCCCCGACACTGTCTGCCCACTGTCTTTTCTACGACGTGTCAGCAGTGTGACAGCGACTTTAGAAAGAAAGTGTTTTAAACGTTAGAAGCACACGACTGCAATCTCTGAGCCACATCTCGAGGAAGTCGGCGCCAAAGAGCGACTCGCCTCGGACTGGTCGCAACGAAGCGCAGATCGGACAGAGCTGTCAGTTATAGGGCGGCGTAATTAACGCGGGCGGCTCGGTGTTTCCTCCGCCGCCCCTCTACCGGGCCTTGAACGTGGGACGGTGCGAAGCGATACATCATGGAGCATTCAAAAGCGGCTGGAGCCCTTCGAGCGTATATCGGTCGGGGTGTGGGCGGCGACAAACCAAGCATATACGCTTTACAACTTTATATAGCGCTATAGGAAATGAATCCCGGACAAAAGCTCACCGGACAAAAGCTCACCGGACAGAAGCTCACCGGACAAAAGCTCACCCATTTTTTCACAGACCCGGACAAAAGCTCACCCATATTTTCACAGACCCGGACAAAAGCTCACCACGAGAAAATTTCATGTTGGTCTTAACACGAGTGCGGACAACTTAGGTGCATGCATGCGACACAAAAAGGCAACGATAAACTAAATCTGACAGGCGGATGGTTTGTTGATTTTAGTAGAAACAAGTTTATTTATCGATTGGTTAGAAGGGAATGCAGTCCCCCACTAGCTCCAGCAGTCTTCGTAGATCTCGATGTACATGCAAGCCCTCGCAAATATTTCTAAGACGATTCTGCAGGTGCAGAGTGGTATTGTCGCACCCACTTCGCATGGGGCTCACCTCTCCGGGCTTTTGTCAATGCCGTGGCAAGGAGCGCCTGATTTTGCTGTAGGCATTTCAATCAGCCTCAAGACGCTTGGATGGGCGTGGCCGACGAGCTTCTGGAACCCGGTACCCTATCTTTCGCAGGTGTTGCTCATCCGGTCTTTATCTTGAAGAGTGGTGTCGTACATATTCCACCGTACCGGGGGAAACTCCGGTCGCCGTCGGCGCAGAGTCAGGCGAAGGGAAGAATTCGCTCTGGGTGCCGCCGCAGATGGAACAGAAGCATAACGGAAGCGGCCGTTGAAATACGTGCAATCAAAATAGTCCAGCAGGTAGCCGATGTCACCGGGAGACTTTTCCCTGGTGGTTAGTTCTTGTGGAACAAGCTGTGGTGGAAGGAACCCGAGCCTATCTAAAATCCCGCACAATTTCTTAAATTGGTCATCTGTCTTGTACTTTTCCAAAAGGCCGAACTCCCGTTCTTTCAAAGTATTTTTAAAAAATTCGCAACTCAATGGTGAATGAGGCACAAGTTCTCCTAAAACTGGTTTAATGTCCATTGCGTCCGCACTTTATTTCAGCCCGTGTTTAGCCCGGGTAAGAAAAAAAAAAAAGAAATCGAGGTGAGCTTTTGCCCGGGTCTGTCAAAAAACGGGTGAGCTTTTGTCCGGGTCTGTCAAAAAACGGGTGAGCTTTTGTCCGGTGAGCTTTTGTCCGGTGAGCTTCTGTCCGGTGAGCTTTTGTCCGGTTACCATAGGAAATAGGCCGTGCATTCAAAAAGAAGCGAACTGGTCGCCGACTTTCTCTCTCTGTCTCATCGGACGAACCGGATGCACCGCAACACGCGTTTTATTTATTTTATAGAAATAAACACGTTTTATTGTAAGCTTATCATTGTTTTATTTCTTTTTCGCTTCCTCATAGCGGTTCACGTGCGTTCGATACCCTCGTTCCGTCACCCGACGCAGCTGATTCATTCGCTGTTGGACCGTATTCGCGAAGCGATCACAAATGCGGTTGTCAAATGATTCGCTTCAATTTCACGGGCCCTTATTGACGAGAACTAGCGGTATTAGATTACGGTTGCGACCAGAAGATCTGAGCGCCAGTGTGAACGCACCCTAAAAACCATTTCAATGACTGTTCGCAAAACAACAAATCGTTCTTTTTTTTTTTGTTTGTTTGTGTTTGTGTGTGTGTGTGCGTGCGTGCGTGCGTGCGTGCGTGCGTGCGTGCGTGCGTGCGTGCGTGCGTGCGTGCGTGCGTGCGTGCGTGTGCGTGTGCGTGTAACGGGAGCGGTGGTTGTGGCATTCGGTGCCGACCGTGTACCTCTGACTGTGTTTCCAAGGCGATGCTGAAGGTCGAGGCGGCGATGACGGCCTCACGACACAAGATGTCAGGTTCATTTGCATACGCGCGAGAGGGCAGGTGCGGCCCTCAAGGTCCAGCCACGCGAATGGCCGTCTTGGCACCTGCCCCGACGCCCTGTCTCGACATATAAATAGCGCCTACATTCATTCCCCGTCTTTCTGCCTTCAGCGCACGACACACACAGCTATAGGCCGAACGCGGAATAGACGTTCCGTTGCCGTTGAACTTCGGTGTCTTGCAAGTACGGCCTCTGAGTGCCGTCACCTTGTTACTGGTGTGGATAGATCGTCTGATAGTCGAGCATTGCTTAGGCGTACCCACAGTTTCCAGACTGGAGGCCAAACATTGGATTGGATTGGATTCGGAGCTAACTCCTTTGTATCGGGGGATCTCAGCAGCGCTGGATCTAATCGTTTTTCATCCACGGTGGCCAGATTAGCTCTCGGAGAGTGGCGGCTTGCAAACGCTTATAGACGCTAAAGGAAGGGAGGATGTGGGGCCAAAACTTTGACGGTCAGCGCGGGTGCAGAAACGTACAATACTGCTACCCGCTAATTGAGTACTTTAGTAGGTCTTTTCGAACACTGATAACGACCCTGGGTATACAGCCGACGTCACGATCTACTAAAACTCGCCCTTAGTAAATGCTTCTGCTTTTCGAAAACAAATGCTCCAAACTGGTGATTGCATTCCGTGTATTTAGCAGTGTAACATACTGTACGCTAAAGACGCATCCTTTATAACTACCTCATTTCTTTCAGACGCCGAGCAGCACCAAAAACGGATTCCGCACTTAAATGCTGCACTCTCGTAGATATTTAGAAGTTATGAATCGACTGTAGGTGAGTAGAGAAGACGGCAAGCCCACACTGGAGAGCAACCTTACCACGGAAAATGACTATCTTCCAGGATAAAGTCACTTCCCTTACACTTAGAAAAAAAAAAAAAAAAAAGCGTGACCACACATTAAAAAAGGTATGTGCGGCCTCCTCGAGGCTTGTCCACTTCGTAGGAACCTTCACCGACATTGCGAGTCCATTAGGGACGTGCGCGACAGTGGCGACCATCGCGCGCTACACCCTATCATTTGGGTCAAAGCACGCAGCTTAACGGGTTCCCACTCACCACTCGAACCGCTTCATTAATCCGAAAGATTGCCATCACTTATTGTTTGTTCCGTCGTCTCTCCCTCTCGGCGTTCGACAAACTAACCATGTCGAGGGTTGGCGGCCCGACGGTCAGACAACCCGGTCAGAAGTGACGCGGTTTTATGCTCCGCAACAGAGACGCTATAGACCTTTTCTGTGTACTCTCGTCCACAGCCACCTAATAGGCGTATCCGGTATGGGCGACAAAAACATAATCCAACGTTTCAACCTGCAAATAGTAAAAAAATAAAGGGGAGGCAAAACGAGAAAGTGGGGCGGTTACGCTTATATCCTAAATGCCTTCTATTGGCGTGGCAAAGGCAAAACAATGTTTTCGCCCGTACTGGAAGTGACGTCAATTCAAGATGGCGGCGCACTTGCAGAAAAGGTCTATACGAGCGCCATCGGAGCCCGTCGAATGCCCGACAAGTTATCACGTGACCTTTAAGACATGTTCGAAGCGTGCGAAGGAAAACATGCTTCGAAGATGCTTGACGCGTGCCCGCAGACAATGCTGTCATCATCATCAGCAACGAACACCGTACGATGCACGAGCAATAGGACTGTGGCTAATTTAGGAGCTTTTGGTTTTAGATTTACTGACCACCCCTTGTCATACATTCCTGTTTTGACATACCTATATATTTTCTCTCATATTCCGGGTTGAAATGTCTTAATATTTTCTCGTCCCGCGCACCAGATATATGGAACCCACGGGACTGAGGACGAAAGGAATCGAGAAACGTCTCTAGCTCGGCAGGGTTTGTCAAGCGCCCATCAACTTCTGTTCTGAGTGACGCAGCGACGCGCGGGTTTGGGACGACCACAGATTTATTACCATCGTAGTAGCATCCTATAGCTGTAAACGTCCTACAGGCTCTTCCCAAGAGCTTCCTATAGGGAACATGTCATGGACGTCCTATTGTTTATAATGCAATTAAATGCAAAGGTGCAAGCGAGCTGGACAAGAATGACGAAGACAATCCCTGGAGAAGGGATTGTCTTGTTCCCCTTGTTCCCCTTCTCCAGGGATTGTCTTCGTCGTCCTATTGTCTTTATGTGTAGTAACATCCTATGGTTACCCTACTTTCAACTGGGCTTCATCCGGTATTAGAACCACCATAGGCCTAGGTTTCCTGCCACAGGACGTCCTCAGCGGGTCAGTATATAGACCTAGAATGTATGTAGGATGTGAGTTGACTTCTAGGGCGATGATAGGAAGGTATTAGCGCTCATGGCATTTCTAGACAGGCCCTATGCTCTGTCTAGGGACTCTTTTCTATAGAACGTCTTTAGGGTGCAAGTACTTTTTTTTTTTTCTTTTGTACGGAGATATAGTCACGTGACACATTCAAAGTGCTGGATTGGCTAGGATGGCACGTATACGTCCTCTGCGGTAACGCAGAACTGTGTGTAGTATCTCGCCGATGCGAATTTGCGCGTAAACGACTGCTCTCGAAATCGGTCGCGTTTCGCGATGTCCCTGCAGCCGTAAAAATCACACGGAGGAGCGTCGGTCGCAGCGTGAATAACGACGCAATCGTGAACGTGCTAACAGAATGCCGACAGCCGACATTCACATCGCCTTCGTGTGCGTTTCGAGGAGCGGTTCGGAAGGGACCGTCTCACCATAGCCCCTCTCTCTGCAGTTACGGTGTCCTTTTCCCGAAATATTGGAGTGTCATTCCGGCAAAACACAGTTCGGATGTGATTTAATTCCTCTTCATACCGTCGAAGAAGCGCCGAACGGTCAATTCGAAAATGCAACGGATATTAGGATGACACGGTATAACGTGTTCTATCCATCAATGAATCAACCAATCAATGATATTTATTAGAGTCACCTCCTATTACAAGTTACTGACCATCTGGGCTCATAGCCAACTTGACGCACTATCGCCGACAACCTTCAACGTCTCATCGAAGAAAAAGAATTAAACAATTACGATACTCATCTTCGAAATTAAAGTTCGCGGGTAAATAAAAACACAGTCTAAGTATTTTTTTCCCCCTCTTTCTTTATAAAGTAGCCGGTGACATTGTTAAGATCACCGATCTCTCCAAACACGTCTTCCCTTCTTTTTGGCCGCGTTATAGTTAGTGCAAGAAAGTCAAGATTCGTTGTTTTGTTAATTAGGTAAACACTTTAGTTTTTCCCTTCTTGTCGCTGCTACTTTTTGCGAGCAGATTAACCGAAGTCTGGGGCTCAGCTCACGCGCGAGGGAACTTTCTCTAGGACTCGAGCAACTTACATTAAGTCTTAATCGAAGAAAAAGTCGAAGGCAAGCGCTCCCTACAATCAATGTGCGAAATAACTAGACCGGTACTCTCCAGAGAAGCACGGCCCGGGACGAAGCTTCAGTGGGTCAAACAAAATCATCGCGGCGTCCCCGAAATCACCCTTAATTACGGTAGTCGACCGCGATAAAAGAAAAAGCCAGTACGCAATTATTAAGCTTCATTAATAACTTAAAAGAGACAACCTTCGACGATTGGGTGAATCCCCCCCCTCCTTTTTTTTTTTTTTTTTCTAAAACAAAAAACAAAACGCTTTTCTTTATTTTGTCTGGCGGATATTGGACATTACCGCATATAATTTGTATCCTTTTAATTTTTTTTATTTTTCAAAAAAAAAAAAAAAAGGCAAAAAGAAAGACGGAGTTTGCATTGAGTTCGCAAAGGAGAGGCTCATGCTGTGTGGGGCAGTGAGCGAAAAGAACGGTAGATCAAAATTGACGTAAGTGCGTGTGCGTATTTTTTTCTTTTTTTTTTTCGTTGTTTTACGTGCGCGGTGTTGTTTCACAATGCGTTTTCTCCTGTAAAATGCCAGGACCTGAAAAAAAAAAGGCACGCAGTCTCTTAAATAAATAAATAAATGTACGTCCACTGGCGTTTGGAGCGTGCGGAATGACACCGCAGACGAGCAGTGGCAGATCCAAAAGGGGGGGGGGGGGGCGACGAGGGCGCCCCCCCCCCCACACCAACAAAGTCGACCCCCCCCCCCCTCCCCCTTATTGGACGGCAATTGGACATGGATGGACCCCCCCCCCCCCGTGCACACGAAAGAATGGGAGAATAGTATCCTTACAAATTTTCCGTCCTCCCCCCCCCCCCCCCCCCCTCCCAAAACGGAGTTCTGGATCCGCCCCTGCAGACGAGCGAGGAAACCCGGCACGAGCAGCCCCCGATCGAGCTGTTATCCCGGGGCGAACGGGTGCTGCTCCGCAGAAAGAGCAGAAGAACGACGGGCCGCGAGTACCGCCCAATCACAGAAGACCACGGCCGGGCCGCCGGAGAGTGGTGCCCTAAAGAACGTGCTTCCACAATGAACGAGCGTCAACCACGCTGCGCCTGCTCCGTCCGCCGTGCGCGCCCAATCCGGCACGCCGACGACAGGCCGGGCTAGTTTAGTCTTATTAAACCGAAACAAAAGAAAGCCCGGAAAGCGAAGGGAAACCAGACGGAATCAGGAATAAGAACACTCTCACGGTGCTGCCCTCCTGGTCGCCACGCATGTATACTCTTCTTCCCTTCCAGATTGCGCGCAGACTATGCAATTTATGCGTAGACCTTCGTGCTTGCCGCCTATATTTGTCTCGCTTTTTTATGTTCCTCGGTTTTGGGTTTTTACAATGTTGGTTTTATCGTTCGTTGCTCGTGTCGGTTGTGGCGTAAAACATTGAGGTCCTATGTAGTTCCCGCCAACGTGGCCAGGTCCCCTCGTCAACATATTTATTTTGGGAAGAGAGGAAAAAAAGCGAAGGCTGCTCCTTTTCAACTTTCCACCCAATACAGGGTTGTGATGATAACCTGTCACGTGACTGGGCGTCCCGCGTGTCCCTGAGCCCCTCCCTAAGGTCGCGTGACACAGGCTGCGGTTGGATTGGCGGGGATGACTCCTGGCGTTGGCTGCGGTCCATCGCAAGCTGACGACGGGCGTGTGGAACCAGCGCGGACGGAAGACTGGGGCAGAGAGCCCCATGCGGCGCGCTGGCCCCAAATGACACACATGCGTGGCTCGTCTGTCATTCCTTAATCGCCTCGCAGATTGCAATCTGTCGCTCGTTTCACAGACAACACGGAACAATAAAAGAGAAAAAAAAAAAGATTTCTAGGGGGTGATTGAGAGCAAGAGCGCTGTTTCCAGTTTTCCAAAACTGCCATGGCAAAAAAAAAAGTTTCCCAGTTTGTTGCGTTTGCACTTCCGCATAATAGGCAAAGCTATAACCGTAAGGTCCCATTATCCGGCACTCGTGAACGGGAGCCCGGAATGGGGCCACATCACCCCACGACGGCGCGACAGGAGAAGGGGACACGAACCTCGAGCCGGGCTCTGGCTCAACGAAACCCTCCTCCCTTCTCCCCCAACACACACACAAAAAAAAAAAAAAAAAAAAAAAATACAGTAAATTTGTCGGTGTTGGTGCCGGTGCTGGAAGCTCTACGATTGACATAGTCGACACAGTGGTAGATTTATATTTATGTGCGTGTTGCGACAAATACCATCCCGCCTAACATATTCTCTGGTGGAGATGTAGGTCAAACAATAAATAAACATGTACGGTGCACGCCAATAAAAAAAAAAGCGCACTTGTAAAAAAAAAAAATCACGTGCAGTTTTAATTGGTATTTAATTATCCACATAGCAGCAAAGGAACTAAAGTGACGCCTACTCCAATAATTTCTTCGAAGTAATTCGGCCACGCCATCCTCTCCAAACCGAAGAAACCGCTTTCCACCGAGTTTAATTTCTACTTAAGAGGTATAATATCCATGACATACACTACCCTATTTCTCCATACTTGTAGAAACTCTTGCAAGTGCATGGAGTCTCCTTGTCCGTCCCTCCGTCCGTGCATTTCCAGTTAAATTTAGTGGGAAATTTGATGTCACATGACCTATACTTTTGTAAATATTGACGCCACGTGACACACCAGTATACAAAATATTGTCTTCTAAACAATTCTTAAAGGGGTTATGACACGAAAATTAAACGGATAGATTATTCTTGAAATGGAATGCTCATAGGCTACTTAGTATGTACACCAAGTGACGCAATTTTTAGAGCTCTGATAATTGCAAAATTCAATTTACGAATTTTTATAATTTTCATCTGGCGACCAGGCAACACTGCTCAAGTTAGTCACACCATGGTGTCCATAAACCACGTGACCATGACCCCTCTTTCATTCTAGGCGCCCCCATGATCGCCCAAGCTCTTCTCGTCGCGGTACGAACAAAACCGCTCAAACAGCTCGGTAAACTGAAAACTATTCTCGCTCTCGCCCCCCGGCCAGTTGGCCTTCCAGCCTGCATGCGCCAGCGAGACATTCCCGGACGACGGTGACCCCGGCGAACTCGTCGTCGCTGGAGCTCGTCGCCAGCGGGTCGCAGTCAAAATGAACAGCTTCCAACGTCCCTTGATAGCAATCACTCTCATCGCTGCTGCGATCAATGTCGAACACTTCGACAAGGCGATCGATGTTGTAGACGTAATCGTCAGAGACCGGATGCTGGAAACGTGGAAGGTAAACGAGGAAGCTGAGGCTCGATACGCCAAGAGAGCCAAGACTGTGAGTGCGTGCAAGGAGACACCGCGCTGGAGGCTGGCTACGTCATCAGCCTCCAGGTCCGCCCGGATCTGCCCCTCCGAGGGGCCCGCATATAAATCGATTTATCCACGAAATTATCGCGCCTTTTTCAAAACAATTTTAGCAGGATTATGGGAACATACAATGGGTCCTAGCAGTATAGTTATGTAATATTTTATTTTTGGCGTGTCATAACCCCTTTAAATACTGCATTTTATGCATTACAGCGCTTTAACGGTAAAATTCGCTGCCAATTGTTTTGCTTTTCTATTTCGGCTTTAATTTTTGCACACGCACACTTGTATAGCGACGAAAACAAAACAACAAAAATACAAGCTAGAACGTACCATAATGTGTGCGTCCGTCCATAGCCGTTTCTAATACCCGAACAACGGACCCGTATCCCCAAAAAACGCCCTCAAAGGTACCTTTCTTCGCGGGAGGACGGCATTATACGTCCACCACTGTGACCTACACCAGCAAACTTGCGACGTTCGTTAAAGAAACGAAGATAAAAACAGGAAACACCCCGTCCAACAGACCACGCCGCAAGCAGACACAGAGAGATCCGCATCTCCGATAACGATACCTGATACTCCGCCGACGCCTATCGGGATGGTTATCGGAGTTATCGGAACGGTTTACTATCTACTATCAAAAGCTCAGACGATAATAGCGCTTTGCTCCGTTGCTACCTGTTATCTGAAGCTTTATCTGAAATCGCAGGAATCGGTATTCCGTCATCCAGAAATAGGAAGTTTTCGTAGACCGCTCAACTTCCCGTTTCGCTACACACTGCACCCAACGACAACGCGGCTAGTGCGCATGTGCGCCGCTAGCCTTCCCTGTGGAGATCCGGATCTCGCCGCAGTTTGCGGAGATCGCTGCTGCGGGGCCGAGGTAACGATCTACGAAATCCCCCTACCTCTAGAGGACGAAATACCGTTTAGTGCGATTTCAGGTAAAGGCTCGCGCAATTGGCAACCATGATTTGAAGCTCCAAAATCATCCTGGTGATATCTCACACTGCGTGGTGATAGTAAGGGGGAGAAAACTGGCGCGGGAGGAATCATATGTTTGTTTTTTTAGACTTAGGCTAGGTGGCGCAAGCTACCGCCCGTTACAAAGGGTATAGCCATTAACATCCGTCCATCCATCCGGTGACTCGACTGTCGTTACTAGGAAGCGCAGCGTATGTAGTGCCTCGACCCTACAAAAAAATTTGACACGGACATTTTAACTCTTAATAGTTATCAACATGGCCGTACGAACCGGGAAGGGGAGGGGCAAGTTACGTGTTTTGCCCCCCCCCCCCCCCCCCCCTGAAACAGCCGCCACTGGGCAGAGCAAACACTGGCCGAGCCAAAGGCACCGCCCCCCCTCCCCCTCCTCCCCCCCCCCCCCCCCCCCCCGACTTAAAAACAAGTTGGTATGTCACTGGTTACCTATGCTTACAACTGGACTTCACCTGGGGGCCTAGGATCATCCTAAGCTCTTTACCCATGGGGTGTCCCTAAGCTATACAAGGACAGTAGACTGTCTGTAAGATGTGCACGGCCAATTTTATACGGGGGCTCTTAGGACGATGTTAGGAAGGTACTAGAGTTCATATTATTCTTCTATGCACCTTCTAGGCACGCACTCCCATAAAACGTCGCTAGACTGCAAGTATCTTTTTTTTTTTTTTTTGGTAAAGGTCAAGCCAAGCCTACAAGAAGAAGTCCGGCAATCGGCTCGCGCGGGCGGGACGACCAGAGTCCGTCGTCGTCCCGCGAGTGGGGGGAAGCCTCCGTCCCCGCTGCCGATCATTTCCGTCACGCAGGGGGACGCAGCCCGCGCTTTCGCTTTCCGAAAGGGCCCTGGAGAAAGCGGCGTAGCCTTTCCCGGCCAGCGACGGTTACAATGTGCCATTAGGGCGCGGCGGGGGGCGGCGTCTACGGGATCGCACGACATGGTCCCTGCCTCCCGGGCATTAGCCGTTCCCCCGCTGTATGCCATCGCGCAATTAATCGGCCCGAGTGCGGCTGCGCGGGCAGGTCCCGGCTACCGCGACCCCGCCGTCCGGAACGCGAGCTTTCAAGCTCGACGACAGGCGCTAAAGAGAGGCTCCCACCGAGGACCCCGCCGCCGCCTGATGAGGAGAGACGTGTCCGACTCCCACTGCTGCCCTCACGCTCGGCCACCCAGACGAAAAACTTTTGATATCGAGGAACCGAGCGATTGGCAAGACCCGACGGCACAAGATCCGGTCAGAGTGCGACGCGTTCGGGAAATAGAGCCAATTAATTTTGTTTTGTTCGAAACGTATTTTAATATACACACCCTCAGAGACGTGTCCTCGACTGTTAATTTTTCTTCTACTTTGAAACTTTCCTCTTTTCCTGCTTCAGTCTCGGGCTAAGAACAAAATGGTTAACCCTCATCACCTTTACTTCACGTCATTTGTGGGGGTAACGGGGGGAGGGGCTATTAATTTGCAACAGATTTTCGCAGAAAGAAGCCCAATGGGTTCGCGTGACTCACACAACCCCGTCGAGGCGAGAAAACGCAAAGGCAATAGCAATGCAACCATAATATTAACAGCAGCAAAAAAACCTTCGGTAACGGAATACCGTATTCAGTAAAAGAAGAACGCTGTGCTGGCTTCTACTGACCGGACCACGCAACGTCCTCGATCGCCGATTTGAACTGCCATTTTTCCGAGTCAACTCGCTTCAAACCCGCAGTTTGAAGCGCAGTCATCTCAAGGGTAAAAGAGCAGCACATCCCGTAACTTAACGCTGAACGAAATTTATCGATTCATACCATTGAGGTGGGTTCACAAACTTGCGACTGCTCACGACTGAGTGCCTTAAAAGCTCTGGGGACTTCTTACGACAAAAACCCACTGGCGCCATCTACCGGGTAGGCGTGGAACACTCGGCATTTCCGAGTATTTCCTATTTTTTCTTCGCTCGCCATTGTTCCTTTCTTGGCTCCAAGAACTTTTGAGTGTTATAAACGAACATTTCTCATATATGGTACACATTTGTATATACACATTTCATCTCGCAAATACTGCACAACATTCGCTCTGGTGAGACGCAGTCCTAAGGTCACCTCCTGGATGGCGCCCAGCGTACGCCAGTGTCTTCTCTCGTCGTCGAAGGTCCGACCAAGTCGGTCGTAAGCAAGGGCAAGCGTGTGAACGGGCCTTCACTGTTCGCCGCTTAGTAGAACAGGGGAGGAAAAAAGAGGTGTCTCGAGCTGTAACGCTAATATTCCAAACACAGGTATAGTGTCTTTAGAATGATGACGACGAAGGCTGGCATGATCCGCAAAGTGAAGTTGTTTAAAAGCCAGATCCGCTCCAGGGAGTGAGATCCGCCGAGTGTCCTCTTCGGAAATGAGAGGGCGGAACGAATCACGGAGGGTGCTTCGCGTCCTGTCCGTTCTTCTTCTAAACAAGCCACACCAGATTTCACAAAATTGGTATCTGCGGCAACGTGGGCGACGAAGTTCACGTGACGTGCCAAAAATGGTGGATGAAACCACTCGTTGTTACGGCAGGCTTACAATGCGCGTTTGTGCATAAAATAAAAAAAAAAAAAAAAGAAAAACCGTTTCGTTGCGTTTTTAATTTTTGTTTTTATGTGGCTAATTGTTAATAGATACACGCACATAAATATACATACAAGTAAATTTTCGAAGGAACTTCTTGACGGATAAGAACCGTCTAAGCGCAAGCTTGCTTTTCTCTTCGAGTGGCGAGTACACTTAATTGGACGCGATACAGGCTCGGACAATTCAAAGCTCGAGCACTGACGCCGCGGGCAGCTGCAAATCTCTGCGAGAGCCGCACGTCTCGTCAAGGCAGTAATCCAGCTTTCTCCAAAACAGAATGCAGTGCTCTTTATATTATTATAATCACTGACTGCACTTAACCGACACTGCAGACGGGGAAAAAGCGTCGACGGTGCGGCGGTGGTCACGACCGAGCCGGCGCTTCCCGGCTGCTGCCGCCCGGGTCCTCACAGGGGCGCGCTTTTCTGCCCAAAAAAATCACGGTCCCCCCGAGACGACGGCAGTGCGGCCGGTCGTTGACCCCGGGCCGCATCATCCTTTCTGCCCCCTCCCGCTTCTCCGACCTGCACCAGCCTCCCTTCCCCCGCTCGCGTCGTACCCCCGCCAGCACCGAGGCGCGCGTTCGCTCGTTCGTTCGTACGGCCGCGCACCGGAGACCGCGGAGCACGCTGCAAAAAACGCGTTTCCGCAAAACAAAACAAAACAAAAAAAAAAAACAAGAAAGGAAGGCAATTGGGGAGACCTTGCTACGGTTTCGAGGAAACCTGGCTCCCAACGAGGGCGTCTCACGGTGCTCGCTCCGTGCAATATGCCAATGATCCCGGCGAAGGGTTCGCTCGGCGTTCTGCCTCCCCCAGCCGCCCACTCCCATGTAGTTCAACACCATGCAGCTACTTCGGGTTTGTTTTCTATATATCCCCCTTTATAAGTGCGCGGGTGCAGCATGACGGCAGCGCGGCGACTGTTTGTCTAGTTCCCCGAAATCCACACCGGGGAGGAGGCTATTCGGAGGGAAAAGTATGACGTCCACGCGCAGGCGCAAAAAGGGGGGGGGGGGGGGGGCGCTTCCGAAACGCTCGCGTCATTACTCCCGAGCCGTGCGTGCACCGCGTTATCTAATCGATAAGATACGTCGCTTTTCGCGGTACTGGAAATGACTCGCGGCAGAAGAGCTTGCCATGGTAGTTCCACTCGCCGAAAAAAAGAAAAAAGACGTAACTGAGTTCGAGGAACCACACTTAATTGATCACCGACACAGGACCAATGAAACGAGAACGAGTGGAAACAGAAGTTGAAGACGAAGTTGCGAAGGAACAACATGAAAGGCGGAGATAGGAACGTTGGTTTTTCTTGGGACCGAGCAGCCGCTCGGAAAGTGCACGCGGAGTTCAGACCCACCTTGCCCGATCCTCCAGCTTCTTTTCGCATTTATATTTCTACGCTCTCTCTCTCTCCCGACTTGAACCGGTAGCTTTTCTCCGAACGCGATTTCGGCACCCCCAGGATTCCCCCGGAATTCGGAACCGCAGTGCGCTGGAAATTCCCACGGCCCACCCCGCCGCGTCACGACGATCCGACGCCGCGCTGCAGAAAGGGACCACGCGCTGCCCGCCTGTCCTTTCCAAACAAGACAAACGAAATCTGGTTGTTCGCAATCTTGGCCGACACCCGCGGTTCTTCGCCAGCTTTATGCAGAAAATGGCGACGAGACACCGCAACTTTCTTTTGTCATAAAACAGATCTGCAAAAACTAAAAGAAAAAAAAAACGAATTTTTAAAAAAAATATATTTAATGCCTCGGGGTGGCTTTATTGCACCCCGAGGCTTTATCATTTTTTTTTTTTTTTTTTATCCAAAGGGGCACCAGACTTTGACCCGATTCCCCGACTCTGCTTGCGCGCCGAATAGCTAACAAAACGTTTCCCACATTCACCCGTTTTTCCCCATCCTCGTCAAAAAGAAGACAAAAAAAAAAAAAAACCAAGAGACGGAAAAAATATTCTTTCTTTGTAGACATTTTTTTCTTTTTGTGTAAAAAAAAAAAAAATGGGGGGGGGGGGGGGTGTAGAGGCATGAGCTGTAGCGGTCCCAAAAGCGTTTTACATGATGTCTTGATCCGCGAAGAAAGGATTAAAAAAACCTCATCCGTTCCCTTCTTCTCATAAAACTGCAGTTCCCTCTAAAATGCAACTGAAGTGACACCCCGAGGAACGGCCAGGCTCAAATCGTATAAAGAACCACGGCACATGTGCACGAAGTCGCCATAAAAATACCTAAATCAGCACAAAAGGCGTGTCTGTTCATAGTTCGTTCTTTTCTAAATGCGGGCAAGGTGCACATCCACTGCGTCTTTTTAGGGCACCAAGTAAACGCTTCCACGCACGTGCACGCGGCCTGCGCGAAACTCTTGAACAGATGCACTTGGCTAAAGAAGTCACCCTGCACTTGGTCCCCACTGAGACTAAAGGACGTTATCTCAAGACAGACTAACTTTCCGCTCAATGACCCTGCATCCAACAAGTTTGACAAGTTTTACATCGACACGAGTTGACAGGAAAATGAGCCGCGCGCTTCTTTTCCTGTCAACGACTATATATTGAAACCAGTTACCGCATGTCAAAATATTTCCAAAGTAGTTGTAGTTGTAATTCAATACTTTTTTTTTTCAGGATTACTGATGCTAAAAGTCAGTACATTAAAATTACTTTCTGCCAAACGTCACGAAATACAATTACAAATTGTTCAAAAGGATTATTAACACAGCCTTCTGTGAGTAAACCACCCAAGAACAAGGCCAAGAAGCCTATGTGCACTGCCTACAGTGGTCGCGGAATGTGCCCGCGCTAAGTTCCGGAAATTCCCGGTATACTCGAGCAGTTGTAGCACCAACGTACCCCTCGTGTACGGCAAAGACGGTTTTCTTGATCGTATACTCGCCCGCTTAAAGGGGCGGTGCAACGATTTTATGATTAAAAGAATTTGCATCTCGTCATTTTTACGTTGTTTATCGTGTCCCAGAGGATAGAGAAAACACTTCTTTCATTAAAAATGTCGCGATTCCGCTGCATAATCGCGAACCAAAAGTCGAGCTTTTTCCCCCACCTGCAGCCCCAAGTGGCAGCCGAAGGAACTACCGCGGAAAGATTACGTGACCTCGCTCGGCTCTAAGCTGCAGCATAGCGCCCGCTAATGTACGCAGAGAGAGGGAGGGGAAGCGTCCTCCGAGATTGCACACGGGAAGCTACACGGCACTCCGAATGACGTCACTGGGAGTGCGACCAGGTGTGACCCTGAAGACTGGGAGTGAGTTGAGGGGTGCCCGAAATACCAATCTTTATCTTTTTTTTTACGCAAAAACTAGGACACGCAGGCGAAATCGGTTTTCTGTTCTCTACTTCAGAAGTGTCAGGGGGCAACTTCCAGAAATCTTTGACCGAAGTCCGAAAATCGTTGCACCGCCCCTTTAAGTGGACAGATCTCTTCTTTGGACTCAATAAAGTTATTTCCCCCTCCTACTGCAATTAAAGCGTAAATTTGCATCATATGGAATTGCATCTGGCGTCAAGACCCTGGCACTCCCAAGTCCTCCTCCCTCATCAATATGGTGCTCTTATTTCTCACTCGTATACGAAAGGGCCCGGGGGACTTAGCCGCTGCGACACGCGCGCTTCAAACGCCTCTGTTCTTTCCTGCTCTAATTTTGCGACGATTGTGATTCCCCACCATGTGGGTCGTATAAGACACGTCCTCCCGCAAAATCAGACACGCACCACCACCCCTTTTTTCCCGCATAGCCGTCCCGACAGGGCGACGTTCGCACAAAGCAACGTAACGGGAAAAAAAAACCTTCGAGGGAACCCCACCGGAACGGGTCTTCTTTCGAGTTCCTCCGAACCCCGCGACGCCCCCAAACCGTGGAGAGGCCACGGAGGGGTGTGTTGGGGTGGGGGAGCAAAGTCGTGAAGACGAAGGAAGGGGGGGAAGCAGGCCCCCTGGGGGAGGAAGTGGGATTCCTTCCGGGTTCACGGGAGTTTCCCCTTCCCAAATACGGCTAGACAGCGGAACGAAAGGAAGACCCCGCGGTCTTTGACCCGAAATCCTTCGTCAGAACCGGGATATACCGGGAATGCCCGCCAAATAGGGGGGCGGCTCTGTGAACAGACGCGTCCTTTGATGATGGGTGCAGCACGAGCCGGTGTCCTTTTGGGATGTCGCAAGAAGGATCAGAATATCTTCAAACTGTGTTGATCTTCAAGCTACTGTATAAGCCCGGAGACTGGGCTGGAACAGAAAACACAGTAAGAGGGAGAGAGAGAGTGGGAGACAGAAAAGGAGAACAGACGTTCCCCCTTTTTTTCTGTCTTGGTGTTATAACGTGACGTCAATCCACAATTTTGTTGTCAGAGTGGTGATTAAAATATATATAGAAAGAGAGAGAGAGAAAGGTGTGATGAAAGACGAAAATAATCCCCTTCTCCAGGGATTATTTTCGTCATTCTTGCCCAGCTCGATTGCACCTTTGCATGTAATTGTATTACCGTGTGATGAAACGTAAGTTTTTGTGAGCTGCCGATTTGAGGCTGTCAAGTGAATGATCGGAATACGCGCTCCAGCACGCGCTAGAAAGCTCGGAACAAAACGGTGGACAAAATTATGCCAGTGAAAACACCCCACTTCCATTCCAGTCTTGGGGCCTATCAATAAGTCCAACATAAACCAGTTCGCCTAGACTTTAAACAGTGTGTGTGTGTGTGTGTGTGTGTGTGTGTGTGTGTGTGTGTGTGTGTGTGTGTGTGTGTGTGTGTGTGTGTGTGTGTGTGTGTGGTGTGTGTGTGTGTGTGTGTGTGTGTGTGTGTGTGCGTGCGTGCGTGCGTGCGTGCGTGCGTGCGTGCGTGCGTGCGTACGTGCGTGCGTGCGTGCGTGCGCGTGTGTGCGTGCGTGCGTGTGTTTATCTATAATTAAAAGATTAAAATTGGTTTGCCTTCTTCCACTTCCTTCAATGGGGGACCAGTCCACTCTTTGTTTCAACGTCCACAAATCCAGTACGGCGAATACGTGTTCTAGAGCGCGTCTTTGGCGCACAGGGATACAAGGAGAAGCCACAGCAACCAAAGGAAATCAGAGAACGGGAATGGCGCGCTATGACGAGGCAGCCAAGCGCGTGCCGTTATTGGATCAGGTCGGGGGAGACAAAAGCACCAGGGCGCTTTTGGCGGGTAAACAAACCCGCCAGGTGCGCAAGAAGCAGGCAAACTTGTACGCTGTCACATACACGCAACGCGAAATAAGGCTCAACAGAAAGTTTTAGAGGCCATCGCGCTCCTAGAACAGTGCAGAGGTTCTGCACATAGGCAGTGCGAAGCTCCAAGCTGCTTGGAGCACCCCAAAGCGTTGGGGCCCCCTATTTTAAAACTCTGTCTAAAGGCTCAACTCAATACGGTGTTTTCTTTTTTAGGCGCTTCGTCAGCATTGGCGAGCGTCTCTTCGGATCACCCGCAACAACGCGACGCGCGTGCCGACGCGAGGTGACGCTGACGAGGGCGAAGCGCATGAAGAAAGGTCCCATGCGGTTCGGCCTTTACACACTTCCAAGTCAGTAACCAAGATTCGCGCACAACTACGACGACGTGACGATTGCGGAATGAGGAAGAGGGGGGGGGGGGGGGGTGGGGGCGCCGGCCTCGGCCACAGCCGTCCCCGCCGCAATAACTGTCGACAACTGATTGCGCCACAGTATAGTCGCGGGGATAATCCGATGTCAAGTCCGATCGGAGCCGAGCGAGTGGTTCGGTCTCACGAAAGAAGACGGCTCGGCCGTGCCTAATCTCCAAGCCGCGCGTGTCATCCTCCTCGGCGACTCCGCCGTGCACAACACGCACTTGCCGACCGGGATGGGAGGGAGTGGGCTGCCTGTAATCTCCGTGTCGGCTGGAGGCTGCTGAGCGGATCAGCGCTTGTACACCAACAAAGAGATCTCTCGGGATCGATTCCTCCGGCGGCCCGCCGTGACCGAGGAGAGCTGTACGCACACGCAGGCAGCACAGATCGGCGGGTTACCTTTCATCTCGAGTACAGTATATGTAAAATCGTCGCACGCTATACTTGCATTTCTAAGCGAGAATGACCAGATCGTTTGCGAAGCCCTAATGAGCAGCCCGCGTCGCACAGGGTTCTCGACTAAATGCGCTATAAACGGTCAGAGCAGCTGTACTTCATTCCCCGATTCCCTTGTGGTCGCCGCCAATTTGGTGCTTGGTGTAGAGCAGTGCTGCCAGCCTCAGAGGCCACATCTTCCCCAAATTGTATCCGAAAAGTTCCTAGATTTCTAGAAAAGGCCTTTGTTAACGCATATAACGAAATTATCGTTATGGCTTAGTTTGAAAATTCACGTCCGCGTTGTAACTTGTGAGCCAGTTATGCTGGAAGTGTTGCAAATACACTACTTTCGTAAAAACTGAAGTAGTACCGCAGTCAACTTCTAAATTATAAGGTGCATAGAGCAATAACTTTTTCATGCAATAATCTAAAACAAATGGCACTTTTGACATTTGTCAACACCTCTTTAGTTCCTTTACAATTTTCTACAGACAGAAGGCATGTACACCCCAGCATGTCACCTTCGTGTTCCAATCATTCCTTCACACTTCCTGTATAAATATCGACAGCTCTAAAAACAATTTGTCGTATGTCACAAAAAAAAAAAAAAAAAACGATTAGCATTTTGCACAAATTTGTAAAAACAATGACCTCTTCCCCCCCCCCCCCCCCCCCCAAAAAAAAAAAAAAAAAAAGAAAAGGAAAGGAAATCCCTAGATTTGAGCACATTTCTCCTTTCCCCTAAAAGCGATGTCCAAAATCCCTAGATCTAGAAGGAAATTCCTTGGGTTGGGTAGCACTTATCGTTTGAAAACGCGACTTCATGAGCATCAGATACGCTGTTTGGAAGCTCGGTCAAAATAATTGTTTTCTCTATCGCGGACTGTTTTTATACCTTCTGGAGAAGGGAACAGCGTTTCTTACGCCTACAGATAAGGCTTCGGACAACTGAATACGGTGATTTAAAGGGATACTTCAACGAAATTTGAAATATTCCCGTCGTGTTCAAAAATAGGTTGAGTATGATCCACAATATCCGTAAATGACAATCGCACGTTTGTATTTTGATCCTGGTGGCTGTATTTTTCGTTATAAACGGCCCACTCTGGCAAGCGCTCGGAGAAGGCCCAGCTTAGAGCACGTGACATCCAACGCAATCGTGACGTAGGTCGTCTCAAAACGAGCAAAGCTACGGCGAGGCTGACGTCGAGAGGATGGCCTAGTCGTTCCAACCACCGAAGCGGCTGCTTTTGTACGAATTTTGAGTGACGGGTTAATCTTCTATAATCTTCTAGGGGGACAATAGCGACTTCTGCGACACACAAAAGGGATTCTTGGGAAGAGGGGAGTTCCTCCTTCCCCCCTTCTCTCGTCGTGGCCGGAGACGAGACAACCTCCGTCACTAGCTGTCAAGGTTCCTAGACGAGCATTACAAACGAGGCGTTAGCGACATCCACCAGGTGCTCTTTGCTAATCGTTTGATTCGTTTTAAAATTCCTTTTCGAGACTTTTTTAACAATACATTGTTATGTTCCATAAGATACTGCTCTTTTGAACACATATAGACCAAAAAATGAGCGCCGAAATTTCGTTGTAGTATCCCTTTAAGAACCAAGATGACTGAAACGTCATCCTTGTAGCGTATTTCGCGGCTCTACTCTGAACGAGATCCGGTCAAGGCTCGAGAAATGCCTCATGCTCGAGGAGCTCATCAGTCCGTATCCGTGGCCCCAACTTCTCGAAACGCACGGAAGTTTGAATACTTGGGCGGTGCGCACTTTGCATGCCGACGAGTGTTTGGCGTGACGTTCATCGTTCCAGGGCAGAACTGTCCGATCCTTGCGCGTGCGTCCTCTGAGCCCCGATGACCGCTGGTCTTGCACCGTATACCTTGTGTCTCTATAGTTGCGTGCACGAGGCCCTTTCTTCGTTTAGTTGATTCATGTACTTTACCAGTCGTGGTTCACTTCTGAGATATTTACCACAAATGAACGCCTATGCATGTTTACGTGCACGACTGTGTGTTCATTTCACGTGGCGCAAAAGAGTGTCCCGTCGGACGCTCCTCCCCGCCAAACACAGACTCTCGTCTTTCCCATTTATCTGTGCCGGCAATTACAGTTTCTGGTGCAAGTAAACAGCTGGTATATCATGCCAAAAAACCTCGAACCTCCCACCCAAATGTTAGGATCGAGGTTCTCATTAAGCTGTTGTCTGCCACCGATTGTATAATAAACTAACAATAATATTAATAATAATAATATTATTAATATTAATATCTCTTATATTCCAACAGAAAATACAATGTTGATAAAGACAATGCGGTATAAAGCTGTTAAAAATAACTTGACTAGTTCAAAGCCCTAAAATACAGCAGCAGAAAGCAATCATAAAAGAAGGTAAATCTCAACACAGAAGCCAATCATAAATGAAAACTTTTACGTTATATAAAAGCCCTCACAAAGTCTTAAAATAAAATTTGTGGAGAGAAGGCGCTATACAAAAAAAAAAAAAAGCACCAGCGTGAATATATATAATTTAAATATATATATCCAGTTAGCACACGTGCACAATAAAGATAAATTATCGTAAGCACAAACAGCCCTCGGGTACGTCACACTATCCTTCGCAAGGGACACCGTTAAATGTCCGTACAAAAGTTAGTACATCAGTACTATACTTGCACACAAACTAAACGGACTTGTAGAACCCTATATTTCCGCGGATTACCGGCGGATTACCGGCGGATCATCCGCGGATTTCCGCAGTCAACTGGCAGATGAGGATCAAGAGGAATCAGATTTGGCGGACTGCGGATTGATTGCGGATACTGCAGGGGCTGCGGATGCGGATCGGATATGTATATCCACGGGTCCGGATTTACATTTTTGCCGAGGTGGACCATAAATGTGTCCGACCACAGAGTGCAGAATGAATTATGAATATATAGTATGAAGTAAATCATAGACTGTTTTGCAAAAACAAATCACTCTCAGCAGAAAAAAATTAAAAAAAGGCCTAATTGGGGAGAAGTTTGTTCCTTACGAAAAGAAAGACCCGGTTCTCACCAAAGATCTACTTTAGAGCATTCTATTTTGCAAAAAAATGCTGTCTCTAGAGAAAGTGACGAATGCAGGGGCCTCAAGAGTCCCGCTAACGCGTACTCTTGTTTGGTGGCAAAGAAACGGGGAAAGAGCGGAAAACGTTCTTCAGGGAAAGAAAACCCAAAACGTACAAGCCACAAGAGACCTTCCCCGTCAGTGCGCGTTTATTATTACTTTTTTTCGACAGTTGGCAAGTTGGTTCAGAGCACGCAGTTGCGGGTTCGTGTTTAAAACTGAAACCATTATTGAATACTGCCTGCTATTTTCTCATGCAGTGGTGTATCCGCGTGTTAAACCAGGTAAATATAAGTACTTCGCTGCGGTGAGTGACCATCTTTCTCCTCCACCATTTTTATTGTCTAACCTAAATAAAATGACACAATGTTATTATGTTGTCCTTTGTTAATTTTCACAATTAAAAAAAATACGTGTTTTGTTTGTTTTAATGTTTTTGTTTTTGTTTTTTAGCGCGTTTTTGGGCATTGTTTGGCAGACTCCCAGGACGATCTCATACCAGCAATCTTCGTTCCAGCGACGCGAGGTGTCTCTGGAAGGATGAACCCTTATAATACAACATTTATAAATACGATTAAAAGAAAAAAAAAAAAACTTTTACTGTATTTTAACTTGAAGAGTTCTCTGTACAAGATAAGCAAAGGGCTTACAAGTTAATAAAATACCGTATACAACTGGATTTATAACGAATGCGGGGATGGCGGGTCGGACGCTGTCTCGAATTTTGCGGATGCGGGATCGGATACAATAATTTACCAATATTTCGAACGCAGTTTGGGTGCGGATACACAAAGTCTGCGGATGCGGACGATCAAACTGTGCTATCCGCGCGGGCTTCCCTTGTCTGGAAACAAACCTGTACTTGAACAAACTTGTACTTGATTCCTTAATTACTCTTAGGGTTGGGGTGATCGAGTGACCTCTGCGCCGACAAAGCGAGGGAGAGGAGAAGAAGAGAGAGCTCGGTGGAGTCAGAATGCAGAGCGCTGGTTGGTATGATTAGTGGGTAGGCCTAGAGCTAGGAGTCTTCTCCACTGCACCCGTGAAACGCGTTATAACGCGAAGCGCCGGCGTTTTGCCTTTTTCGCATTCGAACGCGTTCGACGAATACACCAATCAATCCAAACAGAACTCGGCGTTCTAAGGTCTCCTCCTCTCCCTCAGTTTGCTGTCGCAGTCGTGATCGTCGCTTCATTTCTGACTCGGTATAGACGCACGTGCCCCGAAAGCGCGGGATGTTTCCCGCCGCGTCGAACACACGAACGAGCACGCGTCGCAGACACCGCCGGATATGCGCGTGTGCTCGCTCGCTCGCGAGTTGCGCGACTGGCGGTTGGCGGAGGAAGCGGCAGCTGCACGGAAACCAGTCCCCCGACGTGCCACCTTCATTAAGCCGCTCGTGACAGGCTCGGGGCTGCACCACCGCCGGGCGGGTACACCTTCCCCCCGGGGAGAAATTAATACCGGGGAGGGTGATTCGTCACTGTTACCCCCCACGGTTCCTCCAATTAGCGCTCGAAGAGTTAATTACGGACGAAGCTATAAAAGGACGACGGTCCGTCTGACCGTGTCGAATTGCCCTTTCCGTTTTCGCCGGTGGACGTCGTGCCAGCGCCAGAGGAGTTTCCGGATGAGTCCTCGTGGGTTCTATCGGCGCTCGACGGAAGAGGGTGCACAACCCGGAGGAAACGATAGGGCGTTTTAGTTTGCAGACGGTTCCGATAATAACGATACACCGCTGACGCCTTTCTGCATGCATCATATCGTTATCGGAACGATCACTGTGCCGATATTTGCTGGGAACGTTGCCC